>NC_089717.1:646317-946317 GCF_031753505.1 Anomalospiza imberbis | reverse complement strand
GAAGAAAGAAGCAGCGCTTTAGGCCCTGGCAGTGACAGCCAGCCCAGACAGGAGATCTCTGCTGCCTGCAGCGTTCACAAACACCTGGGGGCATCGACCCTTCCAACAACAGTGCAGCAGCCACCAGCCCTCTGCCATGCAAGGTGTGCCAGAGAACACTGAGACCCAACACCAAGGAATTGGGCTGGAGCAAATCCCAAATGTCCACGCTGCACTGCTTTAGTTCAAAACCTGAAGTGAGCAATGGGTGTCTAAAGAACTGGAAAAGAATGCATTCCATCCTTTTCCATTTCTTGCCTAAGACCTGCAGGATCCACAAGGGCCCTGCCATCAGGCAGGTGATGCATTTTCCCCCAGAGTGCATCAGCTCTGTGTCTGTTACTGAATGTCTGGGCTCTACTACCTGTGCTAGAATAGAGCACTTATTAGTTCAGCTCTGGTTTCTGTTTCTAAACCATTAGGTTGTTAATCCTGACCAGAGGATATTTTTTGAAGCAAAATATTTGAAAGAAATCTCCTTGAGAACTGTTTTCTGACAGTCACCAGATGGTGAGTGGCTCTTTTAGGCAATCCAATTCCAGGGACAGAAGATCTTCCAGGTCCTGCTCCTTGCTGCAGGCAGGACACTGCCAGCCTCAGGGGCCTTTGACGGTGCCTTCTGAGCACAGGTATCAATTCTGATCAGGACTGAGGGACAGCAGGATGGCGCCCCAGTGTCTGGAGGTGTTTGGAGCTCTCCTGACTTCTCACTTGATCCTGCACCAGCACAACACCTGGGCCTGCTTGTGCAGAAGTAACTGCCGTGCACTTACCCTTGGCCAATCTGCTCCACTTCCAGGTATTTCTCGGCAGGCTCCGCCAGGCTCACGGTGTTCCCTGAAAGAAACCACGTGGAAGACGCTCCCTCCCAGAGTGAGACCCCGCCTTGCAGCAGAGCCAGAATGCAGCCCCCCTCCCTGGGGCCGTCAGCCCCTTGGTCTCAGCTGGGGAAGGACAAGAAATGACCCTGGCACATTCAGCTGCAGAGCAGCACTGGGTGCAGCTGATGCCGAGACACACACACAGCACCCTGCTCTGGCACACAGGAACAGAGCAGACGTACTCAGCTGCATCAGGCACCACTCCCCTCTCCCCTCTGGCTGCAGGGCTGTGCTGCTGTCAGAATGTTCAGCCCAGGATCCCACAGCCGAGGGAGGTTCAGTGTCCTCTTCCCAAGCACAGGGAGCTTCTCTGTCCTCTTCCCAAAACGCTGCAGGTTCGCCATCATCTTTCCAAGCCAGGGGACGTTCACTGTCCGCTTCCCATGCTGGGAGAAGTTCACCCTCCTCTTCCCAAGCCACAAGATGTCTTCTGTCCTCCTCCCATGATGGGAGATGTCCACTGTCCTTGTCCCACACCGCAGGAGCCTCGCCGTTGTTTTCCCACAGCGCGGGATGTTCGCCCTCGTCTCCCAGAGCAGCGGGAAGTTCACTGTCATCTCCCGGCACTGAGGGACGTTCACCATCGTCCCCTGGAACAGCGGGAAGCTCACTGCTGCCTTCCTCCTCTTTGGCCTCCTCTTTGGATGCAGAGGGAGCCAGAGGAGGTGCTGGTGCTGCTTTTGTGCCCTGTGGACAGAAAGAAAAGGAGAAAACTCCCAGGGATCCCTTTGCTGCTGCAAGGACACTGACAGGAACTTTCCTTCAGCCTCCCAGGTGGGCACTCGGCTGCCACATGCTGAGCTCACAACTTGCTGCACAATTCCAAATGCCAAAGGTTCCTTTCCCACTCACCGAAGGAGGAGCTGCACGGGATCCACTCATGAGGTGCCCTGCAACGGGAGAGGGAACATGAACCAGATGCTGTCAGGAAAAAAACTGCCTGTGGTGGGAAATGCCCTGGAGCAAGGCAACCCCGAGAGAGCATTTTGCTTTCACAGCGTCCCTCCAGGAGCCACAGTCCCTTCACACAGCAAGAGAACAGCACAAAATACTGGGCTGGGTCAGCTCTTGGCTGGACAGGCAGTTCCAGGCTCTGCTGCCACAGACTCCCCGCTTGAGGGAACAGAACCCCCCAGAGCTCATTGCAAATGCTGTGCACGCCCCGCTGGCTGCAGACACCCCCTTTTCCAGCTGCAGCTGCTGCCAGGAGCTCTCCCAAAGCAATGGTGTCTTCACGGCAATTTGGTTACAAAGTCAGCTCAGGCCCAGAGGAAGAACAGCAAGCACACAGCAAGCCCACAGCCACAGCACCAAGGGAAAACCTCGATTTACGTGCCAAGTGGGTTAAAAAATACCCCGCATACACCACAGAGTACAGCGTGCAAACTGCAGCAGCCACGTGCTGGATCATTTTGGCTGCGCTGCACACGTCTGCAGACTGTAGCCCTGCAAGCACAGAAGGACACCCGTCAGGGCTGGGCTGGCTGCTGAGAATGCCTCGGGCAGGAGGATCCTCCGGCAACGAGCAGTGCCCAGAGCCACTCTGGACACTGAGGCCTCCGTGTGCCACAGCAACGGGAACACCTCGGGGACGTGGCAGTGCTCCTGTGACATCACAGCAGCAGCTCACACAGAAACCGCCTGGAAGGTTCTCCTGTGTCACAAAGGAGCACAAAGAACCCTCCCAGGGCACAGCCTGTTGCCCAAAGGATCCAGGAGGAGCTCTGAAAATGCAGCAAACAAGGACACCCCATAGCCCAGCCTGAACACTAAGGAGGAACAAGGACGGCACCAAAGCAGAGCAAACATGACCTTTAGTCACTGACACTTCTGGCTAAAATCAGCAAGCCGTGTTCCCTCTGGGATCTTTGTTCTCGTTCTAAAAACAAGCAAGGTTCTCCACTCTAAATATAGAGAAGGCAGGAACTGGGCAGGAGGTGGGATGAGGAAGGAGGAGGAGGAGGGAGAGAGGAAAAGGAGGAGCAGGAAGAGGAGGAGCAGGAGCAGGAAAAGGAGGAGAAACAGGAGGTTCCAGTGCCCCCTGTGGCCGCAGCACCCTTGGCCCCGGGACCATTGCCCCCAGCTCATCCTGCAGGTGGGAGGGGAGGAGGAGCTCATCCCAAATCTGTCGGGGGGTCCCTGAGAGGTTTTTTTTTTATTGGGGTGTGTTTGGAGCTTGCAGATTGTGGAATTGAACCCCAAATATCATCTGGGAGGCCCAAATAAACCCTGGGATGGGTGGTTTTTTTTTGCTGTGTGTGTGTGTGTGTGTGTAGGTTTGGATCTTGCAGGACCCCAGAGCTGAGCCCCTTGGGGGGATCTTTGGGCGTCCACGTGGCCATTGCCCAGGGTCACCAGGGGGAGGACATTGGTCCTGGGGACCCCCAGGGGAGCAGAGAAGGGGAACCCCTGCGACCCTTGGATTGGGGAGAGAAGAGAGGGGTGATCCTGGAGCTGGGGGAACCCCGGCTGGCTGGAAAGGGGGGGAGCCTGGAGAGGAGGGACCCCTGGGACCCCTGGGACCTCAAAGTAGAGCATCAGGGCAGAAGGGACCCCATGGACCCCCAAAAGCCCTTGGATCATCCCTAATCTAGACGCCGGAGAAGGGGGAACCCCTGGAGCCATTGGACCCCCATCATCCCAAGGAAAGGAAACCTCTGGAACCCCAAAAGTGGAGAGATCAGAGATCGGGAAGTCCTGGGAGAGTTTTTTTGGGCTGAACCTTGATATAGTGGAGATTTCCATGGACACAAGACTCCTGCTGAGTTCTAGGGGTGGTCTTGGGCAGTGAGGAGCCTCTTCTCCAAGGTGCTCCTACCTTGGTTTTCCTTAAACCAGGATCTGTCATTCCCAGGGTGTGGCTGGATGGAGAAGGAGGAAAAGCCCCGAAGATCCTGCAGGAGGAGGGGCTGCAAACCCAGCCCAGGGAGCTGCAGGGAGGAAAGAGCTCCCCGTCCTGAGCCAGGAAGGCAGCCGGAGATCCAGCAGGAACATGGAGCTGGTGGAGAAGCCTCATGGCAGGGAGAAGCCTCACAAGTGCTTGGAATGTGGGCAGGGTTTCAGCTGCAGCTCCAACCTGGTGGAACACCAGAACACCCACACTGGGGAGAGGCCCTGTGAGTGTGGGGAGTGTGGGGAGAGCTTCAGTGGGACCTCTGACCTCACCAAGCACCACAGGATCCACACTGGGGAACGGCCCTATGAGTGCTTGGAATGTCAGAAGAGCTTCAGGTGGAATTCAGAGATCGTCCCTCACCAGCACTTCCACACCAGGGAGAGGCCCTGTGAGTGCCCCGAGTGCAGGAAGAGCTTCGTGCGCTGCTCCAGCTCCATCCCCCATGGGAGGATCCACGTTGGATGATCCCCAGTGAGCCCCGTTGGGCAGAGCCCCGGTGACCCCGCTCTGGGTGATCCCGGTTGGGTGGGGGGAAGGTGTTGGAGAGATTTCTTTCCCCTCTCCTTGTCCTGGTGTGATTTGGTTGGTAATAAATTCCCTCCCTGTGACCGGGCTGGGTCTGTTGTGCCCGTGCCGGATTTGCTGAGGGATCTCTCCCGCTCCTTGTCCCCAGGCAGGAACCCTCGGTTCCATTTGCTGTCCCTGTGCGGCTGCGGGGGGCAGGGACAGAGCGGCTCTGGGGGGTGCCTGGCATGGGGCCAGCGTCACCCCTCGCCACGGGCACCCCTGAGACCCCGCGCAGCCGGGCACACATTTCTGGGCACAGCTGAGCTCCCAGCTGCGCAGCGCCCCAAGGCTCCCCGTGCCTGGAAAAGCCCCAGCCGGGGCTGCAGCGTCCCGGAACCGCTCAGCCAATCCAAACGCAGCCAAAACGCGCTGCAGCCAATGAGAGCGCGAGGAGTTGAGGAGTCATCGGTTGTGTGGCAGAGCCTCGGCAATCGGTGCCCAAAAGTGCTCGGAGCCAATGAGAGCGCGCGGCGCTGCTGAGCCCGCGCTGCTCCGGACTGGTGCTGCCAGCGCAGCGCGGCCGCTCTGGGGCTGGTGCTCCCTGGGCGGCGCTGGCCATGGGGCGAGTGGCGGCAGCTGGGGCCGTACTGGTGGCACTGGTGGTGCTGGGAGCCCCCCCGGCTGCGGGCGCGGAGCTCTCGGGAGAGCGGGGGGGGGCGGGAGGCGGTGGGACAGGGAGGAGAATGGGGAAAAGGGGGCGGTGGGAGCCCGAAATTGCAGGGGCAGGAGGAGGAGGGGACCCCGAAAGGAAGAGCGGGAGGGGCTGAGGATTGGGGGCAGGTGAGGAAGGGGTGGGAGAGGGTGGGAAAGTGGGGAAAAAGGGAGAGTAGGACCCCAAAACTGAGCGGGAAGGGGGGCTGGGCTTTTGGGAAATTGTGTTTAAAAGGTTGGGAAAGAGGAAAAGGAGTAAATGGCACCCCAAAACTCATCTGGGGAGAGGCTGAAAGTCGGAGGGGAGAGGATGTGAAAGGGGAAGTGTGGAAGGGTGGAAAAGAGGAAGTGGCAGCTCGGGCAGGAGGGATCCATGGCGGCCTTGGGGCACAGGGGGTGCGGAGTGGGGATCCGGGGTGGATCCCGGAGCTCTGGGGCTGCTGGGGGGGCACCCCCGGACCTGTGTCCTGCACACACAGGGGTGTTCCCGTACGTGGGAAAGTCCGAGTGTCACTTCATGAACGGCACGGAGAAGGTGAGGTACCTGAGCAGGTTCATCTACAATCGGGAGCAGTACGCGATGTTCGACTGCGACGTGGGGCACTTTTTGGGGTTCACCCCCTATGGGGAGACAGCAGCCAGGTATTGGAACAGCGACCCAGACGTTATGGAGCAAAAAAGGGCTGCGGCGGACTGGCTGTGCCGGTACAACCACGAGTATCTCAGCCCGTTCCTCACGGAACGCGGAGGTGAGCGCGGGGCAGAGCGTGTCCCCTCGGGCCCTGCCCTGGCAATGACCCTGGAGCCCCTCAAAACCTCCCTGGAATCGGCCCAGAGCCCTCAGCCCTCCTTGTGCCCATCCCCGAGACCTTGTGTCCCTGCCACTGACCCCCCTGGCTCTCCCAGTCCATCCCAGTCTCTCCCAGTGCCTCCCGGCTGTCCATCTCAGCCTAGCGTGGTGCTGCCGCCTCTCAGCCAATCAGAGCGCGTGTCTCTGATGACTCATCAGTTGCCAGGCAGACCCGCAGCGCCGAGTGCCCCGCACTGGACTCGGCCTCCCAGTGCCGCGCACTTCGTTCCCAGTTCCTCCCAGTGCCGCCCCAGTCCCTCCCAGTCCATTCCCAGTTCACTCCTAGACCTCCATCCTCCCTCCCAGTGCCCCCCATTGCCTCCCATCTCTCTGAGTGCCACCCCAGTCCTTCCCAGTCCATTCCCAATCCCTCCCAAGGCCACCCCATCCCTCCCCTCTCTCTCCCAGTTCCCCCCAGCTGATCCCAGTCTGTCCCCGCTCTCTCCCAGTGCCCCCCAGCGTGTCCATCTCGCTGGTGCCCTCGAGCTCCCAGCCGGGGCTGCTCCGTGATGGATTTCTACCCTGCCCACACCCAGCTGAGGTGGTTCCAGGGCCAGCAGGAGCTCTCTGTGGAGGCCACCGACATGGTCCCCAACAAGGACTGGACCTACCAGCTCCTGGTGCTGCTGGAAACACCCCCCTGGCGCGGGCTCACCTGCAGCTGCCAAGTGGAGCACGTCAGCCTGGAGCACCCCCTGAGCTGGCACTGGGGCACGGGGGAGGAATTGGGGGCGCTGCCAGAGCCACTGGGATGTGCTGGGAGCAACTGGGAGGGAGTTGGAGACAGCCTGGTTTCAGCTGGGAGAGGGGCTTGGGGGAGTGGAAGGGCTGAGAAGTGGTTTGAAGGATGCTGGGGAGGGTGGGGTGGGATTCTGGGGGTCCTGGTGGACACTGGGAGGGAGTTTGGAGATGCTGGGTGAAATTGGGAGGGATTTGAGTGATCCTGGAGGGGATGGAAGGAGATTGGGGATGGCTAAACGAGGCTTGGGATGAAGTTGGTTCTGCTGGGAGGAGACTGGGAGGGGTCTGGGTGAGTCCTGGTGGGGCTGGGAAGGGACAGGGAGAGGGTTTGGGGGTCCTGGGGCGGTGCGCGGCGACTGGAAGGGGGCTGTGGGATTCTGACAAGAATGGGAGAGGTTTCCGTGGATCCTGGGGAGGTTGGGAAGGGATCAGGGAGAGGTTTCAGGGGGTCCTGGGTGGGCTGGGGGTGACTGGGAGGGTGCTTAGAAGGGCTTGGGGTGTGTGTGAGAGGTTTTGGGAGTCCTGACCCCTGCAGACACCCCAGAGATGCCACTGGATGCCGCCCACAGCAAGATGCTGACGGGGATCAGGGACTCCAAGTTGGGCTTCATCTTCCTGGCACTGGGGCTCGGCTTCTACCTGGGCAAGAACGTCAGGAGGGTCCCGGGGGTCGTGTCCCACCTCCCCCAGAGCGTGTGTGCTCCCCTGGGGCCCCCAGCCCGGTGTCACCCCCTTTTCTCTGCACACAGAACTCCTGAGCCGCCAGCGGCCGCAGCCCTTCCCCATGGCCTCGGGCTCGGCCAGGACCCCCCGCTCAGTCCCCATGCTGATTTTTGGGGGGTCATGTGTCCACCCAGCCCACCTGCTCCCAGTGTTCCCAGTAAAGCTTCCCAGTTAAACCCAGTCCAGTTTATGGGGGGCAGTGGGGAAGGACTTGGGAGGACCAAACCTGGGCACACGGAGGGAATTTATTACCAACCAAACACAGCAGCACAAGGAGAAGGGAAAGAAATCCCTCCAACACCTTCCCCCCACCCAACGGGGATCACCCACAACAGGGCTTATCCACGATGGAGAGACGGGGACAGCCGAGTTTAGACCAGAAGCCAATTTCATTGAGGGTACCAGGTGTTTATACAGGGTTTTACTTGTGTGGTGCTCAGACAGGGCTCGATGTTTGCTAACAATTTCCCATTGGTTACACATTCTTCATGACATCACGGCACCTGGGAACATTATCTTATCACAAAGTCTCACAACAGGTTGCTTGATCAACTCTCTTCCCTCACTCCAAGCTCTTCGTTCACTCGAGGCACTCGCAGGGCTTCCCTTACTGGTGCCTCCGTTGGTGTCTGGTCAAGGTTGAGCTCTGTGAGAAGCTCTTCCCACACTCCCCACACTCGTAGGGCCTCTCCCCGCTGTGGATGCGCCGGTGCACGGTGAGGTTGAAGTTGCGGTTGAAGCCCTTCCCGCAGTCGGGGCAGCGGAAGGGCCTCTCCTCTGTGTGAATCCGCTCATGTAGGAGGAGATTGGGGCTGGCCTGAAACTTCTTCCCACACTGGGGACACTCGTAGGGCCTCTCCCCAGTGTGGATGCGCTGGTGTCTTCTCAGGGCAGATCTCCACCCAAAGCTCTTCCCACATTCCAAGCACTCGTAGGGCCGTTCCCCAGTGTGGATCACCTGGTGCTGGCTCAGGCCAGAGCTGTCACTGAAGCTCTCCCCACACTTCCCACACTCGTAGGGCCGTTCCCCAGTGTGGATCCTCTGGTGCTGCATCAGTTTGGAGCTGCAGCTGAATCCCAGCCCACATTCCAAGCAGGTGTAGGGCCTTTCCCCAGTGTGGATCACCTGGTGCCGGGTCAGACCAGAGCTGTGCCTGAAACCCTTCCCACACTCCCCACACTCGTAGGGCCGTTCCCCAGTGTGGATCCTCTGGTGCTGGATAAGGTGGGAGCTCTGGCTGAAACCCTTCCCACACTCCCCACACTTGTAGGGCCGTTCCCCAGTGTGGATCCTCTGGTGCCGGATCAGGTGCGAGCTCCGACTGAAGCACTGCCCACATTCCTTGCACTTGTGTGGCTTCTCCCTGCCATGAGCCTTCTCCACCAGCTCCGTGCTCCGGCTGGATCTCCGGCCGCCTTCCTGGCTCAGGGGGGCTCTTTCCTCCCCGCAGCTCCCTGGGCTGGGTTTGCAGCCCCTCCTCCTGCAGGATCTCCGGGGCTTTTCCTCCTCCTCCATTCAGCCACGCCCTGGAATGAAAAATCCTGCTTTGTGGAAAAAACAAGAGAAGAGCAACTTGGACTGGAGGTTCCTCCCTGCCCTACTTCATTTCAGGAAGTCATTGGGAATCTTGTGTCTGTGAGAACCTCCAAAAGACCAAGATTCACCCCAGAAATCCTGCAAACTTCAAGACACAGATCAAAAACTCCCCAAACCTCATAATTCAGCAAAAACCAAAACCTCCTTCAAAAGATAAAGATTCAGCTGCCACATAAAACCAAAGCACCAACATTTAGCCAAAGCAAGCTCAGAAACACCAAGATTCACCCCATGAATATCCTGGATCCCCCTCCACAGTCACCTGCTGCATGTGGGGGGAGCAGCGCTCCTGGGGCTGGGGGGAGGCTGCAGACACAGGGAGGGGTGGAACCTTGTGCTGCTTCCTGTTTCTGCTCCTCCTCCTCCTCCTGTGACTCTGCTCTTCCTCACACTCCTCTTCCTCCTGCTATTACTCCTTCTCCTGCACAATCCCACCTTCTCCTGCCACGTCCATCCTTTGACCATTTTGTTCCTCAACCCTGCTTCTCCTTCCCTTCTCCTCCTGCCCCCAGGCCCAGCACCCACTGCCGGCTCCCTCTTCCCCCCAGACCCACAGCATCCCAGCGCAGGGGCGGGGATGGAGCTGGGGCAGGTCGGGCTGGGGCAGCGCTGGGCTCTCGGCCGCTTCCGCCCGCACTCGGTCCCCACTGCAGCCGCTCCCGCCAGGACAGCGCGGGGGGGCCCGGCCTTGGCGCTGCCCCACTCCCACCTCCCCAAATTCCCCTCGCGGGGGCGATGGGGCCGAGGGGGGGGCGCAGGTGGGGTCCAGGTGGGGAACGCTGGGAGCTGCGAGTCTGCCTGGCAACTGGTGAGTCATCAGCGCCGTGCGCTCTGATTGGCTGAGCTCTGCCTGAGGGCTGGGGCTGCAGCAAAGAGGGGACACCCTGCTCCAGGGGGGATGTCCCGAAAACGGGGGACCCCCATGAAAGGAACAAGAGGAAAGTGTCTTTACAAACAGATGCTGTGTATCTGCTCCGAGACAGGGCCAGGGACCTGTACATAAGGAAGTGACAGGAGAAGCCATCGGTTTCAGGAAATGTTATCAATTGATGACACAGACTGCTGCTCAGCCGAGGTCCTGCTCAATTCATGAACTTCCCGAAGAACAACAAAGACTTAACAGAGCCAGGAATATCCTCTGCTATACAATAGTATGGTGCATATGAAGGGGGTATGTAGCAGGTGGATTGGGAAGTCTGCACCTCTCCAGTACTTCAGCCAGTGGGGAAAGGGAGAGGGAGATGGGGCCAGGAGAATTGGGATGAAAAGGAGGCTGTGTCCTCCAACAACTGCAGAGATCCCATGGGGAATGTCCCATGGCCTCTCCCATTTCTAGGATTGAAATTACTTTTACAGGACTCCTCTGTCTGCTTTGTGGACAGAAACCTCTGCTGATGTCAATTTTCCCACACACCCTGGGGCTCATCCGGAATTCCTTCCACCATCCGGGGCGGCGGGCAGGGAGTGCAGCTGGAGGTGCCTCACCCACTTTGGGTGATCGGCTCCCTTGGCTGGCGGCGGCACCGGGGATCGATTGGGGACCCGGGAGTGACCAGGAGACAGACGAGGGACACATCAGGGGGGTCTGTGAAGAGTCAGCAGGGAGAGAACACTGAAAATCTCAGCAGTGAGTGCACTGGGATCTTCGGGGAGTGAACATGGCAGGGCACCCAGGGAGGGGAGAAAAGGGAAAGCCAGGGAGGGGTCCTGGCCAAAGGGATGATGATCACAAAATGTCTCTGAAGGGTCCCTTGGGAGAATGTTGAGGTAGTTTGCACATTCCCCCAGAGGTAATTAACGACATGGACACCCAGGGGGGCAATAAGGGAAGTGGAGAAGGGATTTGGACAACAGGGGATGGATGGTGTTGGTGTGCTGGGAAGGGATCGGGTGAAGGGCAGTGTGCAGCAATATGGTGAAGGCAAGAAGCAGCAGGAGGAATCTATGTGGTAAGAAAAAGGATGGTGGAAAAGAGGAGGAAGAGAAAAATACAGAGGACTGGGATGTTTTTCAGCACTGTTCTATGCTCCGAATTTGCCAGGTGATCCAGATCCTTTCCATCCCGGGTTTCCCGGAGAGGAAAAGAAGGAGGTCAGGATGTCAGGGGGTTTCTCTGTGGTGGGCAGCGGCAGCACCGGGCGCAGAGGTGCGGGACCGGGAGCACGGGCTGGGGGCCTGTGGGGAGCTGCGGGGCCGGGCCGGGGCTGTGGGGCAGCCGGGGCTCAGCGCCGGGCGCTGCCTGACCCCACCAGCCCCGGGCAGGGCCGGCAGTGGCCCCCGGCCCCCAGGAGCCTGCGGGACGCCCCGGCCGCTGCCCGGCCCCGTGGAGCTGCCGGCCCTGCCCGCCGGGGGGGCCGCCTTTGGACACTGCGGCAGGACAGGGACCGGCTCTGGGATACGGGCTGGGGAGGGGACCCTGAGCACAAGGAGGAAAAAAAGCAACGTCTGGGAAATGCAGATTGTACATGGAAGGATCAGGATTTTCTATTAAGCATTTGCTTTGGGTCGCTGGAGAAAGGAAAGATTTTGCACAAAGCTCAGCAGCTCTCAGAGGATGAGCACCCACAGGCAGTGAGCGGGGCTGCAGGAGTGGCAGAAGGCGGCCCTGGAGCACTTGGGCACAAAGGCACAGCAGCTGAAGGCAAGAAGGGATGAGCAAAAGGCCAAGCTGAAGGCAAAGGCCATGGCACAGCTCCTACAGCCCCTCAGGGATCAACCCCAGGGCCCAAGGGGGCCCCAGCACCCAGGGGACGGGGTCGGCCACAAGCACCTGGCAGAGGCATTGCCCTCCTGGCCAGGGGAGAGCCCACCCAAACAGCCCCTGGGAAGGAGTCAGGGCTGTAAACCAAGATGCCATGGGTACGGCTTTTGCCGTTGGCTTTGGCAAGAAGAGGAGCCAGACCCAGGGCAGATATTCAATTCTCTCCCTTGCAATTGATCTTGGGAATTCCTTACCCTGGTAATTCTCCACCCAGTGCAGGGTGGGGATAAGGGATGTACATTTAAAGCAGTCTGTGGCCAGAGTCCTGTCTCTTGTGAAATCTCTCCCACAGGAAGCTGGGCTGGCACAGAGCCTGCCTTGGCACTTTGCTGTTCCCAACATCCAAGCAGGACATCGGGCCCTGCCTAAGGAGGCCAAAGCAGCACCACTGGTGGCCAAGTGGCGTGGCCCATGCCAAGTGTCCCTGAGGCCAGAAACAGCCCCCAGCACAGCTGAGCACGGGGGGACCCCTCAGCCTGGGCTCCAGGGCTCTGAAGCCCCGGAGATTTGCACTTCCCGCCTGCAGCAGGAGCATGGGAGGCCCCCACGGAGCCTGCACTGAAGGCAGCGCAGCAGCAGCCAGGGCTCCACAGCGGGGCAAGCCCCTGGGCCTGCCCACACATCCTCTGCTCAAATCCTCTGCCTGGGCACCCTCCTTGGGCATCTCCAGCCACCGGGGCCAATCCTTGCTGCCACTGCTGCAGCTTCAGTGCTTTCTGGGCCTGCACTGCCACAGCTGCTGCCGAAGACAACGGCACAATTCCACTCTGGGTCTCAGCCACACTCACACACTGCGCTGCCTGGGATTGCACTGATGGAAAATACACCAGGTCATAGACTTGAACATTTCTAACATTTTCTCTACTCAGCCTTGGTTTGCCTTGGCCTCGGGGAAAGAAATGGTTAAGGTTTTTTTAAGGGATGTTCCACCACTCAGTGGAGATGAGTTTAACATCTCAACACACTGGGATTGGCCCAAAAGATTCCCACAAAGATAACGCCCAGCAGCAAACAGCAACCAACACCTACCCCAGACACTGCCCCCGGCAGAGCTGGAGACACCTGCTCTGGAAAAGGCTGAGAAGGAAATCCAGCAGTTCCGACCTGATGAACAGCAGAAGCCAAGAAATCCGGGTCCAACAGGAACCCAAATACTAAAAACTGCACAACTTGAAACTGTAGAACATTAAACCAATGGATTTAGATTGGTTCAGACTGTATCAAGTTTGGGAAAAATCCAGTTAAACCCACGTGTCATGGAACGATTTTCTCTGCACAGCCGGGCTATGTGGGGATGGAATGATTTCTGTGGCACATCCTGGCCAGAATCAAGGAATGCCTTGACTCTAACACTAAACATATTGGTGGAGTTTTCCTTTCTCCTTCACATTCAGTGCAAAGTTTATAGCAGTAGAGTATTTTTTGTAATAATCCTACTTCTATATTGCCGGTTAGGTTTGGGCCAGGGATGTGAGAATGAGTTTCTACTCCGAGGAGAAGTAGAAATAACTTAATTGCCTTGGAATTTATTTGTGTATGTTTGTGTGAGAGATACCAAAATTTTGGTCAGGGTTTTTCGACGTTCACCTTTAGGCTGCATTTTGCAAAATTAGAAGAGATTTAAAGGTGACCATTTAACTCATAAACAGTAAATAGTTGATTTGAAGGAAAAATGAATAAAGCAGCAGGTTGTGGGGGGCACACGTGAGGCTGCTGAAGGCTGCTCTGGAAGAGAAGCTGCATTCCAGGCAGCCAGCAGAGGAGCTTTAGAAATGCAAATTAACACTGCTGGGGCAAAGTGGGGACAATGGACCTGCCTCTTCTTGCCTGGGGCAGGAATTGGGCTGATTCCCTCTGCCCCTCACCCCAAGCTCTGCCGGCTGGCACAGATGGAATCTGCACAGCTGAAGGCAGAGCCCATGGTGAGGATCTCTGACACTGCAACAGAAATGGGTGAAGCTGCAAAGGGAAACAGCAAATGGAGAATGCTGTGAAAACTTCACTAAAATAAGGGGGGATCATCCCTGTGCCCAGGCGGATCGGGAAGTCTGAACCTTCCAAGTCCCTCAGCCAGTGGGCAAAGGCAGAGGGAGATGCGGCCGGGAAAATGAGCATCCAAAGGAGGCAGCGTGCTACAACAAGGGCAGAGAGCGCATGGCAAATGCCCCACGGCCTCTCCCTCTGCTCAGCAATCGAGTCACTTTGACAGGACTCCTCGGTCTCCTCTGGCCACAGAAACCTCCGGCGACGGGAATTTCCCCGCACGGTCCCGGCCACGGGGCAGCCACCTCTGACCCACCCACAGCAACCGGGACGAGCCAGCGCTGCTCCGGCAGCGGCTCCTGCCCAGGCAGCGGCGGGAAGGAGACCGCGGGCAGCCGCTCCCGCAGCGCCCTCAGCCCAGGGCCGGCACGGGCCGGACACGGCACCGCCAAGCCGCCGGAGCCCCCTGCCGCCCCCTCCGCCCGCAGTGAGCCCCGAGCCCCCGCAGAACCCGGCGCGGCTCCCACCTGCGCCGGGGCCGCCTCCGAGCTCCGCCAATGCCGCCTCCCCGCGCTCCGGCCGCTGCCGCCGCTCCCGGGCCCGCACAGACGCTCCGCCAATGGCGCCGCTGCCGAGCCAGGGCCGCCCTCAGGCCGCCAGCGGGGCCGTGCTTCGCCCCGCTCTCACCAATCAGCGCGCCAGAACCGCGACTGACGGACAGGGAGGAGGTGGCCTCGGCAGGAGCCGCCCCTGCGGTCCGGGTGCCTGCGGCCACCAACGAGGAGGAGGCGGCTACCGGAAGGGGACAGCGCTCGGAGGTGGCCCTGGGGCCCCTGGAGCACTTGCTGGCCGCGTGGAAAAGAGCCAGGTGTTTCGTCTGGGGGATGTGTCGCCGGCTCGAGGCCATCGAGGCCATCCTGCAGGGAACAAATGAGGCATCCCCCGATGTCCTCAGGGACTTGGTGGCCAAGGCGGCCATGGCCGAGCGGCTGTGGGAGGCCAGTGCCCGCCTGGCCACTCGTCACCTGCTGGGGATACTTGGGGACATCTGCAGGCTCCTCGTGAAGCCCCCGGTGGCTCCGGTGGCCCCAGTGGCCGCACAGTGGCTGAGCGGTGCCAAAAAGCCATCGCGGATATCCCGAGGCTGCTGCAGGGACAGTGATGTCACCGCAGTGATGTCATCAAAGTGATGACATCATCGGGGACATCGCTGCAGTCACTTGTCCCCTCCCTGCGCGGGCTTTGAGACACATTTGGGAATTTTCTGGGAATTTTCACCAAAATTGTCCCAAATGCTGATGGGAATTCCTGGGGTGACATCACTGGGGACACTTGGGGACATTCTGAGCACAATCAGAATGCTTTTGCATTTCTCTGTTGGCTTTTGCAGGTTCCTATTGACCACGAGCATTTTGCTCTGCTGCTCAATACTGATATTGATTATTGATAATTCCTTGCAGCTGCTCGCTGGCACAATAAAATCTCAGTGTTTGCACGGACAAGTCCAAGGCTGTGTGAACTTTCTGCCAGGTTTTGGGAATCCTTGACTCTGAAAAACGCCAATCACTTGTTTTAAATTTTTAAAAGCTTCATAGTAATAAAATAGTCATAAAAACAGGAATAAAAGTGAGAGCAATGACAATTTGGACAATCAGAGTTAGGACAATAAAGGACAATAAAAAGCAAAGAATTACAGACGTCCGGGTAGGTTTGGGCACTAAGCCACAAAAACATGCCTGGCTAACAAAGGGTTAGCCCTTAAAAGCAATAGCCTGTTGCACATTCAAATATCTCACCCACGGTGCATAAATTCTTTTCAAACAAAGGGTGTTCTCTGCTTTTTGTCAGCTTTTTCCCCTCAATCCCGGTGGCTCATTACAGACAGAGGAGAGGTGTAAGAATGTTTGTCTTTTCCCAGAAGGAGGCAGTAACTCTTGCTGTTATCTCCGTGCGAAGAATTTCTTAATTATCCTACCCATTCCTTGAGCTGGTTACAAACAATATCTTACATCGCATAGTTTCTATTTTGACATTATGTCATAACCCAAAACTGCATTTCCCACACCACTTCAAAAGGATTAATACAGTTCTACAAAATAACTTTGCAACACAGCACACAGAGTATCCAAGTTAATATTTGCCAAGAGCCGATCATTCAATCTGCATTTTTCACACTGACAAATCCATTGCTCACATCCCTGGGCCCCCCCGGTCCCGGCGCTGCTCCCGGGGGTCCCGCGGCTCCGGGGGCTCAAAGGGGAGGGGGCGGAACCCCCGTGATGGGTGGGGGGCACAAAGGGGGGTCCGGGCCCGGTGCTCGGGGGGGTCGGTGCTCGAGGGGGGGTCGGGGGCACTGAAGGGGGTGCGGGTGCGGTTTTTGGGGGGTCCCGGTGCCCGGGGAGGGGGGGTCAGTGCTCAGCAGCGGGGGCTGCCTGGGGGACCACCCGGGTCCCCCAAATCCCAGCCGGGTGTGAAAAACAAAGTTCACTCTTGGAGATCTGTAAAAGTTTGATAAGGGATAAAAAAGGGTTTTGGCGCTCGGCCAAAGAACCCGCCCTTAACTTAACCCTTCGTTCTCCGGATCCGGTTCCACTGCAGGGCTACAAACACATCCCTGAGTTTTGACATTATTCAAACACTCCTGGGAGCTTTGGATGTTCCAGGAACTCTTGTTTGGTTCTCACCTCTGACTTGTCTGCAGGACATTCTGCAGATTAAGTCAATACATTTGATTTCTTCTCCTGGTTCCATCCTGTTGTTTCAGAGCCCCTGATAAATTCATAAACGCTTCTCAGGTTTGTGTCACTGTTATCACCTGCTGAGGCTGGTCCACAGATGGGAGAAACAATGGAATTGTTTTACACCTGAGTCAGCCACACAGAAGCATTTTAACATTGCATAGTCTCTATTTCAATATTTGTTATTGATCTATTTCATATTCATCTATTTTTAATATTTTAAGGCCTAGGAGAGAATATCTATTTGTTACTCTAGCATTAAATTGGTTACACGGTGCACACATAAACGGATTGATTTTATTGCACCAGCGAGCAGCTACAAGGAATCATCAATAATCAATCTCAATATCAAGTACCAGAGCAAAGTCCTTGTGATCAATAGCAACGCGCAGAAGCCAGTGCAGAAATGCAGAAGCCAATTATTCCATTGTCATTCATAACCCGGCTCTGCTGCAGCCACAGCAGAAAGCTGCCTCTGCTGCAAGGCACCGAGGGGGTCATTCACCCCCTGACCCGCCCCCGCCTCCATGAGTGTCCCCAGAGCGTCCTCAGAGTGTCCCCAAGTGTCCCCAGTGACGTCACCCAGGAATTCCCATCAGCATTTGGGACAATTTCAATGAAACTTCCAAGAAAATTCCCCAAATTTGTCTCAAATCCCATGTGGGGAGGGGAGAGGGGACAAGTGACAGCAGCGATGTCCCTGATGATGTCACCATCCCCAATGACGTCACAGTGGTGACATCACTGTCCCTGCAGCAGCCTCGGGATGTCCTCTGTGAAAAATGCATATTTTATGATTGGCTTTTCTCAAATATTAAATTGAATACTTGTTGCAAGCACATTTCTCTCTCTCAGGATTTTTATAAAGGTGCACAGAGAGAAGTGAAAGAGAAAACAATTTCTATTTCTGCTCCTTGTTTTTCTCTTGTGGAATGTGTTTGGAGAGTTTTTTACCTGGAGCAAATGCCTGGTTGGATCACGGTGGATTGTTTGGGCCTGATGGCCAATCGGATCCACCTGTGTCTGGGCTCTGGAGAACAGGGTCACGAGTTGTGAGGGAGTTAGATATGACAGTTAGAGAAAGCAGCATGTAGTTTTTAGTATCCTCTTTTATATAGTATATTGATGAATCACAGCATAATTATAATAAAGAAATCATTCAGCCTTCTGAACTAAGTCAGACATCATCGTTCTTCCCATTGGGTTCGCCGACATCGACAACAAATATTATATGTAATATATTGATTAGAAGTGCTGTATTAACATTTTGATAGAATGGTAAATGTAGTTTTGTAGTTAAAATGAAGCTTTAGTAGTTAAAGTAGAAAATGTGTATGTGTTTTTTTTAAAAATAATGAGATACTGGCTTCGAGATAACAGTCACAGAACACCCAAATCTTCCAGAGAAGAGGAATTTATGGGTTTCTTATCAGAAGAAGGTAATTTCTTCAGGCCTTGCTCAGATTGGAAGACGCCGTGGGGATTAAAAGAAGGAGTTGACATATTCCAGAGAGAGTTTCTTATTTTAAATAGAATGTATGCATAACCATGAAGTATGTATGAATATGCAACAGTGAATGGATCTTAAGAGTTATTCCTTTGTTCACAAAACATGCCTGTCCTAGCGTAAGTGCCCGAGAATATCCAGACGTCCGTAATTCTTTGTTTTTTATTGTCCTGTAATAAAACGAACACTAAATTTTTATTACTCTAATTGTATTACTATTTTTATAACCATTTCATTATCATTAAACTTTTAAAAGTTGTAAAAACAAGTGATTGGCGCTTTTCCCGCTGCAGCACTTATTAACATTCTAATGCAAAACACGTAGCATCCACTTCAATACTTTGCAAAAGCCAAAACTATAATGTATGTTTTTCACACTGTCCACAAACTAAAATATCATCCATGAATGATGTTCTGAGGATTTGAGCAACACAGGGGCCAGGGCACTGGCCACAAAATGCTGACAAATTATACTACAGCAAAAGTAGTTAAAAATCATTACAAACTGTACTGTATCAAAATCGTTTAGATTAAGAATAAGTTGCAGAAGTCAAGACGAAATAGCAAAAGCCACCAACTACATAGTTCTTTATAACAAACCCAGGGCAGGTTTTTCCCTTGCTCGGAGAACTTGGGCCTTCCCCGGGCCCCTTCTGCCCTCTTGCAGAGCCAGTGGCATTTTCCACCACCCACAGTTTGTAACCAAGAGTCGGGTGCAGCCGAGAAGGCTCCAAGCGCCTCCTTCCAGGCTGACTCTGCAGATGCCGAGGCTGCTCTGGGCTCTGCCAGGGCTCTGCTGGGGCTCAGCTCTGGGCGAGGCTGGGCCCGCTCTCCCCTCACATTGCTCCGGGCAGCTGAGGCACACAGGGAGAAGGAAGGGACACGTCAAGGGAGTTGAGGTTTAAGAGAGTTTTTATTCAAAAACTGCCATACCAAACAGGCTGTCATAAGAGCCATAACAAACAGGCTGTCCTAACTACCTTAACCAACTAGCACTGCTAACTACCATAACTAACTAGCACTGCTAACTACCATAACTAACTAGTTGTCCTAACTAACTACTGTGACTAGAAGCTGTCCTCCAGTGCTTCATCTCCTCCTCTGCTGCCTCAGTTGCTTTGCTGCAGTGATCAGAGGGGTCAGGCTGGAGAGAGGCTTGGCTGATGATAAAAATGGGTGCTGCCCAAAGGAGAAAAAAGAAAGAAATGAACCGTTACTTTCCAGAGTCAACTTCCTCACAGGCTCTGTTGCAACAGGACAAAGGGAAATGGTCTGAAACTCAGGAGAGGGAAGCAGGCTCAGATTAGGTCTGAGACAGAATTTTTTTTAGCGGGAGAGTGGGGAAGCACTGACAGAAGGTGCCCAGAGATGTGGGAGGTGCCTCCTCCCTGGGAACATCCAAGCTCAGGTCAGGCAGGGCTCTGAGCCACCTGAGCTGCTTGAAGATGGCCCTGCTCGCTGTGGGGCCCCAGGTGCAGATGACCTCGAAAGGCCCCTGCCAAGCCAAACCAGGCGAGGATTCTGCTTGCTTTGCATGTGGAAAGCAGCGAGACCGGAGACCATCGGAGGGGGCCCCACAAGAAAACCCCTCCCTGGCGCTGCTGCTTCCCCTGCAGCCGCTTGGCATTCACCTGCAGCAGCTCCTGGGCAGACCAGCGCCGCTCCTCGTCCGGCTCCAGGCTGCACTCGAGGAAGTCCCGCAGCAGAGCCGACAGGCGCCTGGGCTCCTGCAGCTGCGGGGTCCCGTTCTGCCGGATCAGAGCGCGAGCCTGCAGGAAAAGCAAACTCAGCGCTCTGCCAGCTTCCTTCCCACTCACAAGTGCTCACATCGACCCTGGCTTCCCAGCCCCAGCTCCATGGGCACTTTCCTCCCTGGCAGAGATGCTGCTCACAGCTCATTTTTCTATGCCAACCAAAAACCCCAAACTTTGGTGCTGCAACAGCCATTGTAAAGAGCTGGTGCACTTGCTTCACATTTTCAGGTCATCCTCACAGCCAGAAGAACTGAAACAACGTAAATCCCTAAGCAAATTGTGTCTGGAGACTGCAGAATATGTGTCTGTGTTGAGGCTCCAGTCCTCTGGGAATTCCCTTCCCCATGTGCAGAAACCTCCAGCTGCTGCTCCCAGTGCAGGGTCACCCTGTGCTCACAGGCCTCTGCAACCACGGAGAATTGGCCTCTTACCATGGCCCTCGTTTCCTTGAAGTAAGGAGGTTCTCCTTCCACCATCTCGATGGTCACAATTCCAAAGGACCAGATGTCCACCTTGGGGCCGTAAGGAGAACTGGTGACAACTTCTGGGGCCATCCAGTGAGCAGTGCCCACCATGGAGCTGCGCTGGTCCTGCTCAAGGCTGAGCTGAGCGCTGAGGCCAAAATCAGCTGAGGACAGAAGCAAACACTGTCAAAGGCAGCTGGAATGAGGAAACCAAGCACAAAGACTCCCCGCTCTCAGTCTGAGAATGCAGCAGTGAAGTCAGCTGGAAAAGTCCTCAGGGCTGTAGCCAAGGAAAGATGGAACTGAACTGGACCCTTAAAGAAACCCTCAGCTTTCGTGCAGTTGCTTTTACTGATTCCCTTGCAGCTTTAGATTCCAACTCCTGCCCCTCTGGGAGGGCCATTGCCAGAGCAAAGGCACCCCTGACAGCCTGCTCCTCTCCTGAGCTCTCTGCAGGGTCAGCCGCTCTCAGCTGGCAGCAGGGGCCGGGCAGTGCCCCCAGCAGCCCTTGTGGGGCTCTGGCCGTCACTGGGAAGCAGCCCCACAGCCGCTGGGAGCGGGAGCGCCGTGCCTGGCCAGGAACACCCACCCAGCTTGACAGAGCCGTCCATTCCCAGAAGGATGTTGGAGCTCTTCAGATCTCTGTGGATCACCCGGTTCGAATGGAGGAAATGCAGGCCCTGCAGACACTGAGAGAGAACAAGAAACACGAGGGTAAAAACCAATGGCCGGAATATATCACACAAGAAAGGACAGTTTAGAATTCTGCCAGCAGCGACTTTGCTGTGACAGGCCAGGAGTGCAGTGCAGACAAGCTCCAGGCAAACGGTTCAAGGCAAAGCTGAGAACAGCACATCAAATCCAAAACAGACAGAGAGTGCCACAACAGCAGGAAAGAGAACAAGAACAGAGTAGAAGTGCAGTGCTGCTGGCAGGCCGTTCACTGCAGGCGCTCTTTCTTCTCCAGCTCATAAAGACAACAGAGAAACAAAGCCCTGAGCATGGAGCCACTCCTGCTCTCACGCCCTCTTGGGAAGGACGATTGTGTCCAAGGCATGGCAGTCACAGGCAGGATCCCTCACCTCCCGACTGACAGCTGCCATCTCTCCTTCAGCCATGCGTGTCTGTCTGACAACGTCCTGCAAAGTTCCTCCATCCATGTATTCCATCACCAGCCAGAGATCTCCATCGACAAGGAAGCTGGAAGAGGAAAGCAGTGGCATGGAGACCAATGTGCAGCGCTCAATTCCCCCATGGAAAAGCCTGGAGTGGAGGTTTGTTGCCAGGTCACTTGTCAATGAGGACAGAATCCGATGGAGAGACATTCCTGCCAGACTGCACAGCCCTTGGGATCTGCACAGTCTAAAGGAGGAGACCCCTGTGAGAAAGGAGAGGCCTGAGATGGCAAGCAGGTGAAAAATGCAGTTTAGCAAAGGCCCAGATCAATGTGGAACCACAACACTGGCCCCCAGCTGGTTCAGCTTCTGAACTCATCAGTTCCACCCTTCCCTGCAGAACAAGGCAACACAGCTCCCAGGGTTATCCAGGGGAGGAGGCCGGGCAGCACTTGGGACAGAAGGGGTCAGAAAACCTTTCAGAAAGTCCCTTCAGAAACAGGCAAGGCCAGTGACAAATGGGCAAACGAGGCATTTCTGGGAACAAGAACCTGGTCTTCCTGGCATCTGCAGCAATGGGAAAGGGCTGGGAAGAAGAAGCCAAGGGAAATAATTTCTGCTGTGGTTTACCAGCACTTGTTGTAAGACACAGAAAACAGGGTCAGCTTGAAGGGAAAACCAAACCAAAGCAACAAAAGCACACGGAGGGAGTGAACTGCCAGGCTGTTGTTTTGGGAAGATACAGCTGTGTCAGGCATTTTCAAATCAGGCTACAGACTACGGATGCCAGGAAAGGTTAAGGCAGGGCCCGGGCACGGGATAAGGCCTGAAGCACTCACCTGTCCAAAGAGCTGACAATGTTGGGGTTCTTCTTGTCCTTCAGGAGCAGGAGCTCATTCACAGCTCGTTCCCTGTTCTGCCCTCTGAGACTCATTTTCTTTATGGCCACCTGAAGGGACATTGCAGACCTTTAACTGGAGGAGTCTGTGGCAGGAGGCCGCAGCAAACACGGAGCGAGTCTTTTTGGGGCGACGGAGCCCGGCTGTGCCAAACTGCCTTGGGATGGGACACCAGAGCTCAGCAAGTGCCATTCCCACAGCCCATTGCTCTGCTCGCTGGGGGCTGCTTACAGGACACATGGCCAGAGACATTTGGCCTTGCAGGCTCTGCAGAAATGGCCCCTCAGCTGTCAGCCTCCAAGCTCCAACCACATTCTCTGCACCTACAGTCTTCTCAAATGGCCTCAACACTCTCATTATTATTCAAACACATTCTGCAAGCAGGAGGTAATTCTGGTTCTGTGCAAACAGAGCAAAACAGCCGGGAACCCTTTAGCAGTTCTATGGGATTGGGTCATGATTTCAGATGCAACTGCTCTGGCTGGGGTTGCACAACAAAGCAAACACACACATCCATTGCCCTGCTTGCATTCCTTTGGGCACTTCAGAAGGACCAAGTCTGTCCCAGCTGTGCTCTGCAGGCTGACACGGCTCTGCCTGCAGAGGAGCAGCCTGTGCAGGAAAGCTCTGCTGGCCCCCAAAGCTGCAGCCACAGCTCCCAGCAGAGGGGAGAGCCCTGGAGAGCTGCCAGACGTGCTGGGCGTGTTGACACTGACCTCTCCTCCAGTGGCCCTGTCGAGTCCTTTAGAAACGGTTCCGAAAGCCCTGGAGACAAAACAGCAGAGAAGAAAGAAGCAGCGCTTTAGGCCCTGGCAGTGAAAGCCAGCCCAGACAGGAGATCTCTGCTGCCTGCAGCGTTCACAAGCACCTGGGGGCATCGACCCTTCCAACAACAGCACAGCAGCCACCAGCCCTCTGCCATGCAAGGTGTGCCAGAGAAAACTGAGACCCAACACCAAGGAATTGGGCTGGGGAAAATCCCAAATGTCCACGCTGCACTGCTTTAGTTCAAAACCTGAAGTGAGCAATGGGTGTCTAAAGAACTGGAAAAGAATGCATTCCATCCTTTCCCATTTCCTGCCTAAGACCTGCAGGATCCACAAGGGCCCTGCCATCAGGCAGGTGATGCATTTTCCCCCAGAGTGCATCAGCTCTGTGTCTGTTACTGAATGTATGGGCTCTACTACCTGTGCTAGAATAGAGCACTTATTAGTTCAGCTCTGGTTTCTGTTTCTAAACCATTAGGTTGTTAATCCTGACCGGAGGATATTTTTTGAAGCAAAATATTTGAAAGAAATCTCCTTGGGAACTGTTTTCTGACAGTCACCAGATGGTGAGTGGCTCTTTTAGGCAATCCAATTCCAGGGACAGAAGATCTTCCAGGTCCTGCTCCTTGCTGCAGGCAGGACACTGCCAGCCTCAGGGGCCTTTGACGGTGCCTTCGGAGCACAGGTATCAATTCTGATCAGGACTGAGGGACAGCAGGATGGCGCCCCAGTGTCTGGAGGTGTTTGGAGCTCTCCTGACTTCTCACTTGATCCTGCACCAGCACAACACCTGGGCCTGCTTGTGCAGAAGTAACTGCCGTGCACTTACCCTTGGCCAATCTGCTCCACTTCCAGGTATTTCTCGGCAGGCTCCGCCAGGCTCACGGTGTTCCCTGAAAGAAACCACGTGGAAGACGCTCCCTCCCAGAGTGAGACCCTGCCTTGCAGCAGAGCCAGAATGCAGCCCCCCTCCCTGGGGCCGTCAGCCCCTTGGTCTCAGCTGGGGAAGGACAAGAAATGACCCTGGCACATTCAGCTGCAGAGCAGCACTGGGTGCAGCTGATGCCGAGACACACACACAGCACCCTGCTCTGGCACACAGGAACAGAGCAGACGTACTCAGCTGCATCAGGCACCACTCCCCTCTCCCCTCTGGCTGCAGGGCTGTGCTGCTGTCAGAATGTTCAGCCCAGGATCCCACAGCTGAGGGAGGTTCAGTGTCCTCTTCCCAAGCACAGGGAGCTTCTCCGTCCTCTTCCCAAAATGCTGCAGGTTCGCCATCATCTTTGCAAGCCAGGGGACGTTCACTGTCCACTTCCCATGCTGGGAGAAGTTCACCCTCCTCTTCCCAAGCCACAAGATGTCCTCTGTCCTCCTCCCACACCAGGAGATGTCCACTGTCCTTGTCCCACACAGCAGGAGCCTCGCCGTTGTGTTCCCACAGCGCGGGATGTTCGCCCTCGTCTCCCAGAGCAGCGGGAAGTTCACTGTCATCTCCCGGCAATAAGGGACGTTCACCATCGTCCCCCGGAAGAGCAGGAAGCTCACTGCTGCCTTCCTCCTCTTTGGCCTCCTCTTTGGAAGCAGAGGGAGCCAGAGGAGGTGCTGGTGCTGCTTTTGTGCCCTGTGGACAGACGGCAGCGTGAGGGACGGGAAGTTCTGTTTCAGTTATCACCTTATTTACCCTCAGCTGCACATCCAGCTGCACTAAGCAGAAATTGGGTTCGGAGCTGTTCAAACTAACAATGGGCTAAAGTTGACATTGCCCCTTATTGTTGGGAATTCCATATTCCACCATGGCTAGAGCCAGCAAGCAATGCTCTGCCTGCAAAACCAGACCTGCAGCTCTTCAAAAGCTCTTCAGCAGAAAAGGAGAAAACTCCCAGGGATCCCTTTGCTGCTGCAAGGACACTGGCAGGAACTTTCCTTCAGCCTCCCAGGCTGGCACATGGCTGCCACATGCCGAGCTCACAACTTGCTGCACAATTCCAAACACCAAAGGTTCCTTTCCCACTCACCGAAGGAGGAGCTGCGCGGGATCCACTCATGAGGTGCCCTGCAAGGGAAGAGGGAACATGAACCAGATGCTGTCAGGAAAACAACTGCCTGTGGTGGGAAATGCCCCGGAGCAAGGCAACCCCGAGAGAGCATTTTGCTTTCACAGCGTCCCTCCAGGAGCCACAGTCCCTTCACACAGCAAGAGAACAGCACAAAATACTGGGCTGGGTCAGCTCTTGGCTGGACAGGCAGTTCCAGGCTCTGCTGCCACAGACTCCCCGCTTGAGGGAACAGAACCCCCCAGGGCTCATTGCAAATGCTGTGCACGCCCCGCTGGCTGCAGACACCCCCTTTTCCAGCTGCAGCTGCTGCCAGGAGCTCTCCCAAAGCAATGGTGTCTTCACGGCAATTTGGTTACAAAGTCAGCTCAGGCCCAGAGGAAGAACAGCAAGCACACAGCAAGCCCAAAGCCACAGCACCGAGGGAAAACCTCGACTTACGTGCCAAGTGGGTTAAAAAATACCCCGCATACGCCACAGAGTACAGCGTGCAAACTGCAGCAGCCACGTGCTGGATCATTTTGGCTGCGCTGCACACGTCTGCAGACTGTAGCCCTGCAAGCACAGAAGGACACCCGTCAGGGCTGGGCTGGCTGCTGAGAATGCCTCGGGCAGGAGGATCCTCCGGCAACGAGCAGTGCCCAGAGCCACTCTGGACACTGAGGCCTCCGTGTGCCACAGCAACGGGAACACCCCGGGGACGTGGCAGTGCTCCTGTGACATCACAGCAGCAGCTCACGCAGAAACCGCCTGGAAGGTTCTCCTGTGTCACAAAGGAGCACAAAGAACCCTCCCAGGGCACAGCCTGTTGCCCAAAGGATCCAGGAGGAACTTTGAAAATGCAGCAAACAAGGACACCCCATAGCCCAGTGTCACGATCCGCTTATTGCGGGGTGTCGTGATGGTTCTTTTCACCGATCCCAAAAGTACAAAAGGCAAACAACAAGGGACTATCAGTTAATCACAACAAATGCACCTTTATTAGGGGCCAAAACAGTATATGCGATAGTGGGGATCAGAAAGGAGATAAAATAATAGAGAGGGAGAGAGAAGAGGGGGATGGGAATAGCTTCCAACACAGGCGAGATCTTCAGTGGTCCGGACGATGGGGATCCGTCTGTCGTGTTGGGGGAGTCTCCGAAGTTCTGGTCGACCCGGGGGGTCCAGTTATAGTCCACAGAGGAAAGAGGGGGGAACAAGTGTAACAATGAAAGTCCATTGTAATCGCCACGAGGGAACAGGTGAGTCCACAGAAACCACCAAAGCAAGACGAATACAATAAAGAATAAGTCCATTGAAATTACTGAAGGGAAACAGGTCATGTCATTAGTGGTCAGACCACCAATTTCCCCTCCTCCCTATAGTAGGGGTCTCAGTCTCAGTCCTTGGGAGGAGGGTTCTCATTCTTTATTTGTCACAGTGGTAACGAGGCAGATGAGGGGTCTTCAATGAAGGACCACGGGAATCCCCCCAAAAGTTCCTTGGGCTTAAGAACGGAGATTAGAAGCAAGCCGCGCATCAGGCTGTCCCGTGCTGGGTCCATGTCAGATCTTTGCCAAGTCCTTGCCAACTCCTTGCCAAGTTCTTGCCAGGCCTTGTTCGGAACAGCTAGAATGATGGTTCAGTGGTTCCACCTGCACTGTGTCCTGTTCTAAGTCGGAACTGCAGCGGGGGAAGGGATTCTTTCTCGTGGCAATCGGAAGGCAGAATGGAGAACAAGGGGCTTCAGATGGGCTCTTACACCACCCAGTGACTGACGATTGCCCTCGAAAGATCTTCATCAGCAGGATTCCATGGGGTCGTTGTGGAGTCTTCAGGACTCGTCAAGTGTCGGCAGCACATCCCAGGGAGAAGAGAAGAGAAAAAGGAAAGGAAAGAGAAAACAGGAAACCTAAAACAATCACAACATATTAGTAAGCAAACTATAATTAAATAATAAGCAAAATACAATAAGTATTAATTAAATCAATAATAGTTAAACAATAAATTGTTTAGATAATAACCAGTATTAATCAATTAAACGATAAATTGATCAAAAAGTAAACCAGTATAATCAATATTAAACAATAAGGTAATATATCTAGTATAATCGACATTACTCAGTACAATTTTATAATCAATAAACAAATAATTAAAACAGTGATTAGAACAAATCATAAGAGAAAATTATGTAAAACATATCTTCTAACCTTATAATCTCCTTGTGTCTACAGTCCTGGGAACATCTATAGTGTAAAGGATGCAATGACAGGGAATATCAAATGTACTGAGGCATCACTTATGGTCAACACAAATGCTGTGGCTATGTTTGTGATGGGGTTATAAGTAAAATTCACTAAATTCCACCAGGATTGGAAATCCCTTTCAAAATCAGTGGCACTGTCCCAGACTATTTTCCTAATTTCAGTAGGAAAAGTGCCTTCTTCACCTTCTCTTATAATTGAGGCAGCAACTGACTGCATCCATAATTGAGCGTGGATACAGCTAAGAGCTAAGGAAACATTGCTTTGTGTGGCATTAAGTGCATCAATTATCAATTTGCTATCATTCACATTTATCTTTTCCCAATTTGGTAAAATATTTGATAGCAACCACTGATGTGTTCCCAAGGCCGATAAGGACGATTGCAGTGGTTGTTGTATTTTGGTTAAATCTTTAGTCGTAGAAGTCAGTTTATTCATTAATACTTCTGAATCTATACTATTTAGGATTCCCAATCCCGTTCCCACAACACCGGTTATGTCTCTTGGCACCCGGTTTTTAGGAGGGTTCCACTGTCGCAGCCAGGTTGTCCAGCCCTGAAAAGAGGTTTGCAAAAAGGGTGAACAAGCTGGTTGTATTTCTGAGACATTATTTTGCATCAGCAATTTAACTTGTTTAAGAGACCGTGCCGGATTAAATAATATCTGTTGTTGGCCGGTTTTCCTGATTATATATGGTCCAACTTCAAAAATTTTCGGGGTAAGCATAACTGGTGGTTGAGCTCGAGTGGTGGTGGTGGTGGTGGTGGTATAAACCGTAGTGGATTGGGCTACAGCATTTATTATGAACTTAAAAGAAAGCCCTTCGGTGTTTTTTCCCCATAAGCAAACCACTTCTGCAGTCTGTGTTAATGTAAAATTGTGCCAACAATCCTGTATGCTTGGGTGCGTGCAGACTTTTTCCTGCTTGTCTGTTTGACCTATTTGAACACTGATTGAGGTTGCCTTACTATAAGCAGTTTTGTTAACCATTCGGCATCCTATGCTAATTTTCTCCCCCATTATCCCTTGAAGCTGCCAGGTTTTGTATTCTTTCCATTCTTGCCTGGTGTATGTGTGATTATTATGCATGACAAGAGTTATTAGATTTAAATCTTTTACATTTCCCATGTATCCGGAAAAATAAACAAAAGCTTGGGACCAAGGTCCTTCGGTAAAGGGGCTTTCCGTCCATTGGGGTATGACTATTATATTATTATTGGTTGTAGCATTAATCTTAAATTTGTAAACCAGGCCTTGCAAACTAAATGGGTTAGTCAAGTTGTTTTGCCAGCTACATGTCACATAAGTGGTTTTAGCTAAAGTAAAGCTATACCAGCAATCAACAGATTCATTTTTGCAGTCTTTTGTAATTGCAATATTGTTAGTTCGGCGAACTGCGGTATAATTACCAATATATTCTTGACGGCAGCATAGGGTAAGGGGAAATATTTTGGCACACTCCCATTTCTTGGTAGGGCATAATTTTGCTGAAGGGATTTTCAAATAATTTTTTCCTCCTGGCTCCATAAAATTTCCAGCAATTGTGATAGAGGAAGCTTTCTCATGTAGAGATCCTTCCACTTTTCTGCATGCTACCACAATAGTCTCACCAATCGTTCCAGTTAGGGTTCTGGTCCATTCCTTCTGATCCCATCCCCACTCATTTGGACGATATACCTTAGAGTTATGTAGCACAATAGTTGCCAGACTCGGGTGACGACCTTTAGGATATGATCCTAGGGCATTAGTGTGCTCGATGGTAGCTTCAGACCATGGCCACTCAGCAGGATTCTGGCCAGAGAGTTGTGGTAAGATGCAGAAAAGTATCACCAATTTTATCATGGCTCAGATGATGTTGTCCCTCGAGGTTCTTCTGTAAAGGTAAACACAACAGAAAAGTTCTGCCACTATATGGCAGAAAAGGTTAGAATGATGGAATTATCCAGCGTGTATTTATCCTGTGCTCCTTTCCCAGAGCATCGGAAGCTACCCATGCATATTTATTCAGAGGAGTTTTCAACACAAGTGGTACCTCCCCTACTGTAGGGAGGTCTACCAAAACAGGTTGTCCAGGATAATGAGCAGGGTTTGTGGAATCGTCAGGTCCTTCCAGCACGGAATGATGCTTGGAGCTGTTGGACAAAAAGCAGTGATCTTGGGACACCCATTTACTCCCCATCTGTCATTTACACCTTTGACAGCTTCCCATAATCGGAGGTCCCAATTTCCTTCCTGTGGTTTTAAGAGTCTCTTTAAAAGACCATTAGTCCTTTCTACAATCCCGTTAGCTTGAGGATAGTAAGGGGTGTGAAAAATCCATTTGATTCCTTCACCTTTTGCCCAGTCCTGTACAACTCTAGCAGTGAAATGAGACCCGTTATCAGACTGAATTTCCTGTGGCTTTGGGAAAGTTCCAAACCACCCCTGTAAAGCTTTGACAGTATTGTCCCCAGTAGCTCTTTTAAAAGCATCAGCTTGAACTAACCCAGACACAATCTCTACTCCTACTAACACAAAATGTTTTCCTCCTGATTTCTTAAAGGGACCAATATAATCTACCTGCCATGCGTCCCACAAGCCTTTGCCTTTCCTCAAATGCAAAGGGTCATCTTCTAAAGGGTGTCTTTCCAGTCGCTTGCGACACTGCTCACAGGCTGATATGCATGTTTTACACATTTCTCTAGTAACGGGCCAACCCCGGGCATGAGCTTCCTGGTATAAATCTTTTGCACCTGTGTGCTGCCTTTTTACATGCAGCCATTCTAACAATTGATTCCATTCCTCTGTAATTTGCTCCTTTTTCAGGGGACTAAGCCTTGCTAGCTCATCAGCTTTATTATTCCATTCTCCTGCTGGATTCCCATCTGTTTGATGAGAGGCCACCCAGCCTACTGCAAAGTTCCCCTGACTTGCAATATTTAATATTTCTTGCCACTTTTCCTTTTGCCATACCGGAATTCTGTTGACTTCCCAATCGTTTTGCTGCCAAAAAGGAAGCCATTCAGTACAACCTTTGTATACAGCATAAGAGTCAGTGTAAATGCAGACCAAAGAGGAATTTTGTGCTTCTCGTTGGAAAACACTCCAGACAGCTACCAGCTCCCCAACCTGTGCACTACCTTCGCCTTCTGTAATTATTTGCTCACCAGAGGAAATGTGAAGGGCTGCTGCTTTATACTTCCACATTTTACCTTCCCTTTTAGCAGAAGCATCAGTAAACCAAGAATTTGCTGATTGTTCAGGAGAGAAAGGAGGGGCCACTTTGATTACAGAGACTGGTTTATCTTGGCCACTATCCAACTCCTCAGTTTCTTGGATTGCTAAATTTTTTACAGCTCCTTCTGTAATTGTAAAAATATTACAGTAATGTTCGATTTGAGCATACCACTTCCTAACTGAGGCCCTCTGAGCCACCCCGTCAGGAGGGGGGGTTCCACTAGTGACTGTCCTAATAACCTTGAAGGGGCCCCTTAGCACAATAGGTTGTTGACGTGCTATTTTTTCCACTTCAATGAGAGCCAAACTAACCACAAACAGCCCCTTTTCCCAGGTAGTGTATCTTTTCTCAGCATCTCTGAAACCACGAGAATAGAAGCCCACAGGCCTTGTTGGACCCTCAGGTCCCCTCTGCCATATGTGTACTGACAGCCCTGAGGCAGCGAATCCCCATTCTACCTGAAAGGGATCTGTAGGATGGATGGGACCCAATGCTTGATGAGCTGTTGCCTCAAAAATCAGTAATTGCAATGCTTCTTCCTGAGAAGGAGTCCAATCCCATTTTACCCCTTTCCTCAGCAAGTCATAAAGGGGCCTAGCAATTATCGAGAAATCTGGAATGTGTTTTCTCCAGAACACTAATAGTCCCAGAGCCTGTTGGAGATCCTTTCTAGTGTGAGGCATTTTAATCTGATCTAAAGAAGTCAAGGTGTCTGGTGGAATACATGTCATGCCCCCTTTCCACCAAATTCCCAAGAACTTTACTTCTTGGGAGGGCTTTTGAATTTTTTCCGGGGGAATCTGTAAATCGAGACTCTCTAAATGAGAGATTATTTTCTGTTGAGTCTCTCCTACTGCTTCAATTTCATCCCCTCCCACCAAAATGTCATCAATGTATTGGTAAACAGCTACATCATCAGGTTTGGATATCTTTTCTATTTCTTTAGCTAGTGCATGGTGGGCTAGAGTGGGGGAATGCTTGTATCCTTGGGGAAGCCTAGTGAAAGTGTATTGCTGTCTTTCCCACGTAAAAGCGAAACGGTCCCTATCTTCTGGCTGTATAGGTATCATAAAAAACATGTCTTTGACATCTATAGTTGCCATAATAGGATGAGCTTTTTCTTGAATAGATATTATCAACTCGGCTAAATTCGGGACTGCTGCTGTGAGAGGGTCTGTGTTGGCATTAAGCCTGCGGAAATCAACTGTTAGCCTCCATTTCCCATTGGATTTACGCACTGGCCAGACAGGCGAGTTGAAAGCAGAATGTGTGTTAATTATTACTCCCTGGTCTCGCAAATCCTGTATAACTGGTTTGATACCTTCTCTGGCTCCAGAAGGTAGAGGATATTGTTTTACATTTGTTATTTTACTATATGGTAGAGAAGGTGCGGTTTGAAGCAACCTAATATTTAAAGGTGTAGCGCCAAAACACCACAAAGATCCTTCTGAGTCCTCCCATTGTCTCCCAGCAAGAACATCCATCCCTAGTAAATTGTTTGGAATGTTCCCAATTACCATTTTGACAACTAATTGATTCTCATCTCCAGGAAGTGTGAGTTTGACCAAGGCTACATTCATAGATTCTGACTTTCCTAGGGCATTTAGAACACAGTATTGTCTCTTAGTTGGAACAACTCCACTCCTCTGAGCATCTTTTTCTGTTAATGCAGAAATTTGTGCCCCAGTGTCAATCAAAAATGTTACAAGAGCACGTTTGGGACCCGTAACAGCTGTAATTAAAATATCTCCTAATTTATTTTTAGTGAGCATTCTCAAGTATACCCATGCTCCGTCCTTTCGCTCACCTGTAAAGGATGGAGAAGTTAGTTTCCCTGAAACTGTGTCAGCTCATTTCCCGAATTCTGAGGAGGGGGCTGAGAGAGAAATGGCCCGCTGACTGGGTTTTGAGAGAGGAGTTGGGAAAAGGTTACTGTTTCTGTGTTTCGGAGGAGATGCTGAGGGAGGGTTGGTTCCTTGCCCGTGTTCTGAGGAGGGAGGGGAAGGAGAGGCGGAGGAAGAGTTGGCTCCTTGCCCATGTTTTAAGGAGGTTTGGGTGCCGTGGGTTGGATTGGCGGATTTGATTTTCGATGGCGCCAATTAGTTATTAATTTCTGTAATTTATCAAGAGGCAAACCATCGATTATATCTCTGGGGACTCCTTTTTGGACTCCTAACGACCACCAATGCTGGCGGTCAGGGCTTTGTTTTCCCTTTTCTGAATTTTTACCATAAGGAATCCCAATGGACCGAACTCCTTTTGTTTTCTCTGGTTTTTCTTCCAGGGTTTTTACTGGTCCATATTTTCTACAGTAATTAATCAAATCTTCTGCAACTTCACCCCATGTCCAGACTTTACGACTACTGGCAGGCGAGCTGCATTTTGAAGCTGTGGCTTGTAAGGATGAATGGGATGGGGTAAAGTTGGGATCAGTAGATCCAGTGCAATCAGTGGGATTACCCAGGAATCTGTCCAGTCTTTCCACAGGGCTTAATGTCATAATAGTTTTTTGTAAGGTAATGGCAGTAGTTTCTGGAAGCTCACGAATTAAAGGGGTCATTATTTCGGGCTTCACAGGTAATTGCATTGGGGATTCAAAGCCAGGAATTAACTTCTTCTCATGAATCATTTGCAGGCAAGCGGCTTTATGCACACTTTCTAAGAGTTGGTCAGGGGTACTAATTATAGCTATGCGATCTCCCCTTTCTAAGGGGCTCGTTCCCCCGGCCCAAAAAGCCTCACGCTGTGTCAGGGACCATGTGTCACGTTTATCTCCCGTTGTTAGGAAGACACCGTGTCCCCAGTACCCACTGGCTTCTTGTTCAGTTAATTTAATTTGATCACCACCAGTGAGGGACACCCGGAAAACATATTCTGTTTCTGATTCGTGTGGGAGGCGTCCGTATTCCTTTTTAAGCTTAGCTAACTCAGTGGCAGTGTATGGTATGTGTTTGGTTGTGATGTGAGGTTCGAGATCATCATCACTGAGATAATTATACTCTGTTTTAATTAGGGGTCTCAAGTGATGGCAGCAATGTTCCCCACAATTATTTGCTGCTTCAAGTTCCTTTTGGGGGTAAATCTGTCTAATGTGAGTAGTTTCCTTCTCCTCTGTTTCTGTAGGGGAATCAGCATTGTGTGATTTGTTAACATGTTCTTCTGTTAAGGCAGCTTGCAATGCATAAGTCACATTTCTTGCTTCATATAACTGTTTTTGTAAAATTTCTACTAATTTTTGAAGGGAGTCTATTATTATTTCTTGCTCACTTCTTCGTTGTGAGCGAGTTTCTACGGCTGCCGTAAGACAAGCTCCCAAAACTGAGCATAAGATGGTTTTATTCTTGCCCAGTTTGAACTTTGTACCATGTTGTAAAGAACACACTCTATCAACCACATTATCCAAATTAAACCAATTATTTTGTGCCCATTCCTCTCCTCCTGGAGAAGGTTTGGCATTATATTTAGCTAGTAGAGCATAAAGCCCAACTTTAGCTTTATCATTAAGGTTATCACTCATTTTGTGAAGGGACCAAAACCACAACAGGGAGGTACAAACTTAAGTTCCACAAACCACACAGCCCTCGCTGTGTCGCCCTTCGCTTCCTTGGGTGGGTGAAGGGACAATAATGTGCCTGGGAGGCTCTGCTTAGTTTCTTCAAGTTGTCCCTTCCTTCCCAGACCAGATACACACAACAACAATAATAAAACAACAACAACAAAACAACAGTGTCCCACCTTTTGCACTAAGGGATCTTATGTGAATTTCCAAAGACAGTGTGGGTGCTTTTTCATTTGCAACCCTCCTGTCTAGACAGAAATCCTGTCCGTGACGCCAATTTAATGTCACGATCCGCTTTTTGCGGGGTGTCGTGATGGTTCTTTTCACCGATCCCAAAAGTACAAAAAGGCAAACAACAAGGGACTATCAGTTAATCACAACAAATGCACCTTTATTAGGGGCCAAAACAGTATATGCGATAGTGGGGATCAGAAAGGAGATAAAATAATAGAGAGGGAGAGAGAAGAGGGGGATGGGAATAGCTTCCAACACAGGCGAGATCTTCAGTGGTCCGGACGATGGGGATCCGTCTGTCGTGTCGGGGGAGTCTCCGAAGTTCTGGTCGACTCGGGGGTCCAGTTATAGTCCACAGAGGAAAGAGGGGGGAACAAGTGTAACAATGAAAGTCCATTGTAATCGCCACGAGGGAACAGGTGAGTCCACAGAAACCACCAAAGCAAGGCGAATACAATAAAGAATAAGTCCATTGAAATTACTGAAGGGAAACAGGTCATGTCATTAGTGGTCAGACCACCAATTTCCCCTCCTCCCTATAGTAGGGGTCTCAGTCTCAGTCCTTGGGAGGAGGGTTCTCATTCTTTATTTGTCACAGTGGTAACGAGGCAGATGAGGGGTCTTCAATGAAGGACCACGGGAGTCCCCCCAAAAGTTCCTTCGGCTTAAGAACGGAGATTAGAAGCAGGCCGCGCATCAGGCTGTCCCATGCTGGGTCCATGTCAGGTCTTTGCCAAGTCCTTGCCAACTCCTTGCCAAGTTCTTGTCAGGCCTTGTTCGGAACAGCTAGAATGATGGTTCAGTTGTTCCACCTGCACTGTGTCCTGTTCTAAGTCGGAACTGCAGCGGGGGAAGGGATTCTTTCTCGTGGCAATCTGAAGGCAGAATGGAGAACAAGGGGCTTCAGACGGGCTCTTACAAGCACCAGCCCCAGAGCGGCCGCGCTGCGCTGGCAGCACCAGTCCGGAGCAGCGCAGGCTCAGCAGCGCCGCACGCTCTCATTGGCTCCGAGCACTATTGGGCACCGATTGTCGAGGCTCTGCCACACAACCGATGGCTCATCGACTCCTCCAGCAGGATTTCCGAGGCTTTTCCTCCTCCTCCATCCAGTCACACCCAGGGAATGACAAATCCTGCTTTGGGGAAAACCAAGGTGGGAGGGCATTGGAGTAGAGGCTCCTCACTGCCCAAGTCCATCCCTAGAACTCAGCAGGAGTCTTGTGTCCATGGAAATCTCCACTATATCATGGTTCAGCCCAAAACAACTCTCCCAGGAGTTCCCTATCTCTGATCTCTCCACTTTTGGGGTGCCAGAGGTTTCCTTTCCCTGGGATGATGGGGGTCCAATGGCTCCAGGGGCTCCCCCTTCTCCGGCCTCCTGCTTAGGGATAATCCAGGGGCTGTTGGGGGTCCATGGGGTCCCTTCTCCCCTGATGCTCTACTTTGAGATCCCAGGGGTCCCTCCTCTCCAGGCTCCCCCCCTTTCCAGCCAGCCATGGGTCCCCCAGCTCCAGGATTGCCCCTCTCTACTCCCCCCACTCTGGGGGTCCCAGGAGTTCCCCTCCTCTGCTCCCCCGGGGGTCCCCAGGACCAATGTCCTCCCCCTGGTGACCCTGGGCAATGGCCACGTGGACTCCCAAAGATCCCCCCAAGGGGCTCAGCTTTGGGGTCCTGCAAGATCCAAACGCACACACACACACACACACACAGAGAAAAAAACCCTCCCAGTGTTTACTTGGGCCTCCCAGACGATATTTGGGGCTCAATTCCACAATCTGCAAGCTCCAAACACACCCCAGTAAAAAAACCCTCACAGGGACCCCCCGATAGATTTGGGATGAGCTCCCCCTCCCCTCTCACCTGCAGGATGAGCTGGGGGCGATGGTCCCGGGGCCAAGGGTACTGCGGCCACAGGGGGCACTGGAACCTCCTGTTTCTCCTCCTTTTCCTGCTCCTGCTCCTCCTCTTCCTGCTCCTCCTTTTCCTCTCTCCCTCCTCCTCCTCCTTCCTCATCCCACCACCTGCCCAGTTCCTGCCTTCTCTATATTTAGAGTGGAGAACCTTGCTTGTTTTTAGAATGAGAACAATGATCCCAGAGGGAACACGGCTTGCTGATTTTAGCCAGAAGTGTCAGTGACTAAAGGTCATGTTTGCTCTGCTTTGGTGCCGTCCTTGTTCCTCCTCAGTGTTCAGGCTGGGCTATGGGGTGTCCTTGTTTGCTGCATTTTCAGAGCTCCTCCTGGATCCTTTGGGCAACAGGCTGTGCCCTGGGAGGGTTCTTTGTGCTCCTTTGTGACACAGGAGAACCTTCCAGGCGGTTTCTGCGTGAGCTGCTGCTGTGATGTCACAGGAGCACTGCCACGTCCCCGAGGTGTTCCCGTTGCTGTGGCACACGGAGGCCTCAGTGTCCAGAGTGGCTCTGGGCACTGCTCGTTGCCGGAGGATCCTCCTGCCCGAGGCATTCTCAGCAGCCAGCCCAGCCCTGACGGGTGTCCTTCTGTGCTTGCAGGGCTACAGTCTGCAGACGTGTGCAGCGCAGCCAAAATGATCCAGCACGTGGCTGCTGCAGTTTGCACGCTGTACTCTGTGGCGTATGCGGGGTATTTTTTAACCCACTTGGCACGTAAGTCGAGGTTTTCCCTCGGTGCTGTGGCTTTGGGCTTGCTGTGTGCTTGCTGTTCTTCCTCTGGGCCTGAGCTGACTTTGTAACCAAATTGCCATGAAGACACCATTGCTTTGGGAGAGCTCCTGGCAGCAGCTGCAGCTGGAAAAGGGGGTGTCTGCAGCCAGCGGGGCGTGCACAGCATTTGCAATGAGCCCTGGGGGGTTCTGTTCCCTCAAGCGGGGAGTCTGTGGCAGCAGAGCCTGGAACTGCCTGTCCAGCCAAGAGCTGACCCAGCCCAGTATTTTGTGCTGTTCTCTTGCTGTGTGAAGGGACTGTGGCTCCTGGAGGGACGCTGTGAAAGCAAAATGCTCTCTCGGGGTTGCCTTGCTCTGGGGCATTTCCCACCACAGGCAGTTGTTTTCCTGACAGCATCTGGTTCATGTTCCCTCTCCCGTTGCAGGGCACCTCATGAGTGGATCCCGAGCAGCTCCTCCTTCGGTGAGTGGGAAAGGAACCTTTGGTGTTTGGAATTGTGCAGCAAGCTGTGAGCTCAGCATGTGGCAGCTGAGTGCCAGCCTGGGAGGCTGAAGGAAAGTTCCTGTCAGTATCCTTGCAGCAGCAAAGGGATCCCTGGGAGTTTTCTCCTTTTCTTTCTGTCCACAGGGCACAAAAGCAGCACCAGCACCTCCTCTGGCTCCCTCTGCTTCCAAAGAGGAGGCCAAAGAGGAGGAAGGCAGCAGTGAGCTTCCCGCTGTTCCGGGGGACGATGGTGAACGTCCCTCAGTGCCGGGAGATGACAGTGAACTTCCCGCTGCTCTGGGAGACGAAGGTGAACATCCCATGCTGTGGGAAGACAACGGCGAGGCTCCTGCGGTGTGGGACAAGGACAGTGGACATCTCCCGGTGTGGGAGGAGGACAGAGGACATCCTGTGTCTTGGGAAGAGGAGGGTGAACTTCTCCCAGCATGGGAAGCGGACAGTGAACGTCCCCTGGCTTGGAAAGATGATGGCGAACCTGCAGCATTTTGGGAAGAGGACGGAGAAGCTCCCTGTGCTTGGGAAGAGGACACTGAACCTCCCTCGGCTGTGGGATCCTGGGCTGAACATTCTGACAGCAGCACAGCCCTGCAGCCAGAGGGGAGAGGGGAGTGGTGCCTGATGCAGCTGAGTACGTCTGCTCTGTTGCTGTGTGCCAGAGCAGGGTGCTGTGTGTGTGTCTCGGCATCAGCTGCACCCAGTGCTGCTCTGCAGCTGAATGTGCCAGGGTCATTTCTTGTCCTTCCCCAGCTGAGACCAAGGGGCTGACGGCCCCAGGGAGGGGGGCTGCATTCTGGCTCTGCTGCAAGGCGGGGTCTCACTCTGGGAGGGAGCGTCTTCCACGTGGTTTCTTTCAGGGAACACCGTGAGCCTGGCGGAGCCTGCCGAGAAATACCTGGAAGTGGAGCAGATTGGCCAAGGGTAAGTGCACGGCAGTTACTTCTGCACAAGCAGGCCCAGGTGTTGTGCTGGTGCAGGATCAAGTGAGAAGTCAGGAGAGCTCCAAACACCTCCAGACACTGGGGTACCATCCTGCTGTCCCTCAGTCCTGATCAGAATTGATACCTGTGCTCAGAAGGCACCGTCAAAGGCCCCTGAGGCTGGCAGTGTCCTGCCTGCAGCAAGGAGCAGGACCTGGAAGATCTTCTGTCCCTGGAACTGGATTGCCTAAAAGAGCCACTCACCATCTGGTGACTGTCAGAAAACAGTTCCCAAGGAGATTTCTTTCAAATATTTTGCTTCAAAAAATATCCTCCGGTCAGGATTAACAACCTAATGGTTTAGAAACAGAAACCAGAGCTGAACTAATAAGTGCTCTATTCTAGCACAGGTAGTAGAGCCCATACATTCAGTAACAGACACAGAGCTGATGCACTCTGGGGGAAAATGCATCACCTGCCTGATGGCAGGGCCCTTGTGGATCCTGCAGGTCATAGGCAGGAAATGGAAAAGGATGGAATGCATTCTTTTCCAGTTCTTTAGACACCCATTGCTCACTTCAAGTTTTGAACTAAAGCAGTGCAGCGTGGACATTTGGGATTTGCTCCAGCCCAATTCCTTGGTGTTGGGTCTCAGTTTTCTCTGGCACACCTTGCATGGCAGAGGGCTGGTGGCTGCTGCGCTGTTGTTGGAAGGGTCGATGCCCCCAGGTGCTTGTGAACGCTGCAGGCAGCAGAGATCTCCTGTCTGGGCTGGCTTTCACTGCCAGGGCCTAAAGCGCTGCTTCTTTCTTCTCTGCTGTTTTGTCTCCAGGGCTTTCGGAACCGTTTCTAAAGGACTCGACAGGGCCACTGGAGGAGAGGTCAGTGTCAACACGCCCAGCACGTCTGGCAGCTCTCCAGGGCTCTCCCCTCTGCTGGGAGCTGTGGCTGCAGCTTTGGGGGCCAGCAGAGCTTTCCTGCACAGGCTGCTCCTCTGCAGGCAGAGCCGTGTCAGCCTGCAGAGCACAGCTGGGACAGACTTGGTCCTTCTGAAGTGCCCAAAGGAATGCAAGCAGGGCAATGGATGTGTGTGTTTGCTTTGTTGTGCAATTCCAACCAGAGCAGTTGCATCTGAAATCATGACCCAATCCCATAGAACTGCTAAAGGGTTCCCGGCTGTTTTGCTCTGTTTGCACAGAACCAGAATTACCCCCTGCTTGCAGAATGTGTTTGAACAATAATGAGAGTGTTGAGGCCATTTGAGAAGACTGTAGGTGCAGAGAATGTGGTTAGAGCTTGGAGGCTGACAGCTGAGGGGCCATTTCTGCAGAGCTTGCAAGGCCAAATGTCTCTGGCCATGTGTCCTGTAAGCAGCCCCCAGCGAGCAGAGCAATGGGCTGTGGGAATGGCACTTGCTGAGCTCTGGTGTCCCATCCCAAGGCAGTTGGGCACAGCCCGGCTCCGTCGCTCCAAAAAGACTCGCTCCGTGTTTGCTGCGGCCTCCTGCCACAGACTCCTCCAGTGAAAGGTCTGCAATGTCCCTTCAGGTGGCCATAAAGAAAATGAGTCTGAGAGGGCAGAACAGGGAACGAGCTGTGAATGAGCTCCTGCTCCTGAAGGACAAGAAGAACCCCAACATTGTCAGCTCCTTGGACAGGTGAGTGCTTCAGGCCTTATCCCGTGCCCGGGCCCTGCCTTAACCTTTCCTGGCATCCGTAGTCTGTAGCCTGATTTGAAAATGCCTGACCCAGATGTATTTTCCTAAATCAACAGCCTGGCAGTTCGCTCCCTCCATGTGCTTTTGTTGCTTTGGTTTGGTTTTCCCTTCAAGTTGACCCTGTTTTCTGTGTCTTACAACAAGTGCTGGTAAACCACAGCAGAAATTATTTCCCTTGGCTTCTTCTTCCCGGCCCTTTCCCATTGCTGCAGATGCCAGGAAGACCAGGTTCTTGTTCCCAGAAATGCCTCGTTTGCCCATTTGTCACTGGCCTTGCCTGTTTCTGAAGGGACTTTCTGAAAGGTTTTCTGACCCCTTCTGTCCCAAGTGCTGCCCGGCCTCCTCCCCTGGATAACCCTGGGAGCTGTGTTGCCTTGTTCTGCAGGGAAGGGTGGAACTGATGAGTTCAGAAGCTGAACCAGCTGGGGGCCAGTGTTGTGGTTCCACATTGATCTGGGCCTTTGCTAAACTGCATTTTTCACCTGCTTGCCATCTCAGGCCTCTCCTTTCTCACAGGGGTCTCCTCCTTTAGACTGTGCAGATCCCAAGGGCTGTGCAGCCTGGCAGGAATGTCTCTCCATCGGATTCTGTCCTCATTGACAAGTGACCTGGCAACCAAACTCCACTCCAGGCTTTTCCATGGGGGAACTGAGCACTGCACATTGGTCTCCATGCCACTGTTTTCCTCTTCCAGCTTCCTTGTCGATGGAGATCTCTGGCTGGTGATGGAATACATGGATGGAGGAACTTTGCAGGACGTTGTCAGACAGACACGCATGGCTGAAGGAGAGATGGCAGCTGTCAGTCGGGAGGTGAGGGATCCTGCCTGTGACTGCCATGCCTTGGACACGATGGTCCTTCCCAGCAGGGCGTGAGAGCAGGAGTGGCTCCAGGCTCAGGGCTTTGTTTCTCTGTTGTTGTCATGGGCTGGAGAAGGAAGAGCCCCTGCAGTGAACGGCCTGCCAGCAGCACTGCACTTCTACTCTGTTCTTGTTCTCTTTCCTGCTGTTGTGGCACTCTCTGTCTGTTTTGGATTTGATGTGCTGTTCTCAGCTTTGCCTTGAACCGTTTGCCTGGAGCTTGTCTGCACTGCACTCCTGTCCTGTCACAGCAAAGTCGCTGCTGGCAGAATTCTAAACTGTCCTTTCTTGTGTGATATATTCCGGCCATTGGTTTTTACCCTCGTGTTTCTTGTTCTCTCTCAGTGTCTGCAGGGCCTGCATTTCCTCCATTCGAACCGGGTGATCCACAGAGATCTGAAGAGCTCCAACATCCTTCTGGGCATGGACGGCTCTGTCAAGCTGGGTGGGTGTTCCTGGCCAGGCACGGCGCTCCCGGGGTGCGGCTGTGGGGCTGCTTCCCAGTGACGGCCAGAGCCCCACAAGGGCTGCTGGGGACACTGCCTGGCCCCTGCTGCCAGCTGAGAGCGGCTGCCCCTGCAGAGAGCTCAGGAGAGGAGCAGGCTGTCAGGGGTGCCTTTGCTCTGGCAATGGCCCTCCCAGAGGGGCAGGAGTTGGGATCTAAAGCTGCAAGGGAATCAGTAAAAGCAACTGCACGAAAGCTGAGGGTTTCTTTAAGGGTCTAGTTCAGTTCCATCTTTCCTTGGCTACAGCCCTGAGGACTTTTCCAGCTGACTTCACTGCTGCATTCTGAGACGGAGAGCGGGGAGTCTTTGTGCTTGGTTTCCTCATTCCAGCTGCCTTTGACAGTGTTTGTTTCTGTCCTCAGCTGATTTTGGCCTCAGCGCTCAGCTCAGCCCTGAGCAGGACCAGCGCAGCTCCATGGTGGGCACTGCTCACTGGATGGCCCCAGAAGTTGTCACCAGTTCTCCTTACGGCCCCAAGGTGGACATCTGGTCCTTTGGAATTGTGACCATCGAGATGGTGGAAGGAGAACCTCCTTACTTCAGGGAAACGAGGGCCATGGTAAGAGGCCAATTCTCCCGTGGTTGCAGAGGCCTGTGAGCACAGGGTGAGCCTGCACTGGGAGCAGCAGCTGGAGGTTTCTGCACATGGGGAAGGGAATTCCCAGAGGACTGGAGCCTCAACACAGACACATATTCTGCAGTCTCCAGACACAATTTGCTTTGGGATTTACGTTGTTTCAGTTCTTTTGGCTGTGAGGATGACCTGAAAATGTGAAGCAAGTGCACCAGCTCTTTACAAAGGCTGTGGCAGCACCAGGGTTTGGGTTTTTTGGTTGGCATAGAAAAATGAGCTGTGAGCAGCATCTCGGCCAGGGAGGAAAGTGCCCCTGGAGCTGGGGCTGGGAAGCCGGGGTCGATGTGAGCACTTGTGGGTGGGAAGGAAGCTGGCAGAGCGCTGAGTTTGCTTTTCCTGCAGGCTCGCGCTCTGATCCGGCAGAACGGGACCCCGCAGCTGCAGGAGCCCAGGCGCCTGTCGGCTCTGCTGCGGGACTTCCTCGAGTGCAGCCTGGAGCCGGACGAGGAGCGGCGCTGGTCTGCCCAGGAGCTGCTGCAGGTGAATGCCAAGCGGCTGCAGGGGAAGCAGCAGCGCCAGGGAGGGGTTTTCTTGTGGGGCCCCCTCCGATGGTCTCCGGTCTCGCTGCTTTCCACACGCAAAGCAAGCAGAATCCTCGCCTGGTTTGGCTTGGCAGGGGCCTTTCGAGGTCATCTGCACCTGGGGCCCCACAGCGAGCAGGGCCATCTTCAAGCAGGTCAGGTGGCTCAGAGCCCTGCCTGACCTGAGCTTGGATGTTCCCAGGGAGGAGGCACCTCCCACATCTCTGGGCACCTTCTGTCAGTGCTTCCCCACTCTCCCGCTAAAAAAAATTCTGTCTCAGATCTCATCTGAGCCTGCTTCCCTCTCCTGAGTTTCAGACCATTTCCCTTTGTCCTGTTGCAACAGAGCCTGTGAGGAAGTTGACTCTGGAAAGTAACGGTTCATTTCTTTCTTTTTTCTCCTTTGGGCAGCACCCATTTTTATCATCAGCCAAGCCTCTCTCCAGCCTGACCCCTCTGATCACCGCAGCAAAGCAACTGAGGCAGCAGCGGAGGAGATGATGCACTGGAGGACAGCGTTTAGTTACAGTAGTTAGTTAGGACAACTAGTTAGTTATGGTAGTTAGCAGTGCTAGTTAGTTATGGTAGTTAGCAGTGCTAGTTGGTTAAGGTAGTTAGGACAGCCTGTTTGTTACGGTTCTTATGACAGCCTGTTTGTTATGGCAGTTTTTTGAATAAAAACTCTCTTAAACCTCAACTCCCTTGGCGTGTCCCTTCCTTCTCCCTGTGTGACTCAGCTGCCCAGAGCAATGTGAGGGGAGAGCGGGCCCAGCCTCACCCAGAGCTGAGCCCCAGGAGAGCCCTGGCAGAGCCCAGAGCAGCCTCGGCATCTGCAGAGTCAGCCTGGAAGGAGGCGCTTGGAGCCTTCTCGGCTGCACCCGACTCTTGGTTACAAACTGTGTGTCAGGGCTCACCCCCAGATTGGGGTGACCCTGAAAGATGGAAAAGTCTCTCCTCCCACCCGTGCCTACAAAGAAAGACTCAGTAGTCTTCATTCATCCGGTCTCAAGGTAGTTTATTGTATGTTATCTAAAAGATTTTCTTCCTGAACTGCTGCGGTCCGTTCAGCAGGTCAGACAAAGGCACACACTGACTCCCAGGGGGCTGGTGCCATCTTTTATATCATCCATGACGTGTTGAATGTTTGTGGTTTTACCCCAATGCCTATCACCTATACTGAATGGTGACTTTCTACTCTAAACCAATCTGTGAGTGCCAACATCACCATGAACATGGAGGTTAGGAAGGAGAAAGAAGGAGGACAGGGCACGCCCAAGTCCCTTCATCTTAGAACTTCTGATCCCCATGTACAAAACTCAGACCCCTCTGTACAAAGCCTAAACCCCCCCTGTACAGCACTCAGAAGTTCTGCCTTTCACTTTGTGACTACTTCTACAATAATATCTAAATTTGTGTGATTTCTTGTTCTTCCTGCAAGGTTGGTAAATTGTTCCATGGGTCAGATTCAAAGCCACAGGGGTTTCCAGTTGCATATCAGTGTCTCAAATGCTTCTGACCTGGGCCCGGAACATCCAAGAGTGTCCAAGGGACATTCTGTGTTCTGACAAGAACAGGATCATGAGAAGTCAACGAAGAGCCTTGAATGCAGCTTTCTCCACGCCTCCCTCCTTCCAGCTGCACCTCCTCCCCCGGCAGTGCAGGAGACAGGGAATGGGGCTGTGCTCAGTTCATCCCCCGTGGCTTCTCCCTCTGCCCAGGGACAGGAGTCGTTCCCCTGCTGCAGCCTGCAGTCTCTCCTACTGGAGACTTCTCCAGGAACTTCTCCAACCGGAGTCCATCCCCTGGGGCACAGCCCCCCTCCAAGTGCTGCAGCGTGGGTCACTGTGCCACGGGGTCACTCCTTCCAGGACAGGCTGCTCCAGCGGGGGCTCCTCTGTCCACGGGGTCACAGCCTCCTCTCAGGCATCCCCGTGCTCCAGCCTGGCTCCTCCAGGGGCTGCAGGGGGATCTCTGCATCCCCATGGATCTGCAGGGGGATCCCTGCAGCCCCATTGTTATAAATGAATCAGTCAATTTAATAATTAGAGGAATTTATTGAATCAAGTCAAATAAAAATTGGAAAAGCCACAAGCAAAACAGCGCCGAGCCAGGCGATCGGAGCTGGTTTCAGGCTATACAGCCCCGTACCTCTGGCAGTTCACAAGGTACTGATTCCACAGGGTTTTATTTATATTGCTTTCAGACGTAGTAGGATTCCTGGGGGGTCTTCCTGTTCCCTCTTGTCGGTCTTGCCCCTTTCCACATATTAATGCATGTTTTCTCGTGTAGAGTTTTTCCCGGAATATTCTGCTGAAGTCTCGTTAGATGGCAATCCTCTCGAATATCTTGTTCTGGCTATGAATATTCATCTTATCAGTTCAATGCTTATCTTCTAGATGGAATAATCCTTCAGAGTAACCATCCTTTGAGACAGGAATTCATCTTGTATATATTGTTCTTTCTGTCACTTGATTCCATTTAAAAAGATACTGTATTTTTTTTAGTCCTGAGCACGAATTTATTTTAAATTATATATTACACCCATGGATATGCAGGGAGGTCTCTACATCCCCATGGATCTGCAGGGGCATCTCTGCAGCCCCATGGATCTGCAAGGGGATCTCTGCATCCAGCACCACCGTCTTTGGAGGCACCAGGAATAGGCTGAGCTCTGCCTGAAGCTCTTCTCACATTCCCCACACCCTTCCCGGCACAGGGAGGGTTTTCCCTCCTCACAGCTCCCCAGGCTGGGTTTGCAGCCCCTCCTCGTGTGGGACCTCTGGGGCTTTTCCTCCCCACTGCATTCCTGCACCGTGGAGCCATTCCAAATGGCCTCTTCCACGAGGTTCTGTGGCAGGGATTTGTTCTCCCTGGTCTCTGTCCGCAGCTCAGTGCCTGGGGCCGGAAGGACAAGGAGAGTTAGAAACAGGGAGAAGGGAAAAGGAAAAGCAGGAGAGGAAGGAAGAAGAAAGAACAAGGGAGGAAGGAGATGGGAAAAGACGTAGATGGATGAAGGAGAGAATGAGGAGAGGAAGCAGGGCAGAGAAGAAGCTGGGATTTGCCTCCGTGCCAGGGGGAAGGGGAAGGAGATCCCCACAATCCATCCCTGGCAGGACGGCGTCAGCAGCGAGGTTGTCCTGCAGCCAGGGGCGATGCTGGGCTGGGAGATGGAGCAGGAGAGAGGGGCAAAGGGGCAGTGACTTCCTCCTCACCTGCCTGGCTGTCCCAGTCTGTAGCATCCTGGCGCTACCGAGGCCCTTGGAGCGTCCGGCACTGATGAGCCCGAAGCTCACGGTGACTTTATAAAGCTGACAAAGTAGGCAGGATGGGTCTTTGTAGGATCTCCAGCAAACTGGTTTATTGGAACAGGAACAGGGCACAGAGCTGAACAGGGACCAGGGACAAAGACAGGCTGCAAGCTGAGGGCACAGGGGGTTTTTATATGGGGTAGTGAGGGTGGAGCTGAGGGTCAGGGTCCAATGGATATGGGGGAAAATGGTGCAAAGGAGGGGTTAAGGGTCATGTCAGCTAATAGGGAAACAGAGGCAGGGAAATGCAGTAAACTTGGGCCAGTCGAGGGACAGAGAGAGGAGAACATTCTAGGGACTAACCAAAATAGGTGACAGGGGTTGAACTAGGGTAATTAGGCCAACGGGCCAATGGGGTAACATAACTTTACAGAAATCAGCATGTGCCTGCAAAGATCTATGGGAGAAGCAAGCTTCTCCCCATAACCTTGAAATCTATTCTTGTTTGGGACCAGTCCTCCACAGCTGAGGGACTGAGATTCTGATGGTAGGCTCCTGGGCCTCCACAGCAGTGCATCTTCCTTTTCCTTGTTTTCATTGCAGCGTCATTCTCCTCCATCCAGATGAAATTGAGGATTGACAATGGCTTGCAAGAAAGCAAGGGGTGAGTACCTTGGGTTTGGTGAGAAATGAGCCTCATGCTTTAGAATTTTTAAAACTTTAAGAAGGCATAATTAGAGACAAATCAATAACAGCAGTGGGTGCTTGGCAATGGCCAGAGGCACACTGGTTAACAATAGCAACTCTTCTTATCTATTTTTTCCATTGTATTGTTCAAAAACATATTGATAAAGATTATACACATTGAAAGATTTCTTTGAACTCGTTTACTTGTTCCAGGAACTCTTGATGTTGGTTTGACCCCCAACTGCCTTTCTAGAGTACGTGCAGGAATCGTGGATTGTTGTTCTGAGGGTTGTGTGTCACTTCCTCACAACAGCCCCCTAATCCCTGGTTTCAGGTGTGAGTCTGCAGGCCCCAAGTTGGGCAACTCCCTGGGGGCTCCCCTGGCAGGGGAGACCCTCCTGGAGCAGTTCTGTGTCAGGAAGGAGAGACGCATTGGACTTCTTTGGTCTTCAGCTTCTGTTTATTGTTACCTTATCAAAACTTCATCACACTGTCTGCACCAGACTCTGCGTGCAGGAAAAACAGCACAAAAATGACCAACAATCTCTTGTTACAAGGCATTTTGAGTCTAATCAAAAACTACGCTACCCAGTTAAGAAGGGACACCTAAATTATTTTCCTTTCTAACCCAATAACTGAGCCCTAAAGACCCGGATTTTTCATGTGGATTTTTCTACCCATTTACAAGATACCAGCTAAAAGCAAGAAGAAAGAGGAAGAAGAAAGAAGAAGGGAACTCAAGACAACACCCTATATCCTCCATCTTGAATCCATCTATAACATACTAAAAATCCTAAAACCTAAATGTCTCACCCATGTGAAATACTACACTACTCTCTACAATTCTCTACAATCTCTTTCACACTTTTGTGGTTTCTAGTTTACCTTGAGGCTTTGGAAGTTTTCTCCATGAACGAGGGTCAAAGTCAATGCTCCCCTGGAGGTCAGGACACCCCAGAGCAGACAGAGAAATATTCCCAGTGCCCTGGGTTTCCACATCAGCAGGCGACAGTTATTGACAGTCGAAGGGTCAGCGGCAGGGGTCCTCATCACACCCGTTCCTTAAATGTTATCTGGCCATGCAGACGGTTTTAGCTACTTCCACAAGTACTTTAAATCAACATTAGCTGTTTCACAAATATCTCTGAGTTGTTCTTGTCAGTTAGTTACAAAAATAAAAGCATTAGTTATTATTTCACAACTGCAGCAACTTCTGCAAAAGTTAACATTCTAATGCACAACACGTAGCATCCACTTCAATACTTTGCAAAAGCCAAAACTATAATGTATGTTTTTCACACTGTCCACAAACTAAAATATCATCCATGAATGATGTTCTGAGGATTTGAGCGACACAGGGGACAGCGCAATGGCCACAAAAAGCCGACAAGTTGTACGACAGCAAAAGCAGTTAAAAGTGATTACAAACTGTAGTGTATCAAAATCAGCTCATCTTTCATGTTGTGATTAGGAATAAGTTGCAGAAGTCAAGACGAAATAGCAAAACCCACCGACTACATAGTTCTTTATAACAAACCCAGGGCAGGTTTTACCCTTGCATGGAGCACTTGGGCCTTCCCCGGGCCCCTTCTGCCCTCTTGCAGAGCCGGTGGCATTTTCCACCACCCACAGTTTGTAACCAAGAGTCGGGTGCAGCCGAGAAGGCTCCAAGCGCCTCCTTCCAGGCTGACTCTGCAGATGCCGAGGATGCTCTGGGCTCTGCCAGGGCTCTGCTGGGGCTCAGCGCTGGGCGAGGCTGGGCCCGCTCTCCCCTCACATTGCTCCGGGCAGCTGAGTCACACAGGGAGAAGGAAAGGAAACGTCAAGGGAGTTGAGGTTTAAGAGAGTTTTTATTCAAAAAACTGCCATAACAAACAGGCTGTCATAAGAACCATAACAAACAGGCTGTCCTAACTACCTTAACCAACTAACACTACTAACTACCATAACTAACTAGCACTGCTAACTACCATAACTAACTAGCACTGCTAACTACCATAACTAACTAGTTGTCCAAACTAACTACTGTGACTAAAATCTGTCCTCCAGTGCTTCATCTCCTCCGCTGCTGCCTCAGTTTCATTGCTGCAGTGATCAGAGGGGTCAGGCTGGAGAGAGGCTTGGCTGATGATAAAAATGGGTGCTGCCCAAAGGAGAAAAAAGAAAGAAATGAACCGTTACTTTCCAGAGTCAACTTCCTCACAGGCTCTGTTGCAACAGGACAAAGGGAAATGGTCTGAAACTCAGGAGAGGGAAGCAGGCTCAGATTAGGTCTGAGACAGAATTTTTTTTAGCGGGAGAGTGGGGAAGCACTGACAGAAGGTGCCCAGAGATGTGGGAGGTGCCTCCTCCCTGGGAACATCCAAGCTCAGGTCAGGCAGGGCTCTGAGCCACCTGAGCTGCTTGAAGATGGCCCTGCTCGCTGTGGGGCCCCAGGTGCAGATGACCTCGAAAGGCCCCTGCCAAGCCAAACCAGGCGAGGATTCTGCTTGCTTTGCGTGTGGAAAGCAGCGAGACCGGAGACCATCGGAGGGGGCCCCACAAGAAAAGCCCTCCCTGGCGCTGCTGCTTCCCCTGCAGCCGCTTGGCATTCACCTGCAGCAGCTCCTGGGCAGACCAGCGCCGCTCCTCGTCCGGCTCCAGGCTGCACTCGAGGAAGTCCCGCAGCAGAGCCGACAGGCGCCTGGGCTCCTGCAGCTGCGGGGTCCCGTTCTGCCGGATCAGAGCGCGAGCCTGCAGGAAAAGCAAACTCAGCGCTCTGCCAGCTTCCTTCCCACCCACAAGTGCTCACATCGACCCCGGCTTCCCAGCCCCAGCTCCAGGGGCACTTTCCTCCCTGGCAGAGATGCTGCTCACAGCTCATTTTTCTATGCCAACCAAAAAACCCAAACCCTGGTGCTGCCACAGCCATTGTAAAGAGCTGGTGCACTTGCTTCACATTTTCAGGACATCCTCACAGCCAAAAGAACTGAAACAACGTAAATCCCAAAGCAAATTGTGTCTGGAGACTGCAGAATATGTGTCTGTGTCTAGGCTCGAGTGCTCTGGGAATTCCCTTCCCCATGTGCAGAAACCTCCAGCTGCTGCTCCCAGTGCAGGCTCACCCTGTGCTCACAGGCCTCTGCAACCACGGGAGAATTTGCCCCTTACCATGGCCCTCGTTTCCCTGAAGTAAGGAGGTTCTCCTTCCACCATCTCGATGGTCACAATTCCAAAGGACCAGATGTCCACCTTGGGGCCGTAAGGAGAACTGGTGACAACTTCTGGGGCCATCCAGTGAGCAGTGCCCACCATGGAGCTGCGCTGGTCCTGCTCAGGGCTGAGCTGAGCGCTGAGGCCAAAATCAGCTGAGGACAGAAACAAACACTGTCAAAGGCAGCTGGAATGAGGAAACCAAGCACAAAGACTCCCCGCTCTCAGTCTGAGAATGCAGCAGTGAAGTCAGCTGGAAAAGTCCTCAGGGCTGTAGCCAAGGAAAGATGGAACTGAACTGGACCCTTAAAGAAACCCTCAGCTTTCGTGCAGTTGCTTTTACTGATTCCCTTGCAGCTTCAGATTCCAACTCCTGCCCCTCTGGGAGGGCCATTCCCAGAGCAAAGGCACCCCTGACAGCCTGCTCCTCTCCTGAGCTCTCTGCAGGGGCAGCCGCTCTCAGCTGGCAGCAGGGGCCAGGCAGTGCCCCCAGCAGCCCTTGTGGGGCTCTGGCCATCACTGGGAAGCAGCCCCACAGCCTCACCCGGGAGCGCCGTGCCTGGCCAGGAACACCCACCCAGCTTGACAGAGCCGTCCATGCCCAGAAGGATGTTGGAGCTCTTCAGATCTCTGTGGATCACCCGGTTCGAATGGAGGAAATGCAGGCCCTGCAGACACTGAGAGAGAACAAGAAACACGAGGGTAAAAACCAATGGCCGGAATATATCACACAAGAAAGGACAGTTTAGAATTCTGCCAGCAGCGACTTTGCTGTGACAGGACAGGAGTGCAGTGCAGACAAGCTCCAGGCAAACGGTTCAAGGCAAAGCTGAGAACAGCACATCAAATCCAAAACAGACAGAGAGTGCCACAACAGCAGGAAAGAGAACAAGAACAGAGTAGAAGTGCAGTGCTGCTGGCAGGCCGTTCACTGCAGGGGCTCTTCCTTCTCCAGCCCATGACAACAACAGAGAAACAAAGCCCTGAGCCTGGAGCCACTCCTGCTCTCACGCCCTGCTGGGAAGGACCATCGTGTCCAAGGCATGGCAATCACAGGCAGGATCCCTCACCTCCCGACTGACAGATGCCATCTCTCCTTCAGCCATGCGTGTCTGTCTGACAACGTCCTGCAAAGTTCCTCCATCCATGTATTCCATCACCAGCCAGAGATCTCCATCAACAAGGAAGCTGGAAGAGGAAAGCAGTGGCATGGAGACCAATGTGCAGTGCTCAATTCCCCCATGGAAAAGCCTGGAGTGGAGGTTTGTTGCCAGGTCACTTGTCAATGAGGACAGAATCCGATGGAGAGACATTCCTGCCAGGCTGCACAGCCCTTGGGATCTGCACAGTCTAAAGGAGGAGACCCCTGTGAGAAAGGAGAGGCCTGAGATGGCAAGCAGGTGAAAAATGCAGTTTAGCAAAGGCCCAGATCAATGTGGAACCACAACACTGGCCCCCAGCTGGTTCAGCTTTTGAACTCATCAGTTCCACCCTTCCCTGCAGAACAAGGCAACACAGCTCCCAGGGTTATCCAGGGGAGGAGGCCGGGCAGCACTTGGGACAAAAGGGGTCAGAAAACCTTTCAGAAAGTCCCTTCAGAAACAGGCAAGGCCAGTGACAAATGGGCAAACGAGGCATTTCTGGGAACAAGAACCTGGTCTTCCTGGCATCTGCAGCAATGGGAAAGGGCTGGGAAGAAGAAGCCAAGGGAAATAATTTCTGCTGTGGTTTACCAGCACTTGTTGTAAGACACAGAAAACAGGGTCAGCTTGAAGGGAAAACCAAACCAAAGCAACAAAAGGACACAGAGGGAGCGAACTGCCAGGCTGTTGTTTTGGGAAGATACGGCTGGGTCAGGCATTTTCAAATCAGGCTACAGACTACGGATGCCAGGAAAGGTTAAGGCAGGGCCCGGGCACGGGATAAGGCCTGAGGCACTCACCTGTCCAAAGAGCTGACAATGTTGGGGTTCTTCTTGTTCTTCAGGAGCAGGAGCTCATTCACAGCTCGTTCCCTGTTCTGCCCTCTCAGACTCATTTTCTTTATGGCCACCTGAAGGGACATTGCAGACCTTTCACTGGAGGAGTCTGTGGCAGGAGGCCGCAGCAAACACGGAGCGAGTCTTTTTGGAGTGACGGAGCCGGGCTGTGCCCAACTGCCTTGGGATGGGACACCAGAGCTCAGCAAGTGCCATTCCCACAGCCCATTGCTCTGCTCGCTGGGGGCTGCTTACAGGACACATGGCCAGAGACATTTGGCCTTGCAGGCTCTGCAGAAATGGCCCCGCAGCTGTCAGCCTCCAAGCTCTAACCACATTCTCTGCACCTACAGTCTTCTCAAATGGCCTCAACACTCTCATTATTGTTCAAACACACTTTGCAAGCAGGAGGTAATTCTGGTTCTGTGCAAACAGAGTGAAACTGCCAGGAACCCTTTAGCAGTTCTATGGGATTGGGTCATGATTTCAGATGCAACTACTCTGGCTGGGATTGCACAACAAAGCAAACACACACATCCATTGCCCTCCTTGCATTCCATTGGGCACTTCAGAAGGACCAAGTCTGTCCCAGCTGTGCTCTGCAGGCTGACACGGCTCTGCCTGCAGAGGAGCAGCCTGTGCAGGAAAGCTCTGCTGGCCCCCAAAGCTGCAGCCACAGCTCCCAGCAGAGGGGAGAGCCCTGGAGAGCTGCCAGACGTGCTGGGCGTGTTGACACTGACCTCTCCTCCAGTGGCCCTGTCGAGTCCTTTAGAAACGGTTCCAAAAGCCCTGGAGACAAAACAGCAGAGAAGAAAAAGCAGCGCTTTAGGCCCTGGCAGTGAAAGCCAGCCCAGACAGGAGATCTCTGCTGCCTGCAGCGTTCACAAACACCTGAGGGCATCGACCCTTCCAACAACAGCGCAGCAGCTACCAGCCCTCTGCCATGCAAGGTGTGCCAGAGAAAACTGAGACACAACACCAAGGAATTGGGCTGGAGCAAATCCCAAATGTCCACACTAAACTGCTTTAGTTCAAAACCTGAAGTGAGCAATGGGTGTCTAAAGAACTGGAAAAGAATGCATTCCATCCTTTCCCATTTCCTGCCTAAGACCTGCAGGATCCACAAGGGCCCTGCCATCAGGCAGGTGATGCATTTTCCCCCAGAGTGCATCAGCTCTGTGTCTGTTACTGAATGTATGGGCTCTACTACCTGTGCTAGAATAGAGCACTTATTAGTTCAGCTCTGGTTTCTGTTTCTAAACCATTAGGTTGATAATCCTGACCGGAGGATATTTTTTGAAGCAAAATATTTGAAAGAAATCTCCTTGGGAACTGTTTTCTGACAGTCACCAGATGGTGAGTGGCTCTTTTAGGCAATCCAGTTCCAGGGACAGAAGATCTTCCAGGTCCTGCTCCTTGCTGCAGGCAGGACACTGCCAGCCTCAGGGGCCTTTGACGGTGCCTTCTGAGCACAGGTATCAATTCTGATCAGGACTGAGGGACAGCAGGATGGTACCCCAGTGTCTGGAGGTGTTTGGAGCTCTCCTGACTTCTCACTTGATCCTGCACCAGCACAACACCTGGGCCTGCTTGTGCAGAAGTAACTGCCGTGCACTTACCCTTGGCCAATCTGCTCCACTTCCAGGTATTTCTCGGCAGGCTCCGCCAGGCTCACGGTGTTCCCTGAAAGAAACCACGTGGAAGACGCTCCCTCCCAGAGTGAGACCCCGCCTTGCAGCAGAGCCAGAATGCAGCCCCCCTCCCTGGGGCCGTCAGCCCCTTGGTCTCAGCTGGGGAAGGACAAGAAATGACCCTGGCACATTCAGCTGCAGAGCAGCACTGGGTGCAGCTGATGCCGAGACACACACACAGCACCCTGCTCTGGCACACAGGAACAGAGCAGACGTACTCAGCTGCATCAGGCACCACTCCCCTCTCCCCTCTGGCTGCAGGGCTGTGCTGCTGTCTGAATGTTCAGCCCAGGATCCCACAGCCGAGGGAGGTTCAGTGTCCTCTTCCCAAGCACAGGGAGCTTCTCCGTCCTCTTCCCAAAATGCTGCAGGTTCGCCATCATCTTTCCAAGCCAGGGGACGTTCACTGTCCGCTTCCCATGCTGGGAGAAGTTCACCCTCCTCTTCCCAAGACACAGGATGTCCTCTGTCCTCCTCCCACACCGGGAGATGTCCGCTGTCCTTGTCCCACACCGCAGGAGCCTCGCCGTTGTCTTCCCACAGCACGGGATGTTCACCTTCGTCTCCCAGAGCAGCGGGAAGTTCACTGTCATCTCCCGGCACTGAGGGACGTTCACCATCGTCCCCCGGAACAGCGGGAAGCTCACTGCTGCCTTCCTCCTCTTTGGCCTCCTCTTTGGAAGCAGAGGGAGCCAGAGGAGGTGCTGGTGCTGCTTTTGTGCCCTGTGGACAGAAAGAAAAGGAGAAAACTCCCAGGGATCCCTTTGCTGCTGCAAGGACACTGGCAGGAACTTTCCTTCAGCCTCCCAGGCTGGCACTCGGCTGCCACATGCCGAGCTCACAACTTGCTGCACAATTCCAAACACCAAAGGTTCCTTTCCCACTCACCGAAGGAGGAGCTGCTCGGGATCCACTCATGAGGTGCCCTGCAACGGGAGAGGGAACATGAACCAGATGCTGTCAGGAAAACAACTGCCTGTGGTGGGAAATGCCCCAGAGCAAGGCAACCCCGAGAGAGCATTTTGCTTTCACAGCGTCCCTCCAGGAGCCACAGTCCCTTCACACAGCAAGAGAACAGCACAAAATACTGGGCTGGGTCAGCTCTTGGCTGGACAGGCAGTTCCAGGCTCTGCTGCCACAGACTCCCCGCTTGAGGGAACAGAACCCCCCAGAGCTCATTGCAAATGCTGTGCACGCCCCGCTGGCTGCAGACACCCCCTTTTCCAGCTGCAGCTGCTGCCAGGAGCTCTCCCAAAGCAATGGTGTCTTCATGGCAATTTGGTTACAAAGTCAGCTCAGGCCCAGAGGAAGAACAGCAAGCACACAGCAAGCCCAAAGCCACAGCACCGAGGGAAAACCTCGACTTACGTGCCAAGTGGGTTAAAAAATACCCCGCATACGCCACAGAGTACAGCGTGCAAACTGCAGCAGCCACGTGCTGGATCATTTTGGCTGCGCTGCACACGTCTGCAGACTGTAGCCCTGCAAGCACAGAAGGACACCCGTCAGGGCTGGGCTGGCTGCTGAGAATGCCTCGGGCAGGAGGATCCTCCGGCAACGAGCAGTGCCCAGAGCCACTCTGGACACTGAGGCCTCCGTGTGCCACAGCAACGGGAACACCTCGGGGACGTGGCAGTGCTCCTGTGACATCACAGCAGCAGCTCACGCAGAAACCGCCTGGAAGGTTCTCCTGTGTCACAAAGGAGCACAAAGAGCCCTCCCAGGGCACAGCCTGTTGCCCAAAGGATCCAGGAGGAACTCTGAAAATGCAGCAAACAAGGACACCCCATAGCCCAGCCTGAACACTGAGGAGGAACAAGGACGGCACCAAAGCAGAGCAAACATGACCTTTAGTCACTGACACTTCTGGCTAAAACCAGCAAGCCGTGTTCCATCTGGGATCTTTGTTCTCGTTCTAAAAACAAGCAAGGTTCTCCACTCTAAATATAGAGAAGGCAGGAACTGGGTAGGAGGTGGGATGAGGAAGGAGGAGGAGGAGGGGAAAAGGAGGAGCAGGAAGAGGAGGAGCAGGAGCAGGAAAAGGAGGAGAAACAGGAGGTTCCAGTGACCCCTGTGGCCGCAGCACCCTTGGCTCCGGGACCATCGCCCCCAGCTCATCCTGCATGTGGGAGGGGAGGGGGAGCTCGTCCCAAATCTATCGGGGGTCCCTGAGAGCGTTTTTTTATTGGGGTGTGTTTGGAGCTTGCAGATTGTGGAATTGAGCCCCAAATATCGTCTGGGAGGCCCAAGTAAACCCTCTGAGGATTTTTTCTCTCTGTGTGTGTGTGTGTGTAGGTTTGGATCTTGAAGGACCCCAGAGCTGAGCCCCTTGGGGGGATCTTTGGGAGTCCACGTGGCCATTGCCCAGGGTCACCAGGGGGAGGACATTGGTCCTGGGGACCCCCGGGGGAGCAGAGGAGGGGAACTCCTGGGACCCCCAGAGTGGGGGGAGTAGAGAGGGGTGATCCTGGAGCTGGGGAACCCCGGCTGGCTGGAAAGGGGGGGAGCCTGGAGAGGAGGGAGCCCTGGGACCCCTGGGATCTCAAAGTAGAGTATCAAGGCAGAAGGGACCCCATGGACCCCCAAAAGCCCCTGGATCATCCCTAAGCAGGACGCCAAAAAAGGGGGATCCCCTGGAGCCATTGGACCCCCATCATCCCAGGGAAAGGAAACCTCTGAAACGCCAAAAGTGGAGAGATCAGAGATTGGGAACTCCTGGGAGAGTTGTTTTGGGCTGAACCTTGATATAGTGGAGATTTCCATGGACACAAGACTCCTGCTGAGTTCCAGGGATGGTCTTGGGCAGTGAGGAGCCTCTATTCCAAGGTGCTCCCACCTTGGTTTTCCCCAAAGCAGGATTTGTCATTCCCAGGGTGTGGCTGGATGGAGAAGGAGGAAAAGCCCTGGAGATCCTGCAGGAGGAGGGGCTGCAAACCCAGCCCAGGGAGCTGTGGGGAGGAAAGAGCTCCCCTGAGCCAGGAACTTGGCCGAAGTTCCATCTGGAGCTCGGAGCTGGTGGAGAACCCTCATGGCAGGGAGAAGCCCCACAAGTGCTTGGAATGTGGGCAGGGTTTCAGCTGGAGCCCCACCCTGATGGAACACCAGAACACCCACACTGGGGAGAGGCCCTGTGAGTGTGGGGAGAGCTTCAGTGGGACCTCTGACCTCACCGATCACCACAGGATCCACACTGGGGAACGGCCCTATGAGTGCTTGGAATGTCAGAAGAGCTTCAGGTGGAATTCAGAGATCGTCACTCACCAGCACTTCCACACCAGGGAGAGGCCCTGTGAGTGCCCCGAGTGCAGGAAGAGCTTCGTGCGCTGCTCCAGCTCCATCCCCCATGGGAGGATCCACGTTGGATGATCCCCAGTGACCCCCGCTGGGCAGAACCCCGGTGACCCCGTTCTGGGTGATCCCGGTTGGGTGGGGGGAAGGTGTTGGAGAGATTTCTTTCCCCTCTGCTTGTCCTGGTGTGATTTGGTTGGTAATAAATTCCCTCCCTGTGCCCGGGCCGGGTCTGTTGTGCCCGTGCCGGATTTGCTGAGGGATCTCTCCCGCTCCTTGTCCCCAGGCAGGAACCCTCGGTTCCATTTGCTGTCCCTGTGCGGCTGCGGGGGGCAGGGACAGAGCGGCTCTGGGGGGTGCCTGGCATGGGGCCAGCGTCACCCCTCGCCACGGGCACCCCTGAGACCCCGCGCAGCCGGGCACACATTTCTGGGCACAGCTGAGCTCCCAGCTGCGCAGCGCCCCAAGGCTCCCCGTGCCTGGAAAAGCCCCAGCCGGGGCTGCAGCGTCCCGGAACCGCTCAGCCAATCCAAACGCAGCCAAAACGCGCTGCAGCCAATGGGAGCGCGAGGAGTTGAGGAGTCATCGGTTGTGTGGCAGAGCCTCGGCAATCGGTGCCCAAAAGTGCTCGGAGCCAATGAGAGCGCGCGGCGCTGCTGAGCCCGCGCTGCTCCGGACTGGTGCTGCCAGCGCAGCGCGGCCGCTCTGGGGCTGGTGCTCCCTGGGCGGCGCTGGCCATGGGGCGAGTGGCGGCAGCTGGGGCCGTACTGGTGGCACTGGTGGTGCTGGGAGCCCCCCCGGCTGCGGGCGCGGAGCTCTCGGGAGAGCGGGGGGGGGGCCGGGAGGCGGTGGGACAGGGGGGAGAATGGGGAAAAGGGGGCGGTGGGAGCCCGAAATTGCAGGGGGAGGAGGAGGAGGGGACCCCGAAAGGAAGAGCGGGAGGGGCTGAGGATTAGGGGCAGGTGAGGAAGGGTCGGGAGAGGGTGGGAAAGTGGGGAAAAGGGGAGGTTAGGACCCCAAAACTGAGCGGGAAGGGGGGCTAGGGATTGATAGAAAAGGGTGGGAAAGGGGTGGAATGGGACCCCAAAAGTGAGTTGGGTAGAGGCTGAAAGTCGGAGGGGAGAGGATGTGGAAGGGCAAATGGGGGAAGGGTGGAAAAGAGGAAGTGGCACCTCGGGCAGGAGGGATCCATGGCGGCCTTGGGGCACAGAGGGTGTGGAGTGGGGATCCGGGGTGGATCCCGGAGCTCTGGGGCTGCTGGGGGGGCACCCCCGGACCTGTGTCCTGCACACACAGGGGTGTTCCCGTACGTGGGAAAGTCCGAGTGTCACTTCATGAACGGCACGGAGAAGGTGAGGTACCTGAGCAGGTTCATCTACAATCGGGAGCAGTACGCGATGTTCGACTGCGACGTGGGGCACTTTTTGGGGTTCACCCCCTATGGGGAGACAGCAGCCAGGTATTGGAACAGCGACCCAGACGTTATGGAGCAAAAAAGGGCTGCGGCGGACTGGCTGTGCCGGTACAACCACGAGTATCTCAGCCCGTTCCTCACGGAGCGCCGAGGTGAGCGCGGGGCAGAGCGTGTCCCCTCGGGCCCTGCCCTGGCAATGACCCTGGAGCCCCTCAAAACCTCCCTGGAATCGGCCCAGAGCCCTCAGCCCTCATTGTGCCCATCCCCGAGACCTTGTGTCCCTGCCACTGACCCCCGTGGCTCTCCCAGTCCATCCCAGTCTCTCCCAGTGCCTCCCGGCTGTCCATCTCAGCCTAGCGTGGTGCTGCCGCCTCTCAGCCAATCAGAGCGCGTGTCTCTGATGACTCATCAGTTGCCAGGCAGACCCGCAGCGCCGAGTGCCCCGCACTGGACTCGGCCTCCCAGTGCCGCGCGCTTCGTTCCCAGTTCCTCCCAGTGCCGCCCCAGTCCTTCCCAGTCCATTCCCAGTTCACTCCTAGACCTCCATCCTCCCTCCCAGTGCCCCCCATCCCCTCCCATCTCGCTGAGTGCTGCCCCAGTCCTTCCCAGTCTATTCCTAGTCCTTCCCAGTCCATTCCCAATCCCTCCCAAGGCCACCCCATCCCTCCCCTCTCTCTCCCAGTTCCCCCCAGCTGATCCCAGTCTGTCCCCGCTCTCTCCCAGTGCCCCCCAGCATATCCATCTCGCTGGTGCCCTCGATCTCCCAGCCGGGGCTGCTCCGTGATGGATTTCTACCCTGCCCACACCCAGCTGAGGTGGTTCCAGGGCCAGCAGGAGCTCTCTGTGGTGGCCACCGACATGGTCTCCAACAAGGACTGGACCTACCAGCTCCTGGTGCTGTTGGAAACACCCCCCTTGCGCGGGCTCACCTGCAGCTGGCAGGTGGAGCACATCAGCCTGGAGCACCCCCTGAGCTGGCACTGGGGCACGGGGGGAGGAATTGGGGGCGCTGGGAGAGCCACTGGGATGTGCTGGGAGCAACTGGGAGGGAGTTGGAGACAGCCTGGTTTCACCTGGGAGAGGGGCTTGGGGGAGTGGAAGGGCTGAGAAGTGGTTTCAAGGATGCTGGGGAGGGCAGGCTGGGATTCTGGGGGTCCTGGTGGACACTAGGAGGGAGTTTGGGGGCGCTGGGTGTGACTGGGAAGGATTGGAGTGAGTCTAGAGGAGCTGGAAGGAGATTGGGGATGGAAAAGCAGAGGTTGGGATGAGGTTGGTTGTGCTGGGAAGAGATATGGAGGGGTCAGGACAAGTCCTGGTGAGGCTGGGAAGGGACTGGGACAGGGTTTGTGGGTCCTGGGGCAGTGCAGGGAAACAGGAAGGGTGTGGTGGGATCCTGAGAAGGATGGGCGAGGCTTTGGTGGGTCCTGGGGAGGCCGGGAAGGGACCGGGGGGAGGTTTCAGGGGGTCCTGGGTGGGATGGGGGCGATTGGGAGGGTACTTGGAGGGGCTTGGGGTGTCTCTGAGAGGTTTTGGGGGTCCTTACCCCTGCAGACCCCCCAGAGATGCCACTGGATGCCGCCTGCAGCAAGATGCTGTCAGGGATCGGGAGCTCAGAGTTGGGCTTCGTCTTCCTGGCGCTGGGGCTCAGCTTCTAGGAGCTTGTGTGCTCCTTCCCCGGGGCTCCAGCCCGGTGTCACCCCCCTTTTCTCTGCACACAGAGCTCCTGAGCCGCCACCAGCCGCATCCCCTCCCCGGACCCCCCGCTCCATCCCCACGCTGATTTTGGGGGGGTCGTGTGTCCCCCCAGCCCTGCTCTCTGCCACTGCCTGCCTGCTCCCAGTGTTCCCAGTAAAGCTTCCCAGTTAAACCCAGCCCAGGTTATGGGGGGCAGTGGGGAGGGACTTGGGGGGACCCCACGCGGGGGCCGGGACTGGGCAGGGAGGGTGGGGTCCAGGTGGGGAACACTGGGTGCTGCGGGTCTGCCCGGCAACTGGTGAGTCATCAGCCCCGCTCGCTCTGATTGGCTGACTCTTGTCCATCGCGTTCTCTCATTGGCTGAGGAGAGGCCCGGGACTGGAGAGAAGCAACGGCAGAGATCCCGCCCCGAGCACCGGCACGGGGACAACAGACCCAGCCTGGGCACACGGAGGGAATTTATTACCAACCAAACACAGCAGCACAAGCAGAAGGGAAAGAAATCCCTCCAACACCTTCCCCCCACCCAACGGGGATCACCCACAACAGGGCTTATCCACGATGGAGAGACGGGGACAGCTGAGTTTAGACCAGAAGCCAATTTCATTGAGGGTACCAGGTGTTTATACAGGGTTTTACTTGTGTGGTGCTCAGATAGGGCTCGATGTTTGCTAACAATTTCCCATTGGTTACACATTCTTCATGACATCACGGCACCTGGGAACATTATCTTATCACAAAGTCTCACAACAGGTTGCTTGGTCACTTCTTGCCCAGGGAGACTTAAACTGTGTCTGTGTCTCCCACAGTTTCTGCTCAGTCAGGCCTCAGATCTCGGCCCCTTTATCAGCTCCATTGTTTTCCTCTCTGTTTTATTCCCCATTCGGGGGCACCAGGGCTCTGCCCAACGGGGGTCACTGGGGATCATCCAGCCTGGATCCTCCCATGGGGGATGGAGCTGGAGCAGCCCACAAAGCCCTCCCCTCACTCCAAGCTCTTCCTTCACTCGGGGCACTCCCAGGGCTTCCCCTTAGTGTTGCCTCCGTTGGTGTTGGGTCAAGTAAGAGCTCCTGGAGAAGCTCTTCCACACTCCCCCACACTCGTAGGGCCTCTCCCCGCTGTGGATGCGCCGGTGCACAGTGAGGTGGGAGTTTCGCCTGAAGCCCTTCCCGCAGTCAGGGCAGCGAAGGGCCTCTCCTCTGTGTGAATCCGCTCATGTAGGAGGAGATTGGAGCTGGTGTGAAACCTCTTCCCACACTGGGGACACTCGTAGGGCCTCTCCCCAGTGTGGATGCGCTGGTGTCTTCTCAGTTTGGAGCTCCGCCCAAAGCTCTTCCCACATTCCAAGCAGGTGTAGGGCCGTTCCCCAGTGTGGATCACCTGGTGCTGGATCAGGTGGTAGCTGTGCATGAAGCTCTTCCCACACTCCCCACACTCGTAGGGCCTCTCCCCGCTGTGGATGCGTTGGTGTCTTCTCAGTTCGAAGCTCCACCCAAAGCTCTTCCCACATTCCAAGCACTCATAAGGTCGTTCCCCAGTGTGGATCACCTGGTGATGGATCAGGGTGGAGCTGTGTCTGAACCCCTTCCCACACTCCCCACACTCATAGGGCCTTTCCCCAGTGTGGATCCTCTGGTGCCGGATCAGCTTGGAGCTCCGGCTGAAGCCCTGCCCACATTCCAAGCACTTGTGAGGCTCTCTCCCTGCCATGAGGCTTCTCCACCAGTTCCGTGCTCCGGCTGGATCTCTGGTTGTCTTCCTGGCTCAGGGGGGGCTCTTTCCTCCCCACAGCTCCCTGGGCTGGGTTTGCAGCCCCTCCTCCTGCAGGATCTCTGGAGCTTTTCCTCCTCCTCCATCCAGCCACAACCTGGAATGAAAAATCCTGGTTTGGGGAAAAAACAAGAGGAGAGCACCTTGGACTGGAGGTTCCTCCTTGCCAAAGTTCGTCTCAGCAAATCATTGGTAAGTTTTTCTATGTAAGAATCTCCAAAACACCAAGATTCAGCCCAGAAATCCTGCAAAATTCAAGACACTGATCAAAAACACCCCAAACATCAAAGTGAGCAAAAACCTCCTGCAAAAGATAAAGATTCAGCTGCCACATAAAACCAAAGCACCAACATTTAGCCCAAGCAAGCTCAGAAACACCAAGATTCACCCCGTGAAAATCCTGGATCCCCCTCCACAGTCACCTGCTGCATGTGGGGGGAGCAGCGCTCCTGGGGCTGGGGGGAGGCTGCAGACACAGGGAGGGGTGGAACCTTGTGCTGCTCCCTGTTTCTGCTCCTCCTCCTGTGACTCTGCTCTTCCTCACACTCCTCTTCCTCCTGCTATTCCTCCTTCTCCTGCACAATCCCACCTTCTCCTGCCATGTCCATCGTTTGACCATTTTGTTCCTCAACCCTGCTTCTCCTTCCCTTCTCCTCCTGCCCCCAGGCCCAGCACCCACTGCCGGCTCCCTCTTCCCCCTAAATCCACAGCATCCCAGCGCAGGGGCAGGGATGGAGCTGGGGCAGGTCGGGCTGGGGCAGCGCTGGGCTCTCGGCCGCTTCCGCCCGCACTCGGTCCCCACTGCAGCCGCTCCCGCCAGGACAGCGCGGGGGGGCCCGGCCTTGGCGCTGCCCCACTCCCACCTCCCCAAATTCCCCTCGCGGGGGCGATGGGGCCGAGGGGGGGGCGCAGGTGGGCTCCAGGTGGGGAACGCTGGGAGCTGCGAGTCTGCCTGGCAACTGGTGAGTCATCAGCGCCCTGCGCTCTGATTGGCTGAGCTCTGCCTGAGGGCTGGGGCTGCAGCAAAGAGGGGACACCCTGCTCCAGGGGGGATGTCCCGCAAACGGGGGACCCCCATGAAAGGAACAAGAGGAAAGTGTCTTTACAAACAGATGCTGTGAATCTGCTCCGAGATACGGCCAGGCACCTGCACATAAGGAAGTGACAGGAGAAGCCATCGGTTTCAGGAAACGTTATCAATTGATGACACAGACTGCTGCTCAGCCAAGGTCCTGCTCAATTCATGAACTTCCCGAAGAACAACAAAGACTTAACAGAGCCAGGAATATCGTCTGCTATACAATAGTGGGGTGCATATGAAGGGGGAATGTAGCAGGTGGATTGGGAAGTCTGCACCTCTCAAGTACTTCAGCCAGTGGGGAAAGGGAGAGGGAGATGTGGCCAGGAGAATTGGGATGAAAAGGAGGCTGTGTCCTCCAACAACTGCAGAGATCCCATAGGGAATGTGCCATGGCCTCTCCCATTTCTAGAAATGAAATTACTTTTACAGGACTCCGCTATCTGCTTTGTGGACAGAAACCTCTGCTGATGTCAATTTTCCCGCACACGCTGGGGCTCATCCGGAATTCCTTCCACCGTCCGGGGCGGCGGGCAGGGAGTGCAGCTGAAGGTGCCTCACCCACTTTGGGTGATCGGCTCCCTTGGCTGGCGGCGGCACCGGGGATCGATTGGGGACCCGGGAGTGACCAGGAGACAGACGAGGGACACATCAGGGGGGTCTGTGAAGAGTCAGCAGGGAGAGAGCACTGAAAATCTCAGCAGTGAGTGCACTGGGATCTTCGGGGAGTGAACATGGCAGGGCACCCAGGGAGGGGAGAAAAGGGAAAGCCAGGGAGCGGTCCTGGCCAAAGGGATGATGATCCCAAAATGTCTCTGAAGGGTCCCTTGGGAGAATGTTGAGGTAGTTTGCACATTCCCCCAGAGGTAATTAAGGACATGGACAACCAGGGGAGCAATAATGGAAGAGGGGAAGGGATTTGGACAACAGGGGATGGATGGTGTTGGTGTGCTGGGAAGGGATCGGGTCAAGGGCAGTGTGCAGCAATATGGTGAAGGCAAGAAGCAGCAGGAGGAATCTATGTGGTAAGAAAAAGGATGATGGAAAAAAGAAGGAAGAGAAAAATACAGAGGACTGGGATGTCTTTGAGCACTGTTCTATGCTCAGAATTTGCCAGCTGATCCAGATCCTTTCCATCCCGGGTTTCCAGGAGAGGAAAAGAAGGAGGTCAGGATGTCAGGGGGTTTCTCTGTGGTGGGCAGCGGCAGCACCGGGCGCAGAGGTGCGGGACCGGGAGCACGGGCTGGGGGCCTGTGGGGAGCTGCGGGGCCGGGCCGGGGCTGTGGGGCAGCCGGGGGCTCAGCGCCGGGCGCTGCCTGACCCCACCAGCCCCGGGCAGGGCCGGCAGTGGCCCCCGGCCCCCAGGAGCCTGCGGGACGCCCTGGCCGCTGCCCGGCCCCGTGGAGCTGCCGGCCCTGCCCGCCGGGGGGGCCGCCTTTGGACACTGCGGCAGGACAGGGACCGGCTCTGGGATACGGGCTGGGGAGGGGACCCTGAGCACAAGGAGGAAAACAAAGACACATCTGGGAAATGCAGACTGTACATGGAAGGATCAGGGTTTTCTATTAAGCATCTGGTTTGGGTTTCTGGAGAAAGGAAAGATTTTGCAGAAAGCTCAGCAGCTCTCAGAGGATGAGCACCCACAGGCAGTGAGCGCGGCTGCAGGAGTGGCAGAAGAAGGCCCTGGAGCACTTGGGCACAAAGGCACAGCAGCTGAATGCAAGAAGGGATGAGCAAAAGGCCAAGCTGAAGGCAAAGGCCATGGCACAGTTCCTACAGCCCCTCTGGGATCAACCCCAGGGCCCAAGGGGGCCCCGGCACCCAGGGGACGGGGTCGGCCACAAGCACCTGGCAGAGGCATTGCCCTCCTGGGCAGGGGAGAGCCCACCCAAACAGCCCCTGAGAAGGAGTCAGGGCTGTAAACCAAGATGCCATGGGTACGGCTTTTGCCGTTGGCTTTGGCAAGAAGAAGAGCCAGACCCAGGGCAGATATTCAATTCTCTCCCTCTCAATTGATCTTGGGAATTCCTTACCCTGGTAATTCTCCACCCAGTGCAGGGTGGGGATAAGGGATGGACATTTAAAGCAGTCTGTGGCCAGAGTCCTGTCTCTTGTGAAATCTCTCCCACAGGAAGCTGGGCTGGCACAGAGCCTGCCTTGGCACTTTGCTGTTCCCAACATCCAAGCAGGACATCGGGCCCTGCCTAAGGAGGGCAAAGCAGCACCACTGGTGGCCAAGTGGCGTGGCCCATGCCAAGTGTCCCTGAGGCCAGAAACAGCCCCCAGCACAGCTGAGCACGGGGGGACCCCTCAGCCTGGGCTCCAGGGCTCTGAAGCCCCGGAGATTTGCACTTCCCGCCTGCAGCAGGAGCATGGGAGGCCCCCACGGAGCCTGCACTGAAGGCAGCGCAGCAGCAGCCAGGGCTCCACAGCGGGGCAAGCCCCTGGGCCTGCCCACACATCCTCTGCTCAAATCCTCTGCCTGGGCACCCTCCTTTGGCATCTCCAGCCACCGGGGCCAATCCTTGCTGCCACTGCTGCAGCTTCAGTGCTTTCTGGGCCTGCACTGCCACAGCTGCTGGCGAAGACAACGGCACAATTCCACTCTGGGTCTCAGCCACACTCACACACTGCGCTGCCTGGGATTGCACTGATGGAAAATACACCAGGTCATAGACTTGAACATTTTTAACATTTTATTTCTCTACTCAGCCTTGGTTTGCCTTGGCCTCGGGGAAAGAAATGGTAAAGGTTTTTCTAAGGGATGTTCCACCACTCAGTGGAGATGAGTTTAACATCTCAACACTCTGGGAATGGCCCAAAAGATTCCCACAAAGATAACGCCCAGCAGCAAACAGCAACCAACACCTACCCCAGACACTGCCCCCCGGCAGAGCTGGAGACACCTGCTCTGGAAAAGGCTGAGAAGGAAATCCAGCAGTTCCGACCTGATGAACAGCAGAAGCCAAGAAATCCGGGTCCAAAAGGAACCCAAATACTAAAAACTGCACAACTTGAAACTACAGAACATTAAACCAATGGATTTAGATTGGTTCAGACTGTATCAAGTATGGGAAAAATCCAGTTAAACCCACGTGTCATGGAACGATTTTCTCTGCACACCTGGGCTATGTGGGGATGGAATGATTTCTGCTGCACATCCTGGCCAGAATCAAGGAATGCCTTGACCCTAACACTAAACATATTGGTGGAGTTTTTCTTTTTCCTGCACTTTCAGTGCAAAATTTATAGCAGTAGAGTATTTGTTGCAGCAATCCCACTTCAATATTGCCGGTTAGGTTTGGGTCAGGGATGTGAGAATGAGTTTTTACTCCGAAGAGAAGTAGAAAATATTAATTGCCACGGAATTTTCTTGTGTATGTTTGTGTGAGAGATACCAAAATTTTGTTCTGGATTTTTCGACGTTCACCTTAAGGCTGCATTTTGCAAAACAAGGAAAGATTTACAGGTGACCCTTTCACTCATAAACAGTAAATAGATGATTTGAAGGAAAAAATAAAAAAAGCAGCAGGTTGTGGGGGGGCACATGTGAGGCTGCTGAAGGCTGCTCTGGAAGAGAAGCTGCATTCCAGGCAGCCAGCAGAGGAGCTTTAGAAATGCAAATTAACACTGCTGGGGCAAAGTGGGGACAATGGACCTGGCTCTTCTTGCCTGGGGCAGGAATTGGGCTGATTCCCTCTGCCCCTCACCCCAAGCTCTGCCTGCCTGCACAGATGGGCACAGATCCTACCCGCGCGGGGTCCCCGGGCTCCGACAAAGCAGCTGCTCGGTTCGCCTCCAGGCACTCCGAGGCTCGCCGCTGCAGCCCCTCCGAGCCAAGGGAAGGGAAAGAATCCTTCGTTCGCCCGGCCCAACAAAGCTTTTCAGACAGACAGAAAACCACAGCGCACAGAGAGAGCCGTGGAAAACCCGAGCAGCGAGGCTTCAAAGCGCCCGCGCAGCGAACAAGGAGCCTCTCCCGTGCCGTCCCGGCTCCCGGGGTTTAAAGACACAATCACCATTCTTTGGGCACAAAGCAGAGGATCATGGAATGTACCGTCACGGTAACTCACTCCGAGACAATTGTACACACAATAATCACAGGTATCTATCGATCTATAAAAGCATGTGCTGAACTCTGGATACAGCAATGTGCACCAGGCCAGGAGTGCAGAGGCTGAACGGACACCAGGGGAGATGTGGAATGTACGGACAGAGCAAACCCTCCAGTGCTTTAACCTGACTCTCAGCTTTTCAGTGTTTCAAGACTGTTTTTGACTGCTGGATTGGAAAGAACTGAGATGTCACAGTGAAAAGCAGAGCAGTCAGAACCAGACACTGCCATTGGAGTCAAAGTCTGGACTTGGCACATCTCAGATTTGAAAATATATTGAATAAAAAACTCCATTAGCCACTGTTCCCCAGCCCATCCCTCCTCACACATAGCAAAAAGCAATGGAATTCTTTCTAAAGGATTAACAAATAAAGTAAAATGAACATTGACAATGTTCCCTCATAAAAGTCACGTTACAGAATAAATACAGAATAATGAAGGTGTCTAGAAGAACACGCTGTCATTTCTCAGGTATTCTCAGGCTCAGTGCCAGCTCAGAGCCGGGCTCTGTCTCCCAGGTGCCCAAGTCCCTGGGCCAGCTCTGAGCAGCCTCTCCGGGCTTTCCAGGCCGGCTTTCCCCCGGCTGTGCCCCGGGCAGGCGCTCGGTGTTTCCGTGGTGCCCCTGCCCCGCTCAGCTCCCCGTGCCCTGCAAAGGCGCCGAGGCTGCGCTCGGTGCCCCTGGGTGTCACTGACCGAGGCAGTGACGAGCCCCGGGGCCCGGGCAGAGCCCTGAGGGACGCCCCTCGGCCCCGGCCTCCCGCGGGACACGGAGCCACTGCCCACAAGGCCCCGGCACGTCCGGCCGGCCAATTCCTCCTGCCCCGAACAGCCCGGGCTGCAGCCCCAGGGCTCTGCAGGGCGGGGCTGGGGCTGTCCCCTGGCACCGTGGCCAAAGCCTCCCAGGCCTCTGGCCACCGCAGGGGCTACAAGGCCACAAGTCCGGGGCTGCCCGGTGCCCGTTCCAGTCTGTCCCTCTGTTGTTGGGTGCCGGGTGTGGCCCTTTGTGACACGGGCACGTGTCAGGGCCCTCGGTGATGCGGGACATTGTGGTGTTGTCATGAATGAGAGGGTTTGAGATTGCTTAAAAATCAGTGGCAAGGGGCATGAGCCAAAGTCAGATTTAATATTGTGAGAAACGACTGCTCGCTTCTTAAAAAAATTATCAAACTTTAACAGAAACTACAACAAAGGACTAAATAAGAAAAATTACAGTGCTCGGAGCCCCACCCTGTGACCACCAGCCACGTGGCTCATGTGCAAAATGGATGCTCTGCATTTTATATCCTTAGCCCCTCCTGAAGTTTTGTCAGTCAACTCTTTCTCTGCCGTCCATTGGGGGAGATGACTTCTTACATCTCGACTGGAGGCCAGGTGTTGTTATGCCGCACCTCCTGGTACCAAGCCAGCCTCCTCTAAATGTCCTGGCTACTAAGGCTATTACAAGGGGGGAGGGAACGGGGACTATGGAATGACATATTACAATGACATTATTATACAGCTATAGAATATCTATCTCTTAACTGTGAGAGCCAACTATTACATTACTTATCTATAACAATATTAAGCAACAAAACACAACAACTTTGTTGGCAAGGTTCACTCTACTGCCTGCAGGACAGCTGAGGCACAACAAGGGAAAATAAGCAACAAAAAAAACCGAAGAAAATCTGGGCAACCAAAACAGAAATTCATGGTTTCCCCGTGGATGTGGAAATCTCACTGGATCCGTGGGCCTGGGACTCACCGGGTCTCTGTCTCTGGGAGGGACTCGGGAGGGGAGATGCGAGTGTACCTCGATTACTCGGGTCTGGTCACTGCTTTCCAGAGCACTAAGGGGCTGGACCCCATGGGACAGTGAATCCTCCTCGGTGGGCACGTCCCAATTGAACTTGGAGGAGCGCCTCCCCCTGGGAGGGCGGCCATCGGCCTCTCCGCCACGGCCAGCCGGGGACCGATCCTTTCCCGGACAGCCGCCGCTGGTTCCTTCCCCCGCACTGTGGGGGGAGCGGGCATTGCCCACAGCGCACCCAGAGCAGCTCTCTCCGGGCTTCCCGGGGCGTGCGCAGGAGGGACCGAAGCCTTCAGCGGCTGCGCTTCCACGGTCAGCAATTGCTCCGACCGGAGCCGCGGTCGCTCCTGCCCCTTCGCCTTCGCCAGCGCACGAAGGAGCATCGCCCCTCCTCGTCCTCCTCCTCCCCCCCGAGCGGCGTGTGGATCGGCCCCGCCGCTGGGTTCTGCCCCCTGCGCCGCAGGAGGGAGCGGAGCCGCCTCCGCCACCGACAAGGGAGGCGGCCGGTTCCATGACAGGGGCCGGCAGCCCCGCCACGGAGAGCACACCCAGCCCCTGCACCGCAGCCGGCAGCCCCGCCACGGAGAGCACATCCAGCCCCTGCACCGCAGCCGGCAGCCCCGCCACGGAGAGCACACCCAGCCCCTACACCGCAGCCGGCAGCCCCGCCACGGAGAGCACACCCAGCCCATGCACCGCAGCCGGCAGCCCCGCCACGGAGAGCACACCCAGCCCATGCACCGCAGCCGGCAGCCCCGCCACGGAGAGCACACCCAGCCCCTGCACCGCAGCCGGCAGCCCCGCCACGGAGAGCACATCCAGCCCCTGCACCGCAGCCGGCAGCCCCGCCACGGAGAGCACACCCAGCCCCTGCACCGCAGCTGGCAGCCGGTTCATCGGCAGCGGTGCCCGCAGCGCCGGCCGGGGACGCCCCCTCGCCGGCTCCGCCGCCTCCAGCCGGCCCGGCTCCCATCCGGAACACGAGCTGTGGCGCTGGAGAAGATCCCCAGCCCTCCTCGCTGCTCCCAGCTGGTCCGATCCTCGCTGTTTCCCTCGGGTCGCCAGGACACACAGACAGCGACAGCAGCGAGCACCGGCAGCCTGTCCCTCAGCAGGGCGCGCCCTCGCAGCTGGGCGCCGGCCTGGCCGTGCTGCGAGATCTGAAGATCAACGTTCCCCTGGAAGCAGCACCTTCCCTGCCGGGCCTTGGGGCACCGCGTGTGTTCCGCCGTCATTCGCGGGGCGGGAGGAGCGGGGGTCCCGAGAGGCCGTGGCAAGGGCCATGCCCGGGAGGAGCGGAGCAAGGGAGAATCGCCGGGGGAATTGCTGAGACGTTGGCCGCTTGGTGGGGGCGGGCAGTGAAGGAGAAGGCTGGAGTGAATCGCCCGTCTGGGGACAGGCATGGGCTGGCCCGGGAACCCCAGATCCAGGGGCCCCAAATGACACCAGTGCAAAGCTGGGGGAAGGGAAGGAGCCGGATGAATCTGGGCTCAGCAGCGGCGGGATGAATCTTGGCCTGCCCGCCGGGGCCGGGTCCCCCACCCCACCCACCGGGGCTGGGTCCTACGGCCCGCCGGCGCTGCTGGCCTTCTGAAGGAAAAGAAAGAACAGAGGGGGAAAGAGCTACCGTCTTCACTGACAGCTCAACTTGCTGGAAGGCCACGAGCCAGCCTCGGCCCAAGTGGTTGAATTAAAGGCTGTGGCCATGGCATTCCAGAGATTTTCTCAGTGCCTCTGAATTTGATCACAGTTTTACAGGGAAAAGGTAATCCTGAAAACCCTCCAGTTAGAGCTTGGGCTGTGGCCATGTCCTTACCCTACCCGGATGGGGATGACTGACAATCAGCCCAGATGTTTTCTGCATCCAAAGGATTCAAGTAATTTTGGCTTGGCAATTTGGCCACACATACATATGACAGCTGAGCCTGCTCTCAAAGGGAGTTTGGAAATCATGATCCAGGAGTGATTTCCAACTCTGCTGAGCTGAGGTCTATCAGCTGTTGCAGACTCTGGGAGGACGGTCAGTGCTATAGTGCCTGATAATTATATAATGTCACAGGTGTTATTGATTATGTGCATCATCTGATTGATTTCTAATTGTTGTTAGTAACCTTCTTCAGCTGTTCTCTCTGTCAGGATTCAGCTGTTCTGTTTCAGGATTCAGCAGTTCTCTGTTTCAGGACCAAGAAGGACATTCAGGGATGTCAAAGATCAACATCTCCAGCTAATGGGCCTTCTCCTGGGAATCAGCTGCTTGGACTTTGAAACAATGATCACTCCTTGCATTCTTGTTTGGTTTTCTAATATTGTAAACCTTGTATCAATGATATGATAGAAGTAGATATTCTACAGGTAAAGAATCTCCCTGACCATTCTACATCAGCATCTGATTGAGGTTCTGATTGACACCCAGCAAATTGCTAAGGGAACCCTTGAGCTGTGTTTGTTCTCCTTCCTGCAAAGGGCCCTGCAGAGGATTACAAACACCGCCTTTTTTCTTTCAACACAAAAGGGGAAACTGTGGCAGCAGCTCTCTGGCCACAGAGAACAACAGGCACAACTTTCCCAGGCATTTTCCTGGGGAAGGCTGTGAGAAGCTCAGAGAAAAGAATGGGAAACAACTCTTATCTCCACTTGCTGCACCTGCTGTTGTGCACATGTGGAATGTGTTATGGAGATTTGTTTACCAAAGGGTGATATCTTAACTTGACACTGGATGGTGTTTGGATTGATTGACCAGTTAGGTCAAAGCTGTATCAGAGTGGCTGTAAGGGTTACGAGCTTCTTAAGAGGTATAGTATAGTATGATATGATACAGTATAATACAGCATAAAGCAATGGATCAGCCTTCTGCAATCATGGGGTCAATGCTAATTATTCCCCGGCTGGGGGCCTGCGGCGACACATCCCTCAGCGAAACGCTTATGAACGGTTTAAGTTTCTTTTTCTCATGGGAGGCGGTTTTTAAGAGCTACAAGCGGCCAGCCTGCCTGCAAAAAGGAGCATTCCAGGGACTCTTGTCAACTTTCCCGACACGTCTGCTGCAGCTTATGGACGGTAACGCCCTGGAGGGTACTTATGGACAGTTATGGGCGACTGCATGCAGCGCGTCGATGCCCCGGGTCTGTGCTGCCCCCTCCTGTGAACCCCCACGTTTCCAGCTTCTGTGAAGCTGCCCATATCTTTCCTTACCCTTTGTTCCTAAGGAGTGAAAACTGCCAGGACGGCACGGAGTTGCTGCCGTCTCTCCGTGTCCTTCTCTGCCACCCTATCCCCCTTTCCCCAAAGGCAGAACAAGGGACGGAATCCGTCCAGAAGTGACGCGGGAGCGCTGCCGTCCTCTCGCCGTCCTGTGTCCTCCTTCTCCCCTGTCTCTTTCCATATCCCCCGTTCCCTACCCGGAATGGTGACGGCCGCGCCGTCCCGGGCCCTCCTTCTAAAAATGGCGCTTACCACGCTGTTTAGGATTCCCCTTTTTCCCACCAATTCCTTCTCTTCTGCTCCTGAACCTCCCCTTGCCCCCTACCTCCCTCGCCCCTTCCTGCCGCGGCTGCAGCTGGCCCTGCCCCGGGCCCGCCTGGCGGGGCTGCTCGCCCGTGCAGGAGTCAGCCGGCCTTGCCACCGGCCCCCGGCGCTGGCCCCGCTCCGAGCCCTACGCCGGGGCCCTCGCCGCTCCCCTCGCTTCGCAGTCACCGTCACTCCAGATAACAACAGCCACAGCGCCGGCACCAAAGCCCAGACCCAACACTACGGACTGCGCCCCTCGTGAAGAGGAGCTCAAAGAACTGCAACCCCTCCTGGTGAGGAGATCGAAAGCCAGAGGAGATGGAGCTGTGAACTCATTAAGTAATAACATTCATTTAATCAAGTACCATCATTTCTGTTACTTTATCCTTTGAGATTAAGTCTCACATGCTTTTCTATTCCTTGTTAATTTAGCTGAGTAATATTCATTTTGGTTTTGTAAACTGGTAAGTCACATTCCCGAGAGTCCCCTTATTATAAGTTATTCAGCATGCACTGATCAGTTTAAAAACGGGGGAGTTGTGGAGTGCCCCTGTTCCTAAGAGACAGGAATTTGATCTCACCCTCCTTGTGTGGCGGATAACTCCTCCCTTGCCCCGAACCCTGACCCTGGCCCTGCGCTCCCCTATAAAAACCCCCGGCCCTGCCTTTGCCCGGGCTTTCCTCTCCATCCCGCCCTCCTCCCCGGGGGTAAGAAATGGGTTCTGGAGCTCTCTGAAACCAGGACCCGGCTCGTTTGTTCCCTGCCTGGCGCCGGCAGCTGCGCCCTCCCTGGACACGATGAACCCAGCTGCAACACACCGCAGCAGCAGGGACCCCAAAACCCCCAAAACTCCGGTCAGGGACCCCGAAACTACCCCAACATACTCCAAAACATAACTCCAAAATAATTCAAACTCCGGTCAGGGACCCCGAAACTACCCCAACATACTCCAAAACATAACTCCAAAATAATTCAAACTCCGGTCAGGGACCCCGAAACTACCCCAACATACGCCAAAACATAACTCCAAAATAATTCAAACTCCGGTCAGGGACCCCGAAATTACCCCAAATCCCCCCAGAATCCTGTCAGGGGCCCCAAAATGGCCTGAAAATCCCCCAAAATCCAGTCAGGAATCCCCAAATCCCCCCAGATACCTCCAAATCCAATCGGGGACCCACAAAATCCACTCGGGGAGCCACAAAATTCCCTCGGGATGCCCCAAACCCAGTCGGGAACCCCCAAAATCCTCACGAACCCCCTCAGGAGCCCCAAAATCCCCCCCAAAACCCCCTCAGAACGCCCCCAAATCCCCTCCCCACCTCAATTCTCCTTCAAGACCCCCCAAAATCCCCCTCAAGCGCCCCCCTGATCCCCCCAGGACCCCCAATTCCCCCTCACGACCCCCCAAAATCCCCCTAAATGCCTTCAGATCCCCCCAAATCCCCTCAGGGGCCCCCAGCCCCCTTCAGGACCCTCAATTCCCCCTCAGAACCCCCAAAATCCACCCCAAACCCCCTCAGGGCCTCCCCAGATCCTCTCAGCTCCCCCAGTTCCCCCTCAGGACCCCCCAATCCCCCCCGCTCCCCGCTCCCGGGGCTGACCGCGGTCGCTGTCGCCCATCCCGCGCTGCCGGGGGGGTCCCGGGGGTCCCTCGGCGCCCCCAAATTCCCGCCCCGCGGCCCCGGCCCCGGCCCCGCTCGGCCGGGCTGGGCCCCACCGGGACCACAATGCACCGCGCCGCCGCGCTTCCGTTTCCCGTGACGTCACCCCCGCCCCGCCATTTCGGGCGCTCGTCGTGAGGCGGCTCCGCCGGTGCCGCGCGGCTCCGCGCCCGGGGCCGGGGCTGGGCCGGGGCCGGGGCTGGGCCGGGTCCGGGTCCGGGTCCGGGTCCGGCTCGTTGGAGCCCCGGAGCGTCCCCAGAGCGGCCCCAGTGAGCATGGAGCCCCAGGAGGTGCGGCGGGGGACAGAGGGGGACAGAGGGGACACTGCGGGGGGAGGGGACACGGGGGAGGGGCAGTGGGGGATGGGGGACACGGGGAGTGGCGGGGAGGGGGCAGGTGACAAAGGGGGAGGGGACACGGGCGGGGGAGGGGGGTGGCAGAGGGGACAGCAGAGCCCTCCAGGGAGGGGCAAAGGGGACCCTCGGGGGCAGGGGGCCACAAGTGCCACCAGGTCCCTGTCCCCTTTCCAGCTGTCCCCGGCGCTGCTGCAGCCGCAGGTCACCGCGGTGGCCATCCTGGATGAGCTGCTGGCCACCCTGCCCAGTCTGGACGAGGACTTGATGCTCTTCAAGTTCCCGCAGTACCCATACTGGGACCTGGACAAATTCACCAGGGAGCTCTGGGCCACCCTGGACTGCTTTGATGACATCTGGTGGCGCCGCAATGTCACCTCCAAGTGTGATGACCCCCCCACCTCCCTGAGCCGGGCCCTGGCCGCCTATGAGAGCACCCCCTGGACCACCTGGGACAATGTGACAATGGTGGCCAGCGAGTGGCACGCCTCGGTGGCCGTGCTCGAGGACACCTGGGCCCGGCTGGCCAGGAGGGCCACCAAGTTCCAGAATGCCTGCAGGGAGGTGGCCACTGCAGCAGCCACCAAGGCAGCCACTGCCAGTGCCCTGGCCAGAGACCTGCAGGACAAGGCTGCCTGTTACGGGACAACTCGGAACAGCCTGGTGGCCGCGGCCCAGCAGCTGGGTCTGGCCCTGGACAGGGAGGAGGTGGCCGAGGTGGTGGCTGGGCACGAAGCCCGGCTGAGGGGACATTCCAGGGTGGCCACCAGCCAGGCAACGAGGGCCACCATGGTGAGACAGCAGGCGGAGGCAGCCCTGGGGCTGCTGGAGCGCTTGGTGGCCACGTGTGACGAAGCCACCGCCTTTCCCCGGGAGCTGCGGCGCAGGGTTGGGGACATCAAGGCCGCCCTGCAGGGGACAAAGGAGGCAACCCCCCAATGTCCCCGAGGACTTGGTTGCCAAGGTGGCCGTGGCTGAGCGGCTGTGGGAAGCCAACACCCGCCTGGCCAAGGACCACCTGGTGGGGGCACTTGTCTCCATCATCGACTTCTTCTTCGATGGTGATCCCAATAGCGCTGGTGGCTGCGGGGTGGCCGAGCAGTGCCAAACAGCCATCGAGGACATCCCGAGGCTCCTTGGGCCCCCGGAGCGTCCCCAGAGCTTCCCCAGAGCGTCCCCAGGGAGCGTGGAGCCCCAAAAGGTTTGACGAGGGTGGGGGAGAGGGGGACAGAGGGGACAATGGAGGGGGGAGGGAGCATGGGGGGATAGGGGGGACACGTGGGGGGAGAGGGGTGGGAGAGGGCACAGCGGGGGATGGCAGGGGCTACGAGGGGATGGGCAGGGGGTGGCAGAGGGGACAGCAGTGGGGGCAGGGGGTGGCAGAGGGGACAGCAGTGGGGACGGGGGTGACAGGGGCTACGAGGGGATGGGCAGGGGGTGGCAGAGGGGACAGCAGTGGGGGTAGGGGGGGTGACAGGGGCTACGAGGGGATGGGCAGGGGATGGCAGAGGGAACAAGAGGCCGACAAAGGGACGGAGGGGCAAAGGGACCCCTCGAGGGCACGGGGTCACCGCAGGAGGCCACAAGTGCCACAAGGTCCCTGACACCTCCCTTGTCCCCTCCCCAGCTGCAGGAGGTGATGTTTGACATTCTGGCCACCCTGGACAAGGTGGTGGCCATTCTGACTGGGCCACAGCAGGGTGCGCAGCAGCGCGCGTACCCAAAGTTTCTGTGCTCCGACATGAGGAGTGTCATCTGGCACCTCCGTAGGACCCTGGAGCACGGCAACGTCACCTCCCTGGACCAGGCCCTGGCCACCCTTGAGGCCAACCCGGGGGCCACCTGGGCCAGCGTGAGAGCCGTGGCCAAGGCCTGGCGGGAGTCGGCGGCCACGCTAAGGAAGAGCTGGGAACGGCTGGCCGAGGAGGCCGCCAAGGTCCGCGACGCCTGTGAGGAGGTGGCCACCGCCCCGGCCTCGGACGGGCGGGAGGAGGGCGCCCGCATCGTGGTAGCCTGCAGCACCGGGATGGCCATGGGCCACCAGCAGCTGCTGCTGGCCCTGGACAGGGAGGAGGTGGTCTTGGCGTCCACCAGCGAGGAGGAGGCAGCCACCAACAGTGCCGTGGGAGAGGTCGTGGTGGCCACCAGCCAGGCGAGGGCGGCTACCAGCAGAGAAGAGCAGGTAGAGGTGGTCCTGGGGCTGCTGGAGCGCTTGGTGGAGATGTGTGACAAAGGCACCATGTTCACCTGGACCATGCAGCGCCGGCTCAGGGCTGTCGAGGCCACCCTGGAGGAGATAAAGAAGGCGTCCCCCGATGTCCCCAAGGCCTTGGCGGCCAAAGCGGTGGAGGCCAAGCGGATGTGGGAGGCCAGCACCAGGCTGTTCACGCGTCAGCTGCAGGGAGTGCTTGGGGACATCAACGACTTCCTCTTCAGTCCCTATGGTGGCCCCGGTGGCCAAGCGGTGGCAGAAAGCCATTGAGGACGTGCCGAGGCTGCTGCGGGGACAGTGATGTCACTGCTGTGATGTCATCGGAGCAGTGACATCACTGGGGAGACTTGTGGATACTCAAGTGCCTCCAGCTCCTCATGTCACCAAGAGCCCCTTGGGTGCCCCCAAGAGCCCCCCAAGTGCCACCAGCTGCTCGTGTCACCAAGAGCTTCCCAAGTGCCACCAGCTCCTTATGACACCAAGAGCTTCCCAAGTGCCACCACCTCCTTGAGTGCCACCAGCTGCTCGTGACACCAAGAGTCCCCTGAGTGCCACCAGCTCCTTGTGTCACCAGGACCTTGTGCAGGAGGAACTGGGCGGGTCCTTCTGCCACCAAGAGCCCTTTGAGTGTCACCAGGACCAGCCCAGCCCCTGTGTGCGGGTCCCTGGTGTCACCGGGGTCTCTCTCTGTGTCACACGCCACCCTTGGGCACCCACTGGGACCCCCGAGAACCAGGACCCCCCTGTGCATTGACAGCCCCCCCTCACCACCGAGCACCGGGACAGGGACCGGACCCCCCCTTGAGCCCCAGGACCCCCCAGGCACTGGGACTCGCGGGCAGCACCAGCCCCGTGCACCAGGACAGGGACTGGACCCCCCTCGAGCACCGACCCCCCCGAGCACTGAGCCCGGACCCCCCTTTGTGCCCCCACTCATCACGGGGGTTCTGCCCCCTCCCCTTTGACCCCCCTGGAGCCGCGGGACCCCCAGGAACAGAGCCGGGATCGGGGGGGCTCAGCACCGGAGGGGGGCACAGGGGGGTCCCCAGCACGGGGGGTGTCCCTTGGGGCTCGGTCCTGCCCTCCCCCTTTATCAGCCGAGACCCCCTGTGAGAAACACGGGTCAGAATTGAAATTTTTACAAAAAGTCTCTTAAGGGATAAAATCCCAATTACCAAAAGCTCATTGTTAATTAAACCGTGTTCTTTACATCCTGTTACATCACTGGGGTTCATGCATATTCATGAGGATTTATGCATATTCATAACATAGCGAGATATATAGTAATACTATATAGAGTAAATAAATATAAATATATATTTTATTAAAATATTTTGCACCAATATATAAATATTTTGCTTTATATATAAATTTTGTAATATATAAGTTTTTTCCAATATATAAATGTTTTGCATCTATATATATTTTTGCATTAATATACAGACAGATTTTGTTTTATGTCACCGGAGCTACCAAGCCCCGGGATTGGCTGACAGGGGCTTCTCCCGATCAGATCTGGGATGAAGCTGCAAGCGTTTCCCTGGCCAGACCCCGAGGGGGCGAGGAGTTCGGACCAAAGAGAATGCCCAGACGGGCTCTTTCAAAATGCCCTTTACACGGGGAGGCGTGGAAAATAAATTCCTCTGTTGCCACACTGTCCTCGCTGAGGTCATGATGCTCGTACCCCCAGTCCTGTGTTCTGTTTGTGGTGGATGTTCTCTTCTGTGCCTTCAGGGCTGGTTCTGAGAGCGAAGGCGGGGAGAAGACGAAGCTCGGAGTTTGTTACCAGGACTGCTCTCACTCCTCTAAAAGCAACGCTCCTCCCCATCCTGCTGGACCGTGGTGTCCGGGCACGGACGGGGCAGCGCGGCAAGCGCTGGTCCAGCACGGTCAGGACGGATGGAGACGAGAGACCTCTAGAGCCCGGTCTCAGGAGATTTGGTTTATTGTGGGGGCCTTGCTCGGAGCTGCCAGGCGCAGCTCGAGGCTGGCCCCAAGGAGTGGGGGCAGGGCGAGATAGCGAGAGAGTTCCGAGAGAGCAGAGAGAGAGGGAGGCAAAAGATGGAGAAGAAGAACAAAAGAAGAAAAGATGGCCCCGGCTTCTTGGGTACACCTTCTCAAGGGGGCTTGAAGGTGGGTGCAGTAAAGGACTTTGGGCCAGTGGGATTGCAGAAACATCATACTTCAGGGGAGGGTTACAAGTGCGAGATAAACTGCATTTCTGAGGAATGAGACAGAACACTTTGTCTGACCCTTTGCTCTGTCTGTGGGTCAAAAAAGGGAGTTATCTTCCACCAGCCACACCACTGCCCACCAGCTACTTAGCAGCCAAGGTCTGTCACCTCAAAGCTCGTTCTCACCTCAATCTGGCTGGCATTCTCTGCACTTTCCCAATCCCTGCTAGGCAATCGTACCTATAAGGCCTTCTTGTTTCAGCTTCCCCAACAGGGCAGAACAGAGCACTCCTTTGCTTTTTAGTTACTTTAGCCAGCTGAGGCAGCCCAAGCTTTCCCTGGACTGGTTTTATTTCCCTTGTCTTGGAACCATCTGAACCTGCTCTGGACTGGGACCTGGGGAACACCGGGAAACACCGAGAGTTTTGCACTTTGTGACGTGCAGCAGCCATCCCCAGCACCGGAGGGACCGATAACAGAGCGACCAGCCACGGGAGAGACTTTCTGAATTTGTTGTCTCTTCAGAGTTTTGTCATTTGGTGTTGTTAAATTTTAGTGCTGGGGAGTGCTTCACTCGTTAAATAAACAGGTTTTTTCCACTTCTCTCCGAGGAAATTTTCCCGAAGCCGTTGGGGGAAGGGCCTGTGGTGTTGCATCCTGGACTGTGTTCAGATTAGGGATCCTCACGTATGTTAGTTAGCTGGTTCCGTGTACCCCCTTGTACACCCCTGTTCCCCCCCGCGGTGGTTCGCTCCGGGTCGCTCACCATTGGAGTGTCACCCTGTCAGTCCTGTAAGCCGCCCCCTGCCCACTCCTGAAACTTCTGTGTCTGTTACCCCATGCCCGCAACCCCGGGGCCCCGTGTCCACCCCTGTTGCGTCCCCGTTGGTCGCCGTGGTCCTCGTCATCGCCATGGCGCCTGTCCCCATTGGGCGGGAGGACTTCTGCTCTCCTCGCCCTGCCCCTGATAAAATCCCACCCCTTCCAGAACTCGGGGCCATTCTCCCCCACAAGAGCTGCAGAGCGGTCGCACTACACCACTGCAGCTCTGTGAGACAATAAAAGCTCTGCAGGCTACCGTGAGAGAGTTTGGACAATTCCTTCATCCCTTTACCTCAGCCTAGTGACGGCAACGCAGTGCACCCACCCCACGCCGGCGCGCTAACGCCATAGCGCCCGGATCACGCGGCTCCCCGGCTCCGCCAAGAAATTGTGCCTTTCGCTGGGCTCTGGAGCTGCCCGGGACTGGGGGAAAAACAACGCAACGCTGCAAGTGACGCCCAACGGTGGGGCCACAGCCAGTGCAGCCGCCAACGCAGGCCGAGATTTACTGCGAAGCACCCGGAAGCCACGCAGAGAGCCGCTGCCGCAGAGCCGCACCGCCGACCAGCAAGCGCTGCTGCCCGGCCGAGCGAGCCGCGGTCCGCGCCAGAACAGTGCTTCGTGCCGGACTGAAAACGGGAGCGGAGACTCCCCAAAGTAGGTCACTGAAATCTCTGTCGCCCCCGCGGAAAGCACGCGGTGCTTTCCGCGCGTGGGAAAGTAAGCGAAACTTTTCATGGCCACAGAAAGCCAAGGAGAAGAAGCTTCCAGGAAGCGAAGACCCTGGTTGAAGCTTTTGTTAGCAGAGATTCTAGTTTGGTGAGTATTAGTCATAGGGATGGGCCCAGCTAATACTCCCCTTCACGTGGGTGGGCTTTGGCTGCGCTCCCAGGATGAGGGGACGTGTGGTGCACCACGTGAGCAGCGGCCACCGGGGTCTTTCGCCCTTTTTGGTTTTTTTCTGCTTTTCCTGTGACCAGGGGTGGGATTGCTTGGGTGGAATAGCATGGGGACCGTGCTAACCACCTAACAGAAGGATTTTTACTTCCAAGTTAAACAAATCCTATCAGTGAAGGGCCCCTACCCCAAAAGTTCAGTTAGGAATTTTGTTAGATGGCTGTGCTTTTCCTTTCCCCACGTAAGCGCGGAAGAAGCTCACAAAAAGGAGTTCTGGAAGCACGTGGGAGCAAGGTTACCGGAGGGAATTGAATGCAGGGATCCCTCCATGAAAAATTACTTCCCCAAGCTCCATCTGTTAATATTGGAGGTCGTAAAAGCAGAGTCCGTGCGGGACGCGAACCGGAAGGGAAAAGGCCATTGAGCAAAACAGTTATTCCTCCTGAACCTGTTTCCCTACCTTCTTCTCCTACCCCTTCTTCCCCTAACCCGGGTGGGCAGGGGGGAGTGCTCCGCTGCTCTAAGGCACAGGGCAGCTCCACAGACATGGACCGTGCTCCTGGCTCCCCTGAGCTGCCCCCGCCTTAGCGAAATTAGCTACTTTGCTGAGGAATCGACCCCAAACCCTTTTTCCAACCCCTTTTTCCCAGTTAAAAATCCCAGCTTTGGTGCTCCCCTGCGCAGCACCGTGTCCCTAAATCCCTTCCTTTGTTCCCCTGAGGAGGCCACGGCTACGTGGCCGGGACCTTTGTCTTCCCAAGATGGAGGATGGCCACGAGGGAGGGCTTCTCCTTCCCACAACCCTTTTCTCCCCTTTGCTCCCTGTATCCCCTCTTTGACCCCACCCCCTCCTGCTTCCCTGTGGCGTGGGCACCGCCCACTCCAGGCATCGGGTTGCCACCCCTCCCCCTGTTCCCCCTCGGGTGGGCGTTCCCTCCTCGCATGCTCCGCCTGCCGCGTCATCAGCCCCACCCTCTCCCGGCAGGGAGGGCTCTGTCACCTCCGCCCCGCAGTACCTGGAAGAGGATTATCCCCGCCCTGTCCCTCGCACCCCGCCCCCGCGTCCTCCCGCTCTTCCCTTCGGAGCCCCGGGGGGGAGGGGAGGGAGGCGGGAGGGGGGGACGGGGCGCGGTTTATGAACTCGAGCAGTCGCTCCGCACTCCAGCCTCCTACACCAGGGGAGGGGAAAACCCTACATGGACACCCCTTCCCTATGAATCCATAAAAGAGGTCTGCAAAGCATTGTGCGATTTTAGACAAAAAAGCCCCTTCTTTAAGGGCATTTTAAAGGCAACTTTAACATCTAAAACCATGGTCCCGGCAGACCTTAAGCGTCTGTTTAGCTGCTTGCTTCTCCCATCGGAATACAACCTGTGGGAGAGGAGGTGGAAGAAACTGGCAGCAGACCTGCTTCCCGAAATCCGAGAGGGGCCTTACAGCCTGGATTTTGCGGAAGAACCAATCACCTTAGACTGTAGCGGTGTGTTTTGGGGAGGGACCCACCGGGGGTGTCCCTGGGGGGCCCCCCAAGTTGTGAGTTCGCTGGTAGCAGCAGGCAGGCAAGGAGACTCCACACGGCTTCTGAGGGTGCTAATTAGATGAGGGTTTACTGGGGGTCCTACCTCCGGGAGGCCGCATGGTTTCTGAGGGAGAGGGGGGGAAAGGGGAGTGAGGGGAGAAAGGGGAGGGGGAGAGAGGGGCTGAGTGGGCACCAGCCAGGAGAGCCGGCAAAGAGAGAGAGTCCCGTCCCCCCCGGCACACTGAACAGGGAGATTCAAAGTGGGCGCGGAACAGATTGGGCCAATGGGATTACAGACACAGGACACTGCAGGGAGGGTCACAGGCTTGGAATAGACCATACATTTTCGAGGGGTGAGACAGAGCATACCATTTAACTAAAATATAACACCACATTAGACCATCTTGTGGGTGAGGGAGAATGGCGTGAGGGGCAGCTCCAGGCTCGGGGGATTCCAGCAGCCGTGCTGGACATGTCCAGGGGTGCAGCAGAGCGTGCGTTCCTGGGCATGCCCACCAAGGACCCGATGGTTCCCTATGCAGCAATTAAACAATCTGCTGCTGAGCCTTTTGTAGACTTTGTAGACCGAGTCCAGGCAGCAGTCAAGAGACATGTGGAGAGACCTGAGCTCCGGGATGGACTGGTCCTGGAACTGGTGTACATGAACGCCAATGACATGTGCAAAAGAATCATCTTAACACTGCCAGTCTCATCACCTCCGACCCTCGACCAGATCATCGAGGAGTGCACCCTGAAGTCACGCCTGATGAAGGCAGGAACCCCAAAGAAACCCAAGGACAAGCTGGTCACCTCGGCTGCTGCTCCTTCAAGGAATTCAGCATTGAGGCAATTCCCACCTAAACGCCGGTGCTTCCGCTGTCATCAAGAGGGACATTTTCTGGCTCACTGCCCATTTCTAGGGTCTACACCACCTGGGGCTGTGGGAGGAGGGAGGGGGGACGGGAACCCCACTACTTCAAAACACTAGGGGGACAGCGCAGACTTGCCCCGCGCACTGATAGAAATGAGGCAAGGTGCGGTGCCGCAAGAGGAGCCGCAATGCACCACCTAGTTCCATCTGTGAGCGGCTGCCTCTCCACCACTGACAACAGGGAGCCTTATCGGCTCCGACTCACTAATCCTGTCCATTTCCGTTCCCAGGACTGGCAGTTCTTCATAGCGGATGCAGAGCTTCTATCGCACATCTGCTGCTGTGAAACCAGGAGGAAGGAAGGAAGACCTTTTAAACTGCAGGTACCTCGTTGTTGGGGTCACAAAGAGCACTCCACTGGAGATAGAATTCTATCCGGTAATTTCCACCCTTAATCCGAGGCTCTTCTATCTCGCGGCACACTGTGTCCACCCCCCACTCTTCCTACCTAAGGGCCAAGTCATTGCACAGGCAATTCCTATTCCTCGTGCTCTCTGCAATGACCTGGAACTCTCAGTCTTTTATGCTGGGAAGCTGGGAGAGGAGAAACCCTCGTATGGTGTAAACTCAAGTGTGAGGGCCGTTCTGCATACCTTCAGGGGATGCTGGACACGGGCAGACGTGATGGTCATTCCACCACACAAGTGGCCGTCACACTGGGAGCTACAAAGCGTGGCCACGCCAGTCTTAAGACTAGGCGGGCCCCAGCCAGCAAGAGAATTCAAAAATATTATCCAGATTAATGGTCCAAACGGGCTGCTGGCCTCAGTATGTCCCTTCGTGATCGATTGTAAATTTACACTATGGGGGAGAGACGCCATGTCCCAGTGGGGAGCCAAATTGGAATTTCTGGCCCCTAGCATTTTTAGGTGCGGCCACTGAGGAGCGCCCCACACAGAAATTAACATGGCTCACAGGTAAGCCCATCTGGGTGGAGCAGTGGCCGTCTGGGTGGAGCAGTGGCTGCTAAGTAAACAAAAACTGCAGGCCCTCACAAAACTACTGGAGGAGGAATTGGCCAAAGGACACATTGTAGAAACAAACAGCCCCTGGAATTCTCCAGTGTTTGTAATTAAAAAACCAGGGAAGGACATGTGGCGACTCCTCCATGATCTAAGGAAAATTAATGAAGCCATAGAAAATCTGGGCTCTCTCCAACCGGGTATGCCATCTCCATCTATGCTACCCCAAAATTATAATTTGGCTGTAATTGACATTAAGGATTGCTTCTTCCAAATCCCGCTCCATCTGGATGATGCTCCCCGTTTTGCCTTCTCTGTACCCTCCATCAACAGGGAAGCCCCTATGAAGCGCTACCACTGGACAGTATGTCCTGGCTTGTAAAATAAGCATGTATTCTATTTTTGCCATCTGTTGGGAGTTAGGCAGTTTTTTCTTATCTCTTTCAAGAACAATGACACTGCCAGGAAGATAATCTCCTGTCAATGGGCTATTGAATTACTCACTGTGGCTGGTAAGACTAGTTACATCATCCCATTGTGAGATGCTCCACCCAGAGGGAGGAGCCAAGCATCCCTGCCACCATAAAACAAGCATTTCTGAGACAACAGACAGCCTTCTTCGCCGGATTTCCCAGAGGAATCAGGAACCAGGCCCAGCTGCTCCTTCGCCGCATCTTCAGAAAGGACCTACACCCTTCTGCAGATTGCCGCTCCAGGAGGAGCAGCCACCATCTGGCTGGACTACTATCAACACCCTGACTTCTCAGGGTGTCAGGTTTTTCTCACTCTGCCAGTGGTTTTTTTTGCTTGTGCTAAATTGCATTGTTATTTAGTTTTTTTCCTTCCTAGTAAAAAACTGTTATTCCCATTCTCATATCTTTGCCTGAGAGCCCTTTTAATTCTGAAATTGTGATAATTCGGAAGGAGGGGGTTTACCTTTTCCATTTCACAGGAGGCTTTTGCCTTCCTTCACAGACTCCTGTCTTTTCAAACCAAGACAGATTTTGGCGCCCAACGTGGCGCTCGAGGGCATTGAGGAAAAAAAGGGATTAACAGTTCTTAGGTAATTTAATTTTTAAGTACCACCATGTGGTCTAGTTTTCCCTGGTTTGGGTGGCATGTGGTCGCAAGTGTATACTTCCCATTTACAGGGCCTTATCTAAATATGGGTCCTATAACTAAGGCTACTGTGTCTGTTATCAAGTTTGTCCTCTGGGTGAAGGATTCATGGATCTTTAATTTCCTCTGGATGGCAGGTACATGGATTCAGAGCTATCACACACTAACTGCATGTTTTTGGAGTTACTTTAATAATGGTACCTACTGTGAGGAAATGACACGGGGGGAAACTTTCTCCCAACCTTTTAACCATCTTTTTGGGTCTGCTCCACCAGTTTTCGAAGGGTTAAGATCCACTCTAAGTGCTAATGATATCATACAATGGGTGGTGTTGCTGATATGCCTGTTATGTTTAGCACTCAGAGATAAGAGAAGATTAACCTGGATAACTACCCTGACACCTACACCAGAGACTAAAGATGCTGCTGCAGAGACTGACACTACCCCAGAGACTGGAGATGCTGCTGCTCCAGAGCCTGACCCTGCCCCAGAGCCTGCCTCAGAAACGAACCACCCAGATTGGGTGAGGGTGCTGGTTAAGGAGATGCAGGAGATGCAAGAGATGCTGAAGGAGTGCATTTCACCAGCTGGTGAGAAACCCGCCCTTTGCCTTGAAGAGGGACAGTCTAATAGTACAGCTGTGGAACCCAGAAATGTTACAACTGTCCAGGTTCCAGCTGAACCACAAAGGCAGTCACAGCCAGCAGCAGTTGCCCCGGTAGAAACAAGGAGGTCTAAGATGAAAGCAGAGCACCCAGATAGGGGAGGGCCCTCACAACCCACAGGGGAGCCAGAGGTTGCAATCATCACCGAGTCCCTGACGTACGAAAGTCTCCGTAATCTGCACAAAGACATTGTGCGACGAGGGCGTGAGGCTTATACTACCTGGTTACTCCGGGTCTGGGACCTTATGGGTACAGGCGTGCAGCTGGACGGTGGTGAGGCAAGGAACTTGGGACCCTTAACCCAGGACTCAGGTATGAATCAGATTTTTGTAAGGGAGCCAGGATCCCTTTCTCTCTGGGAGCGGCTTTTAATGAGTGTCAGAGAGAGGTTTGTCCACAGGGAGAGAATGCAGGAGCACCACCATAGAATGCGCTGGAAGACCCTGGAGGAAGGGATCCAACAGCTGAGGGAAGTGGCAGTATTAGAGGTACTCTTTGGGAGGGATGGACAACATAATAATGACCCCGACAAGGTCAGGTGCACAGGGCAAATGCTGTGGAGTCTGGCAAATCTTGGGCCATCTCAGTACACCACTTTCATTGCAACAATTGATGCTGACACTAACCGAGAGACAGTGGGCTCTGTTGCCAACAAACTTAGGAATTATGAGAGTATGATTAATGGCCCAATGCAGGCTCATATCTCAGCTGTGATTAAGGAGTTCAAAGAAGAGATGAGGGAGGAAATGAGGAAGGTTAATGCAGCACCCATACGAGTCACAGGCCCCAAAGTCAGACCCCAACATTCCCCAGCTAGAGAGAGAGGGTACACCCCAAGGGCTAATCTGTGGTTCTTCCTGCGTGACCACGGGGAAGACATGGGGAGGTGGGATGGGAAACCCACTTCTGTCCTGGCAGCACGGGTCCGTTAACTCAAGGAGGGAAACTCTAACCGGGAGAGTTCCACCAAGGTGAAGGTAGCCTCAACCTCCCATGACCAAGCTTTTGGGTACGATCTGTCAGATCCCCTTGAAGGGACCTCTAGTATGTATACCCAGGAGAGGAATAAAAAACAGTGTTAGAGGGGCCCTGCCTCTAGCCAGGGAGAGGCACGGGAAAACCGGATCTTCTGGACGGTGTGGATCCGATGGCCTGGCACATCAGAGCCACAAAAATACGATGCCTTAGTTGATACTGGTGCACAGTGTACCCTGATACCATCGGGACATGTGGGGGCAGAGCCTGTTTCCATTGCTGGTGTGACAGGGGGATCACAGCAATTGACCCTGGTGGAAGCCGAGGTGAGCCTGACTGGGAAGGAGTGGCAGAAACATCCTATTGTGACTGGCCCAGAGGCCCCGTGTATTCTGGGCATAGACTTCCTCCGGAACGGCTATTACAAAGACCCGAAGGGACTCAGGTGGGCTTTTGGCATAGCTGCTGTAAAAGCAGAGGACATCAAGCAATTGAACACCTTGCCTGGACTGTCAGAAAACCCGTCTGCAGTAGGACTCCTGAGGGTAGAAGAGCAACTCGTGCCAATTGCGACCTCAACAGTGCACCGCCAGCAGTATCGGACGGATCGAGATGCCGTGATCCCCATCCACAGGATGATTCGTGAGCTGGAGAGCCAAGGGGTGGTTAGCAAAACCCACTCACCCTTCAACAGCCCCATCTGGCCTGTGCGCAAATCTGACGGAGAATGGAGATTGACTGTGGACTATCGTGGCTTAAATGAAGTGACTCCACCGCTGAGCGCCGCTGTACCGGATATGTTGGAACTCCAGTACGAGCTGGAGTCCAAGGCAGCGAAGTGGTATGCCACTATTGATATTTCTAATGCGTTTTTTTCCATTCCTCTGGCAGCAGAATGCAGGCCTCAGTTTGCTTTCACCTGGAGGGGCGTGCAGTACTCCTGGAACCAACTGCCCCAGGGGTGGAAACACAGTCCCACTATCTGCCATGGACTGATCCAGACTGCACTAGAAAAGGGTGAGGCTCCAGAACACCTGCAGTACATCGATGATATCATTGTGTAGGGGAGCACAGCGGCAGAAGTGTTTGAGAGAGGTAAGAGGATCATCCAGATACTGCTAGAAGCTGGCTTCGCCATCAAGAAAAGCAAAGTCAAGGGACCTGCCCGAGAAATCCAGTTCCTGGGAGTGAAATGGCAAGACGGACGGCGCCAGATTCCCACTGAGGTCATCAACAAGATCACCGCTATGTCCCCACCAACCAGCAAGAAGGAAACACAAGCTTTCCTAGGTGCCATAGGTTTTTGGAGGATGCACATTCCCGAGTATAGCCAGATTGTGAGCCCTCTTTACCTGGTTACCCGCAAAAAGAACGATTTCCACTGGGGCCCTGAGCAGCAACAAGCCTTCACCCAGATCAAGCAGGAGATCGCTCATGCTGTAGCCCTTGGCCCAGTCAGAACGGGACCAGAGGTCAAGAATGTGCTCTACTCTGCAGCCGGGAACAATGGCCTGTCCTGGAACGTTTGGCAGAAGGTGCCTAGTGAGACTCGAGGTCGACCATTGGGATTCTGGAGCCGAAGTTTCAAAGGGTCCGAAGCCAACTACACCCCAACAGAGAAGGAAATCTTGGCTGCCTATGAAGGAGTTCAAGCCGCCTCGGAGGTGATTGGCACGGAAGCACAACTCCTCCTGGCACCCCGACTACCAGTGCTGGGGTGGATGTTCAAAGGAAAGGTTCCTACTACCCACCACGCCACCGACGCCACGTGGAGCAAATGGATTGCTCTCATCACACAGCGCGCCTGTATTGGAAACCCGAATCGCCCTGGGATTTTAGAGATAATTACGAACTGGCCAGAAGGTGAAAACTTTAGTCTCACTGACGATGAGGAGCAGGTACAAGCGACAAGAGCTGAAGAAGCTCCACCCTATAACCAACTACCAGCAGAGGAAACACGTTACGCTCTTTTCACTGACGGTTCTTGTCGCATCGTAGGGATGAACCGGAAGTGGAAAGCAGCCGTATGGAGCCCCACACGACAAGTTGCACAAGCTACCGAAGGAGAAGGTGGATCGAGCCAACTTGCTGAACTCAAGGCCGTTCAGCTGGCCCTGGACATTGCTGAAAGGGAGAGGTGGCCAAAGCTCTACCTTTATACTGATTCATGGATGGTAGCCAATGCTCTATGGGGCTGGCTGGGAAGGTGGAGGAAAGCCAACTGGCAACGTAAAGGAAAACCAATCTGGGCTGCTGATATATGGAAAGACATTGCCTCTCGGGTAGAGAAACTAACAGTGAAAGTCCGTCATGTAGATGCCCATGTCCCCAAAAGTTGGGCTAATGAGGAACACCGAAACAACGAGCAGGTAGATCAGGCAGCGAGAATAAAAGTGTCAAAGATAGACTTAGATTGGCACCATAAGGGGGAGTTGTTCCTGGCTCGATGGGCTCACGATGCCTCGGGTCATCAGGGCAGAGATGCCACCTACAAGTGGGCACGAGACCGAGGGGTGGATCTAACCATGGACAGTATTTCTCAGGTTATCCACGACTGTGAGACATGTGCTGCCATCAAACAGGCCAAGCGGGTAAAGCCCCTGTGGTATGGGGGGCGGTGGTCCAAGTACAGGTATGGGGAGGCCTGGCAGATTGACTACATCACACTGCCCCAGACACGCCAAGGCAAGCGCTACGTGCTGACCATGGTGGAAACCACCACTGGATGGCTAGAGACCTACCCTGTACCTCATGCCACTGCCCGGAACACCATCTTAGGCCTGGAAAAGCAAGTCCTGTGGAGACATGGCACACCTGAGAGAATTGAATCTGACAACGGCACCCATTTCAAGAACGGCCTTATCAACACCTGGGCCAGAGAACATGGTATCGAATGGATATATCATATCCCCTATCATGCTCCAGCTGCCAGCAAAGTTGAACAGTGCAACGGACTCCTTAAGACTACCCTGAAGGCACTTGGTGGGGGAACATTTAGAAACTGGGAAAATAACCTGGCAAAAGCAACCTGGATGGTCAACACCCGAGGATCCATCAATCGAGCTGGCCCTGCCCAATCTGAACCCTTGCACACAGTGGATGGAGATAAAGTCCCTGTGGTACATATGAAGGGTATTTTAGGGAAAACTGTTTGGATTAATCCCACCTCAGGCAGAGACAAACCCATCCGTGGGATTGTTTTTGCTCAAGGACCTGGTTACACTTGGTGGGTAATGCAGAAAGATGGGGAAACCCGTTGTGTACCACAGGGAAACCTGGTCTTAAGTGAGAACTGAGTATAAGATTTCATTGTGACACAGATGGAAATAGAATAAGGGGTGGATAATGTCCTGGCTTGTAAAATAAGCATGTATTCTATTTTTGCCATCTGTTGGGAGTTAGGCAGTTTTTCTTATCTCTTTCAAGAACAATGACACTGCCAGGAAGATAATCTCCTGTTAATGGGCTATTGAATTACTCACTGTGGCTGGTAAGACTAGTTACATCATCCCATTGTGAGATGCTCCACCCAGAGGGAGGAGCCAAGCATCCCTGCCACCATAAAACAAGCATTTCTGAGACAACAGACAGCCTTCTTCGCCGGATTTCCCAGAGGAATCAGGAACCAGGCCCAGCTGCTCCTTCGCCGCATCTTCAGAAAGGACCTACACCCTTCTGCAGATTGCCGCTCCAGGAGGAGCAGCCACCATCTGGCTGGACTACTATCAACACCCTGACTTCTCAGGGTGTCAGGTTTTTCTCACTCTGCCAGTGGTTTTTTTTGCTTGTGCTAAATTGCATTGTTATTTAGTTTTTTTCCATCCTAGTAAAAAAACTGTTATTCCCATTCTCATATCTTTGCCTGAGAGCCCTTTTAATTCTGAAATTGTGATAATTCGGAAGGAGGGGGTTTACCTTTTCCATTTCACAGGAGGCTTTTGCCTTCCTTCACAGACTCCTGTCTTTTCAAACCAAGACACAGTACTACCTCAGGGGCTAAAATGTTCCCCCACTATATGCCAGTGGTATGTCGCCAGGGTTCTGTCCCCAATGCGTGCCAAGTGGACATCCTGTATTTTCTATCATTACATGGATGACGTGCTGATTTGTGCCCCTGACAGCGAGGTCCTACAAGCAGCTCTGGAGGACACTGTTAGGGCCTTGTTGGTGGCCGGATTCAAACTACAAAAAGAGAAGGTAGAGTTACTGCCACCCTGGAAGTACCTGGGCCTAGAAATTAATAACCAAACAATTAGGCCTCAACAAATTCAGATAAGTAACAACCCCAAGACGCTGAATGACATCCAGCGCTTGTGTGGATCGCTAAATTGGATCAGGCCATGGCTGGGACTCACCACGAGGGAACTATCCCCTCTTTTTGACTTGTTAGCAGAAAGGGAGGGGCATGAGGGTTTAAGTTCCCCAAGAGTCCTGACCCGGGAGGCCAGAGCTGCACTCGAGAAGGTCCAAACCACCATCGCGAGTAGGCAAGCCCATCGCTGTCAACCAGGGCTGCCTTTCCACTTCATCATCTTAGGTGAGTTATCCCATTTATATGGTATAATATTCCAGTGGGACAAGGGCCAACAGGACCCCCTCTTGATAATAGAGTGGGTGTTCCTTGGCCACAGACAGTCCAAGAGTATCGCCAGGCCACAAGAGCTGATGGCGCAGCTCATAATACGGGCCAGGGCTCGTCTGCAAGTACTAGCGGGTTGTGACTTCACATGTATCCACCTCCCCATCAAAACATCCACGGGGAAAATGACCAAGGAGACCTTTGAACACCTTCTCAGACAAAATGAAAATTTGCAGTTTGCTCTAGACAGCTTCTCAGGCCAAATTCAAATTGGGCATCCTGGCCATCATCTGTTCAACACAGAGTTCAAAATATTGCCAAAAGAATTGCAAAGTAAAAAGCCACTCAAAGCACTGACAGTGTTCACAGATGGGTCAGGGAAGTCCCACAAGTCAGTAGTGACTTGGAAGGACCCAGAGACTCCGTTGTGAGAATCAGACATTAAGGTGGTGGAAGGTTCCCCACAAGTAGCTGAGTTGGATGCTGTCGTGAGGGCTTTTAAAAAATTCGATCAACCTTTTAATCTGGTAACAGATTCGGCATATGTGGCAGGAGCAGTGTCTAGAGCTGAACATGCAGTTGTAAAAGAGGTCCCAAATCAGGTCATCTTCAGGTTGCTCACAGAATTAGTTCACCTGGTTTCTAACCGTGAGCATCCCTTTTATGTGGTACATGTGAGGTCACACACGGATCTCCCAGGCTTTATGGCCGAAGGGAACCGCAGAGCAGACGCCTTGGCAGCCCCAGTACAGCTGGGAGGCCAGCCGAACATAGTCGAGCAGGCCAGGCTCAGCCATCAGCAGTTCCATCAAAATGCCCCAGGTCTGGTACGCCAGTTCCATCTGCGGCGTGACCAAGCCAGGGAAATTGTGGCCTCATGCCCCAACTGTCAGGAGGCATCTTTACTAACACTGGGAGCAGGTGTGAATCCCAGAGGCCTCCGCAGGTGTGAGGTATGGCAGATGGATGTCACCAAAGTCCCTGAACTGAGGCAGCTCAGGTATGTCCATGTAACCCTGGACACCTTCTCGGGAGCGGTTTTTGCCTCAGCCCACATAGGGGAAAGGGCCACAGACGTGAGAAAACACCTCATACACGCCTTTGCTACTTTGGGGGTCCCAGCCACAATAAAAACTGATAATGGTCCAGCATATACTTCCAGGGTGCTCAGTAACTTCCTGCAGGAATGGGGGGTCCAATATAAAACCGGGATTCCTCACTCCCCCACCGGCCAGGCCATAATAGAGAGGACTCACCAGACGCTGAAACAGGTCCTCCGGAAGCAGCGGGGAGATGTGCGAGTGCTGTCACCGCACGAGAGGCTCTGCAAGGCCTTGTTTACCATCAATTTCCTAAATTGCTCTTTTGACAGGCAAGATCCGCCAGCCCTGAGATATTTCAAACAACATCAGGAGCTCCAGCCAGAGGAGAGGCCTCCAGTATTAGTGAGGGATCCAGATTCTAAAGAAATCCAGGCTCCATTACCACTTTTGACTTGGGGATGGGGATATGCCTGCGTATCCACGCCCTCAGGAGTAAAGTGGATCCCCAGGAGGCATGTCAAACCTTACACACCAGGACAGTCAGTGAGTCAGAGCGATACAGTGCCAGTGGATGCAACCGATGATCCCACCAACCAAGGGGTTGCATCCAATCGCAGACACCGCAGAAAAGGGAGAGACTCAGCATCTCCCTAAAAAGCACTTTTCCCACATCTACCTCAGACCGTATATGTCTCCAGGCCGTGTTTATAATAAAGTTGTTGTCCCAGTTCCCCTATCCCCAAACACCCAGGAAAAAAGCAGCTCCAGTACCATCCCGAGGCCCTCTCCATCTACAAAGCAGTCACAGCAGCAGAAGAAGCTAGGAGAAGAGACCACTGCGCAAGAATCCAAAGAGAAACAACTGTCTTTTTTATATTATTTAAAGCGGGGAATTGTTGCATCCTGGGTTTGGGTTCAAATTATGGGTTTTTTCTTTGTTAGTTTCCCAGTTCTCTGTACCCTCGTGCATCCCCCGGGTTTTTCCCTACTCCTGTGGTTTCCATGCCCGTCTCCCTGTTCTCGCGGTGCCACTCACCCCAAAGTCCCGTGTCCGCCCCTGCCGTGTTCCCATTGGTCGCAGTAGTACACGTCATCACCGCGATGTCTGTACCCACTGGGCGGGAGGGCTCCCCGTCCGCCCTGTCCCTTCCCTATTTCATCCCACTCCTCGGCATGCTCAAGGCCATTTGCATCCGTGCGAAGCTGGGAGGAGCTGCAGCTTTTCCACCGCAGTTCTCGCAACCAATAAAGCATCCAGCTGCCATGCAGACGGATTTGGGTGAATTCCCTGCCTCTTTGTTTCTTCCCTCGCGCCGACGGCGAAGCGCGGCCAACAGCCCACCCCGGAGCGCGGAGGCAAAAGCGCCCGGGACCTGCGGTGAGCCCCGGCCCCGAAGAAAAGCTGAGACGCCCAAGCCGGGTGTTCGAGAGATGACCGGGGCCGAGAAAAGTAACGCGCAGCCGCGGATTTCAACCAGAACCAGCAGGATTCTGGACTGAACTGAGGGGATTTGGAAAAGGACCGGCAGAATTTCACACGAAAATTCGGGAATTTCGCCCAGACCCACCCGAATCATGAATCCCGGAGCTGCCCGCAGAGCGCCCCGCGCAGCCGGGGCGTGTCCCGGCCCCTCGCAGCCCTCACCTGCCGCCCAGGTGAGCTCATGCAGCTCGGCCAAGGTGTTCGTGTACCACTGCGGGAAGGCGTTCTTGCACCGCAGCATGCGCGAGCGGCACGTGAACATGCACCTGGACCTGCGGCCCTTCACCTGCGCGCAGTGCCGCAAACGCTTCAAGATGAAACATCACCTGACGGAGCACATGATGAGTCTATGCAGAGACTCAGGGACATTCTGAGGACACTTTGGGAGCACTTGGGGACACTTTGGGAAGGTGTGTGGCGACGCTGGTGGGGGCGGGGGGGTGAACGAGCCTCCCCTCAGTGCCTTGCAGGAGACCCAGCTGTGATTTGGGGGCCGAAGGGGTCCCCAGGCAGCCCCCACTGTTGAGCACTGACCCTGCCCGGGGGGCACTGGGACCCCCCAAAAACCGCACCTGCACCCCCTTCAGTGCCTCCGCCCCCCCTCACCGGGCACTGGGACGAGTGGAGACCCCCCCCTCTCGGTTTTCTGCTGGTCGAGATGACCCTGAGATTGTGAAAAGTCCTTTTCTCCCAGCCCATGCAGCCAAAGGAGGAGTCGGGATGCGTAGCTTTGCTTCTCAAGGTCGTTTATTTTCTCTTATCCATAACATGCTTTGTCCGCTCTGCTGAGCTCTGTCTGGCAGGTCAGGTCGGTCTGTGGCAGCCTCCCTGCCCTCAGGGCGGTGTTTGCCTTTTACACTAAAAAGTACCTGTACTGTGTTTACAATAACGTGCCAACACCTATCATTCATGTTGCACACTGTGACTCTACCTTCAACCAAGAGAAAAGTGTCACCACCACAGCAAGACATGGAGGGCAAGAAGAAGGAGAAGGTCAGGACACGCCCAAATCCCTCCAGCTTGTCCCCTTGAACCCCTTATTTTAAAACCCTAAAATTCTACTTTTTCACCCTGTGTTAATTCACCTACCACCCTACTCAAACCCTCGTGGCTTGTAATTCCTCATACAACGTTGGCAGTTTTCTCCAGGGGCTAAAACCAAAGCCACAGGCATTCTTGACACCATGCCAAGGTCTCCGAGCCCCCTGCCAGGGGCTCGAGCCATCCAGGGCAGCCAGAGGGATGTCCTGGATTCCGACACTTCCAGTCACCGGGCACCGGGACCCCCCGTGCACTGCCTCACCCCGTTAGATGACCCCCCTTAAAATGCTGGGACCCCTCCTGATCCATGAGCCCCCCCCAGTGCAACAGGACCCCCCACTCACCGCCCCTCCCCCATCCATGGGAACCCTCCCAAATCACAGCAGCACAAGGAGAAGAAGCCAACACCATCCCCTCAGCCAACGGGGATCACCAGGACCACGGATCACCAGGGCTCTGAACAACAGGGGTCACTGGGGATCATCCAGCCGGAAACTGCCCATGGGGGATGGAGCTGGAGCAGCGCATGAAGCGCTTCCCTCACTCCAAGCTCTTCCCTCACTCGGGGCACTAACAGGGCTTCCCTTACTGGTGCCTCCCTTGGTGTCTGGTCAAGTTTGAGCTCCTGGAGAAGTTCTTCCCACACTCCCCACACTCGTAGGGCCTCTCCCCGCTGTGGATGCGCTGGTGTCTTCTCAGTTCAGAGCTCCACCCAAAGCCCTTTCCACATTCCAAGCAGGTGTAGGGCCGTTCCCCAGTGTGGATCACCTGGTGCCGGATCAGGTCAGAGCTCTCTCTGAAGCTCTTCCCACACTCCCCACACTCGTCACAGCTGTGGCAGTGCAGGCCCAGAAAGCACTGAAGCTGCAGCAGTGGCAGCAAGGATTGGCCCCGGTGGCTGGAGATGCCCAAGGAGGGTGCCCAGGCAGAGGATTTGAGCAGAGGATGTGTGGGCAGGCCCAGGGGCTTGCCCCGCTGTGGAGCCCTGGCTGCTGCTGCGCTGCCTTCAGTGCAGGCTCCGTGGGGGCCTCCCATGCTCCTGCTGCAGGCGGGAAGTGCAAATCTCCGGGGCTTCAGAGCCCTGGAGCCCAGGCTGAGGGGTCCCCCCGTGCTCAGCTGTGCTGGGGGCTGTTTCTGGCCTCAGGGACACTTGGCATGGGCCACGCCACTTGGCCACCAGTGGTGCTGCTTTGGCCTCCTTAGGCAGGGCCCGATGTCCTGCTTGGATGTTGGGAACAGCAAAGTGCCAAGGCAGGCTCTGTGCCAGCCCAGCTTCCTGTGGGAGAGATTTCACAAGAGACAGGACTCTGGCCACAGACTGCTTTAAATGTACATCCCTTATCCCCACCCTGCACTGGGTGGAGAATTACCAGGGTAAGGAATTCCCAAGATCAATTGCAAGGGAGAGAATTGAATATCTGCCCTGGGTCTGGCTCCTCTTCTTGCCAAAGCCAACGGCAAAAGCCGTACCCATGGCATCTTGGTTTACAGCCCTGACTCCTTCCCAGGGGCTGTTTGGGTGGGCTCTCCCCTGCCCAGGAGGGCAATGCCTCTGCCAGGTGCTTGTGGCCGATCTTGTCCCCTGGGTGCTCGGGCCCCCTTGGGCCCTGGGGTTGATCCCTGAGGGGCTGTAGGAGCTGTGCCATGGCCTTTGCCTTCAGCTTGGCCTTTTGCTCATCCCTTCTTGCATTCAGCTGCTGTGCCTTTGTGCCCAAGTGCTCCAGGGCCTTCTTCTGCCACTCCTGCAGCCGCGCTCACTGCCTGTGGGTGCTCATCCTCTGAGAGCTGCTGAGCTTTGTGCAAAATCTTTCCTTTCTCCAGCGACTTAAAGCAAATGCTTAATAGAAAACCCTGATCCTTCCATGTACAATCTGCATTTCCCAGATGTGTCTTTGTTTTCCTCCTTGTGCTCAGGGTCCCCTCCCCAGCCCGTATCCCAGAGCCGGTCCCTGTCCTGCCGCAGTGTCCAAAGGCGGCCCCCCCGGTGGGCAGGGCCGGCAGCTCCACGGGGCCGGGCAGCGGCCGGGGCGTCCCGCAGGCTCCTGGGGGCCGGGGGCCACTGCCGGCCCTGCCCGGGGCTGGTGGGGTCAGGCAGCGCCCGGCGCTGAGCCCCGGCTGCCCCACAGCCCCGGCCCGGCCCCGCAGCTCCACACAGGCCCCCAGCCCGTGCTCCCGGTCCCGCACCTCTGCGCCCGGTGCTGCCGCTGCCCACCACAGAGAAACCCCCTGACATCCTGACCTCCTTCTTTTCCTCTCCGGGAAACCCGGGATGGAAAGGATCTGGATCAGCTGGCAAATTCTGAGCATAGGACAGTGCTCAAAACATCCCAGTCCTTTGTATTTTTCTGTTCCTTCCCTTCTCCATCATCCTTTTTCTCACCACATAGATTCCTCCTGCTGCTTCTTGCCTTCACCATATTGCTGCACACTGCCCTTCACCCGATCCCTTCCCAGCACACCAACACCATCCATCCCCTGTTGTCCAAATCCCTTCTCCTCTTCCCTTATTGCCCCCCTGGCTGTCCATGTCCTTAATTACCTCTGGAGGAATGTGCAAACTACCTCAACATTCTCCCAAGGGACCCTTCAGAGACATTTTGGGATCATCATCCCTTTGGCCAGGACCCCTCCCTGGCTTTCCCTTTTCTCCCCTCCCTGGGTGCGCTGCCATGTTCACTCCCCGAAGATCCCAGTGCACTCACTGCTGAGATTTTCAGTGCTCTCTCCCTGCTGACTCTTCACAGACCCCCCTGATGTGTCCCTCGTCTGTCTCCTGGTCATTCCCGGGTCCCCAATCGATCCCCGGTGCCGCCGCCAGCCAAGGGAGCCGATCACCCAAAGTGGGTGAGGCACCTTCAGCTGCACTCCCTGCCCGCCGCTCCGGACGGTGGAAGGAATTCCGGATAAGCCCCAGGGTGTGCGGGAAAATTGACATCAGCAGAGGTTTCTGTCCACAAAGCAGACAGAGGAGTCCTGTAAAAGTAATTTCATTCCTAGAAATGGGAGAGGCCATGGGACATTCCCCATGGGATCTCTGCAGTTGTTGGAGGACACAGCCTCCTTTTCATCCCAGTTCTCCTGGCCACATCTCCCTCTCCCTTTCCCCGCTGGCTGAAGTACTTGAGAGGTGCAGACTTCCCAATCCACCTGCTACATACCCCCTTCATGTGCACCCCACTATTGTATAGCAGACGATATTCATGGCTCTGTTAAGTCTTTTTTGTTCTTCTGGAAGTTCATGAATTGAGCGGGACCTTGGCTGAGCAGCAGTCTGTGTCATCAATTGATAACATTTCCTGAAACCGATGGCTTCTCCTGTCACTTCCTTATGCACAGGTGCCTGGCCGTATCTCGGAGCAGATTCACAGCATCTGTTTGTAAAGACACTTTCCTCTTGTTCCTTTCATGGGGGTCCCCCGTTTTCGGGACATCCCCCCTGGAGCAGGGTGTCCCCTCTTTGCTGCAGCCCCAGCCCTCAGGCAGAGCTCAGCCAATCAGAGCGCAGGGCGCTGATGACTCACCAGTTGCCAGGCAGACTCGCAGCTCCCAGCGTTCCCCACCTGGACCCCACCTGCGCCCTCCCCTCGGCCCCATCGCCCCCGCGAGGGGAATTTGGGGAGGTGGGAGTGGGGCAGCGCCAAGGCCGGGGCCCCCCGCGCTGTCCTGGCGGGAGCGGCTGCAGTGGGGACCGAGTGCGGGCGGAAGCGGCCGAGAGCCCAGCGCTGCCCCAGCCCGACCTGCCCCAGCTCCATCCCTGCCCCTGCGCTGGGATGCTGTGGGTCTGGGGGGAAGAGGGAGCCGGCAGTGGGTGCTGGGCCTGGGGGCAGGAGGAGAAGGGAAGGAGAAGCAGGGTTGAGGAACAAAATGGTCAAAGGATGGGCGTGGCAGGAGAAGGTGGGATTGTGCAGGAGAAGGAGGAATAGCAGGAGGAAGAGGAGTGTGAGGAAGAGCAGAGACACAGGAGGAGGAGGAGCAGAAACAGGAAGCAGCACAAGGTTCCACCCTTCCCTGTGTCTGCAGCCTCCCCCCAGCCCCAGGAGCGCTGCTCCCCCCACATGCTGCAGGTGACTGTGGAGGGGAATCCAGGATTTTCACGGGGTGAATCTTGGTGTATCTGAGCTTGCTTGGGCTAAATGTTGTTGCTTTGGTTTTATGTGGCAGCTGAATCTTTATCTTTTGAAGGAGGTTTTTGCTGAATTTTGAGGTGTGGGGATTTTTTTATCTGTGTCTTGAATTTTGCAGTATTTCTGGGGTGAATCTTGGTGTTTTGGAGGTTCTCACAGACACAAGATGCCCAGTGATTTCCTGAGATGAAGTGGGACAAGGAGGAACCTCCAGTCCAAGTTGCTCTCCTCTTGTTTTTTCCCCAAACCAGGATTTTTCATTCCCGTACCGTGGCTGGATGGAGGAGGAGGAAAAGCCCCGGAGATCCTGCAGGAGGAGGGGCTGCAAACCCAGACCAGGGAGCTGCAGGGAGGAAGGAGCCCCCCTGAGCCAGGAAGGCAGCCGGAGATCCAGCCGGATATCGGGGCTGGTGGAGAAGCCTCATGGCAGGGAGAAACCTCACAAGTGCTTGGAATGTGGGCAGGGTTTCAGCCGGAGCTCCCACCTGATCCGGCACCAGAGAATCCACACTGGGAAACAGCCCTACGAGTGTGGGGAGTGTGGGAAGGGTTTCAGCCAGAGCTCCCACCTGATCCAGCACCAGAGGATCCACACTGGGGAATGGCCATACGAGTGCTTGGAATGTGGGCAGGGCTACAGCCACATCTCCAAACTGATCGAGCACCAGAGGATCCACACTGGGGAACGGCCCTACGAGTGTGGGGAGTGTGGGAAGGGTTTCAGGCGGAGCTCCAACCTGATCCAGCACCAGGTGATCCACACTGGGAAACGGCCCTACGAGTGTGGGGAGTGTGGGAAGAGCTTTGGCCAGAACTCTATCCTGAGAACACACCAGCGCATCCACACTGGGGAGAGGCCTTACGAGTGTCCCCAGTGTGGGAAGAGGTTTCACACCAGCTCCACTCTCCTCTTACATGAGCGGATTCACACAGATGAGAGGCCCTTCTGCTGCCCCGACTGCGGGAAGGGCTTCAACCGCAACTCCAACCTCACCTTGCACCGGCGCATCCACAGCGGGGAGAGGCCCTACGAGTGTGGGGAGTGTGGGAAGAGCTTCTCACAGAGCTCTCACTTGACCCAACACCAACGGAGGCACCAGTAAGGGAAGCCCTGAAATAGTGTAAAAATTTAACAGGGTAGAAATCCCTTTGGATTTAGGTAAAATGTTCTTCTTTGTGCTTGCAAACATAAGTAAAATATGCTGTTTAGTCTAGTAACTGGAGCACAAGCAAAACTGCCCCAGCTAAAGAGAAAGAATGCAAATTTGTAAGCTAAAGAGATAAGAAAGACTCCTCCAACCTTGAAACAGACATCGCAGAGTGACCCAGGAGTTCTCTCTGTACTTTCTGACAAAAAGTGAGTACAAGTGTAACTAGCTGTAAGTGTAAGGCAAAATCAGAAGAATGAATATGCATGAACCTATTGTGAAATTATATGAATATGTAAATTAGCTAGAGTAATAAAAAAGAATCCGGAGTTTTCAGGGACACACATGGCCAGTGAAGGGAAAAGCCTGGCGTGCGCGCGGCGCTGAAATACATACCAAATCCTACAAATCTATCGGAATTGTAAGCTTTTCATTTTTCACCTCAATTCTCCCAGCGAGTGCCCCGAGTGAAAGAAGAGCTTCCAGTGAGGGAAGAGAGTGAGGGAAGAGCTTGCAGTGAGGGAAGAGAGTGAGGGAAGAGCTTGGAGTGAGGGAAGAGCTTGGAGTGAGGGAAGAGAGTGAGGGAAGAGCTTTGTGGGCTGCTCCAGCTCCATCCCCCATGGGAGGATCCAGGCTGGATGATCCCCAGTGACCCCCGTTGGGCAGAGCCCTGGTGCCCCCGAATGGGGAATAAAACAGAGAGGAAAACAATGGAGCTGATAAAGGGGCCGATATCTGAGGCCTGACTGAGCAGCAACTGTGGGAGACACAGACACAGTTTAAGTCTCCCTGGGCAAGAAGTGACCAAGCAACCTGTTGTGAGACTTTGTGATAAGATAATGTTCCCAGGTGCCGTGATGTCATGAAGAATGCGTAACCAATGGGAAATTGTTAGCAAACATCGAGCCCTGTCTGAGCACCACACAAGTAAAACCCTGTATAAACACCTGGTACCCTCAATGAAATTGGCTTCTGGTCTAAACTCGGCTGTCCCCGTCTCTCCATCGTGGATAAGCCCTGTTGTGGGTGATCCCCGTTGGGTGGGGGGAAGGTGTTGGAGGGATTTCTTTCCCTTCTGCTTGTGCTGCTGTGTTTGGTTGGTAATAAATTCCCTCCGTGTGCCCAGGCTGGGTCTGTTGTCCCCGTGCCGGTGCTCGGGGCGGGATCTCTGCCGTTGCTTCTCTCCAGTCCCGGGCCTCTCCTCAGCCAATGAGAGAACGCGATGGACAAGAGTCAGCCAATCAGAGCGAGCGGGGCTGATGACTCACCAGTTGCCGGGCAGACCCGCAGCACCCAGTGTTCCCCACCTGGACCCCACCCTCCCTGCCCAGTCCCGGCCCCCGCGTGGGGTCCCCCCAAGTCCCTCCCCACTGCCCCCCATAACCTGGGCTGGGTTTAACTGGGAAGCTTTACTGGGAAGACTGGGAGCAGGCGGGCAGGGGCAGAGTGACAGCAGGGCTGGGGGGACACACGACCCCCCCCAAAATCAGCGTGGGGATGAAGCGGGGGGTCCCGGCCGGGCCCGAGACCATGGGGAGCGGCTACGGCCACTGGCGACTCAGGAGCTCTGTGTGCAGAGAAAAGGGGGTGACACCGGGCTGGGGGCTTCGGGGAAGGAGCACACACGCTCCTAGAAGCTGAGCCCCAGCGCCAGGAAGATGAAGCCCAACTCGGAGCCCCCGATCCCTGACAGCATCTTGCTGCGGGCGGCATCCAGTGGCATCTCTGGGGGGTCTGCAGGAGTAAGGACCCCCCAAAACCTCTCAGAGACACCCCAAGCCCCTCCAAGTACCCTCCCGGTCACTCCCATCCCACCCAGGAACCCCTGAAATCTCCCCCCAAACCCTTCCCGGTCTCCCCTAGACACACCAAAGCCTCTCCCATTCCTGTCAGGATCCGACCACCCCCTTCCAGTTTTCCCCTACAGCTCCAGGACCCCCAAACCCTCTCCCAGTCCCTTCCCAGCCCCACCAGGACTCGCACAGACCCCTCTCAGTCTCTTCCCAGCACAACCAACCTCATCCCAAGCTCTGCTTTTCCATCCCCAATCTCCTTCCAGCTCCTCCAGGCTCACTCCAATCCCTCCCAGTCACACCCAGCACCTCCAAACTCCCTCCCAGTGTCCACCAGGACCCCTGGAACCCCATCCCACCCTCCCCAGCATCCTTCAAACCCCTTCTCAGCCTTTCCACTCCCCTGAGCCCCTATCCCAGCTCAAACCAGGCTGTCTCCAACTCCCCCCCAGTTGCTCCCAGCACATCCCAGTGGCTCTGGCAGCGCCCCCAATTCCTCCCCTGTGCCCCAGTGCCAGCTCAGGGGGTGCTCCAGGCTGACGTGCTCCACCTGGCAGCTGCAGGTGAGCCTGCGCCAGGGGGGTGTTTCCAGTAACACCAGGAGCTGGTAGATCCAGTCCTTGTTGGGGACCATGTCGGTGGCCACCACAGAGAGCTCCTGCTGGCCCTGGAACCACCTCAGCTGGGTGTGGGCAGGTTAGAAATCCATCACAGAGCAACCCCGGGCTGGGAGCTCGAGGGCACCAGCGAGATGGGCACGCTTGGGGACACTGGGAGAGAGCGGGGAGGTGTGGGGTGGACTTGGGAGGGACTGGGAATGGACTGGGAAGGACTGGGGTGGCACTCAGAGAGATGGGAGGGGATGGGGGGCACTGGGAGGGAGGATGGAGGTCTAGGAGTGAAGTGGGAATGGACTGGGAATGGACTGGGAGGGACTGGGGCGGCACTGGGAGGAACTGGGAACGAAGTGCGCGGCACTGGGAGGCCGAGTCCAGTGCGGGGCACTCGGCGCTGCGGGTCTGCCTGGCAACTGATGAGTCATCAGAGACACGCGCTCTGATTGGCTGAGAGGCGGCAGCACCACGCTAGGCTGAGATGGACAGCCGGGAGGCACTGGGAGAGACTGGGATGGACTGGGAGAGCCAGGGGGGTCAGTGGCAGGGACACAAGGTCTCGGGGATGGGCACAAGGAGGGCTGAGGGCTCTGGGCCGATTCCAGGGAGGTTTTGAGGGGCTCCAGGGTCATTGCCAGGGCAGGGCCCGAGGGGACACGCTCTGCCCCGCGCTCACCTCCGCGCTCCGTGAGGAACGGGCTGAGATACTCGTGGTTGTACCGGCACAGCCAGTCCGCCGCAGCCCTTTTTTGCTCCATAACGTCTGGGTCGCTGTTCCAATACCTGGCTGCTGTCTCCCCATAGGGGGTGAACCCCAAAAAGTGCCCCACGTCGCAGTCGAACATCGCGTACTGCTCCCGATTGTAGATGAACCTGCTCAGGTACCTCACCTTCTCCGTGCCGTTCATGAACTGGCACTCGGACTTTCCCACGTACTGGAACACCCCTGTGTGTGCAGGACACAGGTCCGGGGGTGCCCCCCCAGCACCCCAGAGCTCCGGGATCCACCCCGGATCCCCACTCCGCACCCCCTGTGCCCCAGGGCACTCATGGATCCCTCCTGCCCGAGCTGCCACTTCCTCTTTTCCACCCTTCCCCCATTTGCCCTTCCACATCCTCTCCCCTTCCACCTCCAACCTCTTCCCCACTCACTTTTAGGATCCCATTCTCCTCTTTCCCACCCTTTCCCACCCTTTTCTAACAATCCCCAGCCCCCCCTCCCGCTCAGTTTTGGGGTCCTAACCTCCCATTTTCCCTACTTTCCCACCCTCTCCCGACCCTTCCTCACCTGCCCCCAATCCTCAGCCCCTCCCGCTTTTCCTTTCGGGGTCCCCTCCTCCTCCTGCCCCTGCAATTTCGGGCTCCCACCGCCCCCTTTTCCCCATTCTCCCCCCTGTCCCACCGCCTCCCGCCCCCCCCGCTCTCCCGAGAGCTCCGCGCCCGCAGCCGGGGGGGCTCCCAGCACCACCAGTGCCACCAGTACGGCCCCAGCTGCCGCCACTCGCCCCATGGCCAGCGCCGCCCAGGGAGCACCAGCCCCAGAGCGGCCGCGCTGCGCTGGCAGCACCAGTCCGGAGCAGCGCGGGCTCAGCAGCGCCGCGCGCTCTCATTGGCTCCGAGCACTTTTGGGCACCGATTGCCGAGGCTCTGCCACACAACCGATGACTCCTCAACTCCTCGCGCTCCCATTGGCTGCAGCGCGTTTTGGCTGCGTTTGGATTGGCTGAGCGGTTCCGGGACGCTGCAGCCCCGGCTGGGGCTTTTCCAGGCACGGGGAGCCTTGGGGCGCTGCGCAGCTGGGAGCTCAGCTGTGCCCAGAAATGTGTGCCCGGCTGCGCGGGGTCTCAGGGGTGCCCGTGGCGAGGGGTGACGCTGGCCCCATGCCAGGCACCCCCCAGAGCCGCTCTGTCCCTGCCCCCCGCAGCCGCACAGGGACAGCAAATGGAACCGAGGGTTCCTGCCTGGGGACAAGGAGCGGGAGAGATCCCTCAGCAAATCCGGCACGGGCACAACAGACCCGGCCCGGGCACAGGGAGGGAATTTATTACCAACCAAATCACACCAGGACAAGGAGAGGGGAAAGAAATCTCTCCAACACCTTCCCCACACCCAACTGGGATCACCCAGAGCGGGGTCACCGGGGCTCTGCCCAACGGGGCTCACTGGGAATCATCCAACGTGGATCCTCCCATGGGGGATGGAGCTGGAGCAGCACACGAAGCTCTTCCTGCATTCTGGGCACTCACAGGGCCTCTCCCTGGTGTGGAAGTGCTGGTGAGTGACGATCTCTGAATTCCACCTGAAGCTCTTCTGACATTCCAAGCACTCATAGGGCCGTTCTCCAGTGTGGATCCTGTGGTGCTCGGTGAGGTCAGAGGTCCCACTGAAGCTCTCCCCACACTCCCCACACTCACAGGGCCTCTCCCCAGTGTGGGTGTTCTGGTGTTCCATCAGGGTGGAGCTGCAGCTGAAACCCTGCCCACATTCCAAGCACTTGTGGGGCTTCTCCCTGCCATGAGCCTTCTCCACCAGCTCCGAGCTCCTGACGGAACTCCGGCCACGTTCCTGGCTCAGGGGAGCTCTTTCCTCCCAACAGCTCCCTGGGCTGGGTTTGCAGCCCCTCCTCCTGCAGGATCTCCAGGGCTTTTCCCCCTTCTCCATCCAGCCACAGCCTGGGAATGACAAATCCTGCTTTGGGGAAAACCAAGGTGGGAGCACCTTGGAGTAGAGGCTCCTCACTGCCCAAGACCATCCCTGGAACTCAGCAGGAGTCTTGTGTCCATGGAAATCTCCACTATATCAAGGTTCAGCCCAAAACAACTCTCCCAGGAGTTCCCGATCTCTGATCTCTCCACTTTTGGCGTTCCAGAGGTTTCCTTTCCTTGGGATGATGGGGGTCCAATGGCTCCAGGTGATCCCCCTTCTTCGGCGTCCTGCTTAGGGATGATCCAGGGGCTTTTGGGGGTCCATGGGGTCCCTTCTGCCTTGATGATCTACTTTGAGATCCCAGGGGTCCCAGGGCTCCCTCCTCTCCAGGCTCCCCCTCTTTCCAGCCAGCCGGGGTTCCCCCAGCTCCAGGATCACCCCTCTCTGCTCCCCCCACTCCGGGGGTCCCAGGGGTTCCTCTCCTCTGCTGCCCCGGGGGTCCCCAGGACTAATGTCCTCCCCCTGGTGACCCTGGGCAATGGTCACGTGGACTCCCAAAGATCCCCCCAAGGGGCTCAGCTCTGGGGTCCTGCAAGATCCAAACGCACACACACACACACACACAGAGAAAAAACCCTCCCAGGGTTTATTTGGGCCTCCCAGACAATATTTGGGGCTCAATTCCACAGTCTGCAAGCTCCAAACACGCCCCAATAAAAAAACCCTCTCAGGGACCCCCCGACAGTTTTGGGATGAGCTCACTCTCCCCTCTCACCTGCAGGATGAGCTGGGGGCGATGGTCCCGGGGCCAAGGGTACTGTGGCCACAGAGCTCACTGGAACCTCCTATTTCTCCTCATTTTCCTGCTCCTGCTCCTCCTCTTCCTGCTCCTCCTTTTCCTCTCTCCCTCCTCCTCCTCCTTCCTCATCCCACCTCCTGCCCAGTTCCTGCCTTCTCTATATTTAGAGTGGAGAACCTTGTTTGTTTTTAGAACGAGAACAAAGATCCCAGAGGGAACACAGCTTGCTGGTTTTAGCCAGAAGTGTCAGTGACTAAAGGTCATGTTTGCTCTGCTTTGGTGTCGTCCTTGTTCCTCCTCAGTGTTCAGGCTGGGCTATGGGGTGTCCTTGTTTGCTGCATTTTCAGAGCTCCTCCTGGATCCTTTGGGCAACAGGCTGTGCCCTGGGAGGGTTCTTTGTGCTCCTTTGTGACACAGGAGAACCTTCCAGGCGGTTTCTGCGTGAGCTGCTGCTGTGATGTCACAGGAGCACTGCCACGTCCCCGAGGTGTTCCCGTTGCTGTGGCACACGGAGGCCTCAGTGTCCAGAGTGGCTCTGGGCACTGCTCGTTGCCGGAGGATCCTCCTGCCCGAGGCATTCTCAGCAGCCAGCCCAGCCCTGACGGGTGTCCTTCTGTGCTTGCAGGGCTACAGTCTGCAGACGTGTGCAGCGCAGCCAAAATGATCCAGCACGTGGCTGCTGCAGTTTGCACGCTGTACTCTGTGGCGTATGCGGGGTATTTTTTAACCCACTTGGCACGTAAGTCGAGGTTTTCCCTCGGTGCTGTGGCTTTGGGCTTGCTGTGTGCTTGCTGTTCTTCCTCTGGGCCTGAGCTGACTTTGTAACCAAATTGCCATGAAGACGCCATTGCTTTGGGAGAGCTCCTGGCAGCAGCTGCAGCTGGAAAAGGGGGTGTCTGCAGCCAGCGGGGCGTGCACAGCATTTGCAATGAGCCCTGGGGGGTTCTGTTCCCTCAAGCGGGGAGTCTGTGGCAGCAGAACCTGGAACTGCCTGTCCAGCCAAGAGCTGACCCAGCCCAGTATTTTGTGCTGTTCTCTTGCTGTGTGAAGGGACTGTGGCTCCTGGAGGGACGCTGTGAAAGCAAAATGCTCTCTCGGGGTTGCCTTGCTCCGGGGCATTTCCCACCACAGGCAGTTTTTTTCCTGACAGCATCTGGTTCATGTTCCCTCTTCCCTTGCAGGGCACCTCATGAGTGGATCCCGAGCAGCTCCTCCTTCGGTGAGTGGGAAAGGAACCTTTGGTGTTTGGAATTGTGCAGCAAGTTGTGAGCTCGGCATGTGGCAGCCGAGTGCCAGCCTGGGAGGCTGAAGGAAAGTTCCTGCCAGTGTCCTTGCAGCAGCAAAGGGATCCCTGGGAGTTTTCTCCTTTTCTGCTGAAGAGCTTTTGAAGAGCTGCAGGTCTGGTTTTGCAGGCAGAGCATTGCTTGCTGGCTTTAGCCATGGTGGAATATGGAATTCCCAAGAATAAGGGGCAATGTGGACTTTAGCCCATTGTTAATTTGAACAGCTCCGAACCCAATTTCTGCTTAGTGCAGCTGGATGTGCAGCTGAGGGTAAATAAGGTGATAACTGAGACAGAACTTCCCATCCCTCACGCTGCCGTCTGTCCACAGGGCACAAAAGCAGCACCAGCACCTCCTCTGGCTCCCTCTGCTTCCAAAGAGGAGGCCAAAGAGGAGGAAGGCAGCAGTGAGCTTCCCACTGTTCCAGGGGACGATGGTGAACGTCCCTCAGTGCCGGGAGATGACAATGAACTTCTCGCTGCTCTGGGAGACGAGGGCGAACATCCCGCGCTGTGGGAACACAACGGCGAGGCTCCTGCGGTGTGGGACAAGGACAGTGGACATCTCCCGGTGTGGGACGAGGACAGAGGATATCCTGTGTCTTGGGAAGAGGAGGGTGAACTTCTCCCAGCATGGGAAGCGGACAGTGAACGTCCCCTGGCTTGGAAAGATGATGGCGAACCTGCAGCGTTTTGGGAAGAGGACGGAGAAGCTCCCTGTGCTTGGGAAGAGGACACTGAACCTCCCTCGGCTGTGGGATCCTGGGCTGAACATTCTGACAGCAGCACAGCCCTGCAGCCAGAGGGGAGAGGGGAGTGGTGCCTGATGCAGCTGAGTACGTCTGCTCTGTTCCTGTGTGCCAGAGCAGGGTGCTGTGTGTGTGTCTCGGCATCAGCTGCACCCAGTGCTGCTCTGCAGCTGAATGTGCCAGGGTCATTTCTTGTCCTTCCCCAGCTGAGACCAAGGGGCTGACGGCCCCAGGGAGGGGGGCTGCATTCTGGCTCTGCTGCAAGGCGGGGTCTCACTCTGGGAGGGAGCGTCTTCCACGTGGTTTCTTTCAGGGAACACCGTGAGCCTGGCGGAGCCTGCCGAGAAATACCTGGAAGTGGAGCAGATTGGCCAAGGGTAAGTGCACGGCAGTTACTTCTGCACAAGCAGGCCCAGGTGTTGTGCTGGTGCAGGATCAAGTGAGAAGTCAGGAGAGCTCCAAACACCTCCAGACACTGGGGTACCATCCTGCTGTCCCTCAGTCCTGATCAGAATTGATACCTGTGCTCCGAAGGCACCGTCAAAGGCCCCTGAGGCTGGCAGTGTCCTGCCTGCAGCAAGGAGCAGGACCTGGAACATCTTCTGTCCCTGGAATTGGATTGCCTAGGCAGGAAATGGGAAAGGATGGAATGCATTCTTTTCCAGTTCTTTAGACACCCGTTGCTCACTTCAGGTTTTGAACTAAAGCAGTGCAGCATGGACATTTGGGATTTGCTCCAGCCCAATTCCTTGGTGTTGGGTCTCAGTTTTCTCTGGCACACCTTGCATGGCAGAGGGCTGGTGGCTGCTGCGCTGTTGTTGGAAGGGTCGATGCCCCCAGGTGTTTGTGAATGCTGCAGGCAGCAGAGATCTCCTGTCTGGGCTGGCTTTCACTGCCAGGACCTAAAGCGCTGCTTCTTTCTTCTCTGCTGTTTGGTCTCCAGGGCTTTCGGAACCGTTTCTAAAGGACTCGACAGGGCCACTGGAGGAGAGGTCAGTGTCAACACGCCCAGCACGTCTGGCAGCTCTCCAGGGCTCTCCCCTCTGCTGGGAGCTGTGGCTGCAGCTTTGGGGGCCAGCAGAGCTTTCCTGCACAGGCTGCTCCTCTGCAGGCAGAGCCGTGTCAGCCTGCAGAGCACAGCTGGGACAGACTTGGTCCTTCTGAAGTGCCCACAGGAATGCAAGCAGGGCAATGGATGTGTGTGTTTTCTTTGTTGTGCAATCCCAACCAGAGCAGTTGCATCTGAAATCATGACCCAATCCCATAGAACTGCTAAAGGGTTCCCAGCTGTTTTGCTCTGTTTGCACAGAACCAGAATTACCTCCTGCTTGCAAAGTGTGTTTGATTAATAATGAATGTTGAGGCCATTTGAGAAGACTGTAGGTGCAGAGAATGTGGTTAGAGCTTGGAGGCTGACAGCTGAGGGGCCATTTCTGCAGAGCTTGCAAGGCCAAATGTCTCTGGCCATGTGTCCTGTAAGCAGCCCCCAGCGAGCAGAGCAATGGGCTGTGGGAATGGCACTTGCTGAGCTCTGGTGTCCCATCCCAAGGCAGTTTGGCACAGCCGGGCTCCGTCGCCCCAAAAAGACTCGCTCCGTGTTTGCTGCGGCCTCCTGCCACAGACTCCTCCAGTGAAAGGTCTGCAATGTCCCTTCAGGTGGCCATAAAGAAAATGAGTCTGAGAGGGCAGAACAGGGAACGAGCTGTGAATGAGCTCCTGCTCCTGAAGGACAAGAAGAACCCCAACATTGTCAGCTCTTTGGACAGGTGAGTGCTTCAGGCCTTATCCCGTGCCCGGGCCCTGCCTTAACCTTTCCTGCCATCCGTAGTCTGTAGCCTGATTTGAAAATGCCTGACCCAGCCTTACCTTCCCAAAACAACAGCCTGGCAGTTCGCTCCCTCTGTGTGCTTTTGTTGCTTTGGTTTGGTTTTTCCTTGAAGCTGACCCTGTTTTCTGTGTCTTACAACAAGTGCTGGTAAACCACAGCAGAAATTATTTCCCTTGGCTTCTTCTTCCCAGCCCTTTCCCATTGCTGCAGATGCCAGGAAGACCAGGTTCTTGTTCCCAGAAATGCCTCGTTTGCCCATTTGTCACTGGCCTTGCCTGTTTCTGAAGGGACTTTCTGAAAGGTTTTCTGACCCCTTTTGTCCCAAGAGCTGCCCGGCCTCCTCCCCTGGATAACCCTGGGAGCTGTGTTGCCTTGTTCTGCAGGGAAGGGTGGAACTGATGAGTTCAGAAGCTGAACCAGCTGGGGGCCAGTGTTGTGGTTCCACATTGATCTGGGCCTTTGCTAAACTGCATTTTTCACCTGCTTGCCATCTCAGGCCTCTCCTTTCTCACAGGGGTCTCCTCCTTTAGACTGTGCAGATCCCAAGGGCTGTGCAGCCTGGCAGGAATGTCTCTCCATCGGATTCTGTCCTCACTGACAAGTGACCTGGCAACAAAACTCCACTCCAGGCTTTTCCATGGGGGAATTGAGCACTGCACATTGGTCTCCATGCCACTGCTTTCCTCTTCCAGCTTCCTTGTTGATGGAGATCTCTGGCTGGTGATGGAATACATGGATGGAGGAACTTTGCAGGACGTTGTCAGACAGACACGCATGGCTGAAGGAGAGATGGCAGCTGTCAGTCGGGAGGTGAGGGATCCTGCCTGTGACTGCCATGCCTTGGACACGATGGTCCTTCCCAGCAGGGCGTGAGAGCAGGAGTGGCTCCATGCTCAGGGCTTTGTTTCTCTGTTGTTTTTATGAGCTGGAGAAGAAAGAGCCCCTGCAGTGAACGGCCTGCCAGCAGCACTGCACTTCTACTCTGTTCTTGTTCTCTTTCCTGCTGTTGTGGCACTCTCTGTCTGTTTTGGATTTGATGTGCTGTTCTCAGCTTTGCCCTGAACCATTTGCCTGGAGCTTGTCTGCACTGCACTCCTGGCCTGTCAGAGCAAAGTCGCTGCTGGCAGAATTCTAAACTGTCCTTTCTTGTGTGATATATTCCGGCCATTGGTTTTTACCCTCGTGTTTCTTGTTCTCTCTCAGTGTCTGCAGGGCCTGCATTTCCTCCATTCGAACCGGGTGATCCACAGAGATCTGAAGAGCTCCAACATCCTTCTGGGAATGGACGGCTCTGTCAAGCTGGGTGGGTGTTCCTGGCCAGGCACGGCGCTCCCGGGGTGCGGCTGTGGGGCTCCTTCCCAGTGACGGCCAGAGCCCCACAAGGGCTGCTGGGGGCACTGCCCGGCCCCTGCTGCCAGCTGAGAGCGGCTGCCCCTGCAGAGAGCTCAGGAGATGAGCAGGCTGTCAGGGGTGCCTTTGCTCTGGCAATGGCCCTCCCAGAGGGGCAGGAGTTGGAATCTAAAGCTGCAAGGGAATCAGTAAAAGTGACTGCACGAAAGCTGAGGGTTTCTTTAAGGGTCCAGTTCAGTTCCATCTTTCCTTGGCTACAGCCTTGAGGACTTTTCCAGCTGACTTCACTGCTGCATTCTCAGACTGAGAGCGGGGAGTCTTTGTGCTTGGTTTCCTCATTCCAGCTGCCTTTGACAGTGTTTGTTTCTGTCCTCAGCTGATTTTGGCCTCAGCGCTCAGCTCAGCCCTGAGCAGGACCAGCGCAGCTCCATGGTGGGCACTGCTCACTGGATGGCCCCAGAAGTTGTCACCAGTTCTCCTTACGGCCCCAAGGTGGACATCTGGTCCTTTGGCATTGTGACCATCGAGATGGTGGAAGGAGAACCTCCTTACTTCAAGGAAACGAGGGCCATGGTAAGAGGCCAATTCTCCCATGGTTGCAGAGGCCTGTGAGCACAGGGTGACCCTGCACTGGGAGCAGCAGCTGGAGGTTTCTGCACATGGGGAAGGGAATTCCCAGAGGACTGGAGCCTCAACACAGACACATATTCTGCAGTCTCCAGACACAATCTGCTTTGGGATTTACGTTGTTGCAGTTCTTCTGGCTGTGAGGATGACCTGAAAATGTGAAGCAAGTGCACCAGCTCTTTACAAAGGCTGAGGCAGCACCAGGGTTAGGGTTTTTTGGTTGGCATAGAAAAATGAGCTGTGAGCAGCATCTCTGCCAGGGAGGAAAGTGCCCCTGGAGCTGGGGCTGGGAAGCCGGGGTCGATGTGAGCACTTGTGGGTGGGAAGGAAGCTGGCAGAGCGCTGAGTTTGCTTTTCCTGCAGGCTCGCGCTCTGATCCGGCAGAACGGGACCCCGCAGCTGCAGGAGCCCAGGCGCCTGTCGGCTCTGCTGCGGGACTTCCTCGAGTGCAGCCTGGAGCCGGACGAGGAGCGGCGCTGGTCTGCCCAGGAGCTGCTGCAGGTGAATGCCAAGCGGCTGCAGGGGAAGCAGCAGCGCCAGGGAGGGGTTTTCTTGTGGGGCCCCCTCCGATGGTCTCCGGTCTCGCTGCTTTCCACACGCAAAGCAAGCAGAATCCTCGCCTGGTTTGGCTTGGCAGGGGCCTTTCGAGGTCATCTGCACCTGGGGCCCCACAGCGAGCAGGGCCATCTTCAAGCAGCTCAGGTGGCTCAGAGCCCTGCCTTACCTGAGCTTGGATGTTTCCAGGGAGGAGGCACCCCCACATCTCTGGGCACCTTCTGTCAGTGCTTCCCCACTCTCCTGCTAAAAAAATTCTGCCTCAGATCTCATCTGAGCCTGCTTCCCTCTCCTGAGTTTCAGACCATTTCCCTTTGTCCTGTTGCAACAGAGCCTGTGAGGAAGTTGACTCTGGAAAGTAACGGTTCATTTCTTTCTTTTTTCTCCTTTGGGCAGCACCCATTTTTATCATCAGCCAAGCCTCTCTCCAGCCTGACCCCTCTGATCATCGCAGCAAAGCAACTGAGGCAGCAGCGGAGGAGCTGAAGCACTGGAGGACAGATTTTAGTTACAGTAGTGAGTTAGGACAACTAGTTAGTTATGGTAGTTAGCAGTGCTAGTTAGTTATGGTAGTTAGTAGTGTTAGTTGGTTAAGGTAGTTAGGACAGCCTGTTTGTTACGGTTCTTATGACAGCCTGTTTGTTATGGCACTTTTTTGAATAAAAACTCTCTTCAACCTCAACTCCCTTGACGTGTCCCTTCCTTCTCCCTGTGTGACTCAGCTGCCCGGAGCAATGTGAGGGGAGAGCGGGCCCAGCCTCGCCCAGAGCTGAGCCCCAGCAGAGCCCTGGCAGAGCCCAGAGCAGCCTCGGCATCTGCAGAGTCAGCCTGGAAGGAGGCGCTTGGAGCCTTCTCGGCTGCACCCGACTCTTGGTTACAAACTGTGTGTCAGGGCTCACCCCCAGATTGGGGTGGCCCTGAAAGATGGAAAAATCTCTCCTCCAGCCTGTGCCTTCAAAGAAAGAGTCAGTAGTCTTCAGTCCTCCTGTCTCAAGGTAATTTATTGTGTGTTATCTAAAAGATTTTCTTCCTGAGCTGCTGCGGTCCGTTCAGCAGGTCAGACAAAGGCACACACTGACTCCCAGGGGCCTGGTGCCATCTTTTATATCATCCATGACGTGTTAAATGTTTATGATTTTACCCCAATGCCTATCACCTATATTGAATGGTGACTTTCTACTCTAAACCAATCTGTGAGTGCCAACATCGCCATGAACATGGAGGTTAGGAAGGAGAAAGAAGGAGGACAGGGCACGCCCAAGTCCCTTCATCTTAGAACTTCTGACCCCCATGTACAAAACTCAGACCCCTCTGTACAAGGCCTAAAATCCCCCTGTACAGCAGTCAGAAGTTCTGCCTTTCACTTTGTGACTACTTCTACAATAATATCTAAACTTGTGTGATTTCTTGTTCTTCCTGCAAGGTTGGTAAATTGTTCCATGGGTCAGATTCAAAGCCACAGGGGTTTCCAGCTGCATGCCAGGGTCTCAAATACTTCCGACCTGTGCCCGGAACATTCAAGAGTGTCCAAGGGACATTCTGGGTTCTGACAAGAACAGGATAATGAGAAGTCAATGAAGAGCCTTGAATGCAGCTTTCCCCACGCCTCCCTCCTTCCAGCTGCACCTCCTCCCCCGGCAGTGCAGGAGACAGGGAATGGGGCCGTGCTCAGTTCATCCCCCGTGGCTTCTCCCTCTGCCCAGGGACAGGAGTCGTTCCCCTGCTGCAGCCTGCGGTCTCTCCCACCGGAGACTTCTCCAGGAACTTCTCCAACCGGAGTCCATCCCCTGGGGCACAGCCCCCCTCCAAGTGCTGCAGCGTGGGTCACTGTGCCACGGGGTCAGTCCTTCCAGGACAGGCTGCTCCAGCGGGGGCCCCTCTGTCCACGGGGTCACAGCCTCCTCTCAGGCGTCCCCATGCTCCAGCCTGGCTCCTCCAGGGGCTGCAGGGGGATCTCTGCATCCCCATGGATCTGCAGGGGGATCTCTGCAGCCCCACTGTTATCAATGAATCAGTCAATTTAATAATTAGAGGAATTTATTAAATCAAGTCAAATAAAAATTGGACAAGCCACAAGCAAAACAGCGCCGAGCCAGGCGATCGGAGCTGGTTTCAGGCTATACAGCCCCGTACCTCTGGCAGTTCACAAGGTACTGATTCCACAGGGTTTTATTTATATTGCTTTCAGACGTAGTAGGACTCCTGGGGGGTCTTCCTGTTCCCTCTTGTCGGTCTTGCCCCTTTCCACATATTAATGCATGTTTTCTTGTGCAGAGCTTTTCCTGGAATACTCTGCTGAAGTCTCGTTAGATGGCAATCCTCTCGAATATCTTGTTCTGGCTATGAATATTCATCTTATCAGTTCAATGCTTATCTTCTAGATGGAATAATCCTTCAGAGTAACCATCCTTTGAGACAGGAATTCATCTTGTATCTATTGTTCTTTCTGTCACTTGATTCCATTTAAAAAGATACTGTATTATTTCTAGTCCTGAGCACAATTTATTTTAAATTATATATTACACCCATGGATATGCAGGGAGGTCTCTGCATCCGCATGGATCTGCAGGGGCATCTCTGCAGCCCCATGGATCTGCAAGGGGATCTCTGCATTCCCATGGATCTCTGCATCCAGCACCACTGTCTTTGGAGGCACCAGGAATAGGCTGAGCTCTGCCTGAAGCTCTTCTCCCATTCCCCACACCCTTCCCACCACAGAGAGGGTTTTCCCTCCTTGCAGCTCCCCAGGCTGGGTTTGCAGCCCCTCCTCGTGTGGGACCTCTGGGGCTTTTCCTCCCCACTGCATTCCTGTGCCGTGGAGCCATTCCAAATGGCCTCTTCCACGAGGTTCTGTGTCAGGGATTTGTTCTCCCTGGTCTCTGTCCGCAGCTCAGTGCCTGGGGCAGGAAGGACAAGGAGAGTTAGAAACAGGGAGAAGGGAAAAGGAAAAGCAGGAGAGGAAGGAAGAAGAAAGAACGAGGGAGGAAGGAGATGGGAAAAGACGTAGATGGATAAAGGAGAGAATGAGGAGAGGAAGCAGGGCAGAGAAGAAGATGGGATTTGTGTCCGTGCCAGAGGGAAGGGGAAGGAGATCCCCACAATCCATCCCTGGCAGGACGGCGTCAGCAGCGAGGTTGTCCTGCAGCCAGGGGCGATGCTGGGCTGGGAGATGGAGCAGGAGAGAGGGGCAAAGGGGCAGTGACTTCCTCCTCACCTGCCTGGCTGTCGCAGTCTGTAGCGTCCTGGCACTACCGAGGCCCTTGGAGCGTCCGGCACTGATGAGCCCGAAGCTCACGGCGACTTTATAAAGCTGACAAAGTAGGCAGGATGGGTCTTTGTAGGATCTCCAGCAAACTGGTTTATTGGAACAGGAACAGGGCACAGAGCTGAACAGGGACCAGGGACAAAGACAGGCTGCAAGCTGAGGGCACAGGGGGTTTTTATATGGGGTAGTGAGGGTGGAGCTGAGGGTCAGGGTCCAATGGATATGGGGGAAAATGGTGCAAAGGAGGGGTTAAGGGTCGTGTCAGCTAATAGGGAAACAGAGGCAGGGAAATGCACTAAACTTGGGCCAGTGGAGGGACAGAGAGAGGAGAACATTCTAGGGACTAACCAAAATAGGTGACAGGGGTTGAACTAGGGTAATTAGGCCAACGGGCCAATGGGGTAACATAACTTTACAGAAATCAGCATGTGCCTGCAAAGATCTATGGGAGAAGCAAGCTTCTCCCCATAACCTTGAAATCTATTCTTGTTTGGGACCAGTCCTCCACAGCTGAGGGACTGAGATTCTGATGGTAGGCTCCTGGGCCTCCACAGCAGTGCATCTTCCTTTTCCTTGTTTTCATTGCAGCGTCATTCTCCTCCACCCAGATGAAATTGAGGATTGGCAATGGCTTGCAAGAAAGCAAGGGGTGAGTACCTTGGGTTTGGTGAGAAATGAGCCTCATGCTTTAGAATTTTTAAAACTTTAAGAAGGCATAATTAGAGACAAATCAATAACAGTGGTGGGTGTTTGGCAATGGCCAGAGGCACACTGGTTAGCCATAGCAACTCTTCTTATCTATTTTTTCCATTTTATTGTTCAAAAACATATTGATAAAGATTATACACATTGAAAGATTTCTTTGAACTCGTTTACTTGTTCCAGGAACTCTTTAAGTTGGTTTGAGCCCCAAGCCGCCTTTCTAGAGTACGTGCAGGAATCGTTGATTGTTGTTCTGAGGGTTGTGTGTCACTTCCTCACAACAGCCCCCTGATCCCTGGTTTCAGCTGTGAGTCTGCAGGCCCCAAGTTGGGCAACTCCCTGGGGGCTCCCCTGGCAGGGGAGACCCTCCTGGAGCAGTTCTGTGTCAGGAAGGAGAGACGCATTGGACTTCTTTGGTCTTCAGCTTCTGTTTATTGTTACCTTATCAAAACTTCAGCACACTGTCTGCACCAGACTCTGCGTGCAGGAAAAACAGCACAAAAATGACCAACAATCTCTTGTTACAAGGCCTTTTGAGTCTAATCAAAAACTAAGCTACCCAGTTAAGAAGGGACACCGAAATTATTTTCCTTTCTAACCCAATAACTGAGCCCTAAAGACCCGGATTTTTCATGTGGATTTTTCTACCCATTTACAAGATACCAGCTAAAGGCAAGAAGAAAGAGGAAGAAGAAAGAAGAAGGGAACTCAAGACAACACCCTATATCCTCCATCTTGAATCCATCTATAACATACTAAAAATCCTAAAACCTAAATGTCTCACCCATGTGAAATACTACACTACTCTCTACAATCTCTACAATCTCTTTCACACTTTTGTGGTTTCTAGTTTACCTTGAGGCTTTGGAAGTTTTCTCCATGAACGAGGGTCAAAGTCAGTGCTCCCCTGGGGGTCAGGGCACCCCAGAGCAGACAGAGAAATATTCCCAGTGCCCTGGGTTTCCACATCAGCAGGCAACAGTTATTGACAGTCGAAGGGTCAGCGGCAGGGGTCCTCATCACACCCGTTCCTTAAATGTTATCTGGCCATGCAGACGGTTTTAGCTACTTCCACAAGTACTTTAAATCAACATTAGCTGTTCCACAAATATCTCTGAGTTGTTCTTGTCAGTTAGTTACAAAAATAAAAGCATTAGTTATTATTTCACAACTGCAGCAACTTCTGCAAAAGTTAACATTCTAATGCACAACACGTAGCATCCACTTCAATACTTTGCAAAAGCCAAAACTATAATGTATGTTTTTCACACTGTCCACAAACTAAAATATCATCCATGAATGATGTTCTGAGGATTTGAGCGACACAGGGCACAGAGCACTGGCCACAAAGAGCCGACAAATTGTATGACAGCAAAAGCAGTTAAAAGTGATTACAAACTGTAGTGTATCAAAATCAGCTCATCTTTCATGTTGTGATTCGGAATAAGTTGCAGAAGTCAAGACATAATAGCAAAAGCCACCAACTACATAGTTCTTTATAACAAACCCAGGGCAGGTTTTTCCCTTGCATGGAGCCCTTGGGCCTTCCCCGGGCCCCTTCTGCCCTCTTGCAGAGCCGGTGGCATTTTCCACCACCCACAGTTTGTAACCAAGAGTCGGGTGCAGCCGAGAAGGCTCCAAGCGCCTCCTTCCAGGCTGACTCTGCAGATGCCGAGGCTGCTCTGGGCTCTGCCAGGGCTCTGCTGGGGCTCAGCGCTGGGTGAGGCTGGGCCCGCTCTCCCCTCACATTGCTCCGGGCAGCTGAGTCACACAGGGAGAAGGAAGGGACACGTCAAGGGAGTTGAGGTTGAAGAGAGTTTTTATTCAAAAAAGTGCCATAACAAACAGGCTGTCATAAGAACCGTAACAAACAGGCTGTCCTAACTACCTTAACCAACTAGCACTGCTAACTACCATAACTAACTAGTTGTCCTAACTAACTACAGTAACTAAACGCTGTCCTCCAGTGCTTCATCTCCTCTGCTGCTGCCTCAGTTGCTTTGCTGCAGTGATCAGAGGGGTCAGGCTGGAGAGAGGCTTGGCTGATGATAAAAATGGGTGCTGCCCAAAGGAGAAAAAAGAAAGAAATGAACCGTTACTTTCCAGAGTCAACTTCCTCACAGGCTCTGCTGCAACAGGACAAAGGGAAATGGTCTGAAACTCAGGAGAGGGAAGCAGGCTCAGATAAGATCTGAGGCAGAATTTTTTTAGCAGGAGAGTGGGGAAGCACTGACAGAAGGTGCCCAGAGATGTGGGAGGTGCCTCCTCCCTGGAAACATCCAAGCTCAGGTCAGGCAGGGCTCTGAGCCACCTGAGCTGCTTGAAGATGGCCCTGCTCGCTGTGGGGCCCCAGGTGCAGATGACCTCGAAAGGCCCCTGCCAAGCCAAACCAGGCGAGGATTCTGCTTGCTTTGCGTGTGGAAAGCAGCGAGACCGGAGACCATCGGAGGGGGCCCCACAAGAAAACCCCTCCCTGGTGCTGCTGCTTCCCCTGCAGCCGCTTGGCATTCACCTGCAGCAGCTCCTGGGCAGACCAGCGCCGCTCCTCGTCCGGCTCCAGGCTGCACTCGAGGAAGTCCCGCAGCAGAGCCGACAGGCGCCTGGGCTCCTGCAGCTGTGGGGTCCCGTTCTGCCGGATCAGAGCGCGAGCCTGCAGGAAAAGCAAACTCAGCGCTCTGCCAGCTTCCTTCCCACCCACAAGTGCTCACATCGACCCTGGCTTCCCAGCTCTAGCTCCAGGGGCACTTTCCTCCCTGGCAGAGATGCTGCTCACAGCTCATTTTTCTATGCCAACCAAAAAACCCTAACCCTGGTGCTGCCACAGCCATTGTAAAGAGCTGGTGCACTTGCTTCACATTTTCAGGTCATCCTCACAGCCAGAAGAACTGCAACAACGTAAATCCCAAAGCAGATTGTGTCTGGAGACTGCAGAATATGTGTCTGTGTTGAGGCTCCAGTCCTCTGAGAATTCCCTTCCCCATGTCCAGAAACCTCCAGCTGCTGCTCCCAGTGCAGGGTCACCCTGTGCTCACAGGCCTCTGCAACCACTGGAGAATTGGCCTCTTACCATGGCCCTCGTTTCCCTGAAGTAAGGAGGTTCTCCTTCCACCATCTCGATGGTCACAATGCCAAAGGACCAGATGTCCACCTTGGGGCCGTAAGGAGAACTGGTGACAACTTCTGGGGCCATCCAGTGAGCAGTGCCCACCATGGAGCTGCGCTGGTCCTGCTCAGGGCTGAGCTGAGCGCTGAGGCCAAAATCAGCTGAGGACAGAAACAAACACTGTCAAAGGCAGCTGGAATGAGGAAACCAAGCACAAAGACTCCCCGCTCTCAGTCTGAGAATGCAGCAGTGAAGTCAGCTGGAAAAGTCCTCAGGGCTGTAGCCAAGGAAAGATGGAACTGAACTGGACCCTTAAAGTAACCCTCAGCTTTCGTACAGTTGCTTTTACTGATTCCCTTGCAGCTTTAGATTCCAACTCCTGCCCCTCTGGGAGGGCCATTCCCAGAGCAAAGGCACTCCTGACAGCCTGCTCCTCTCCTGAGCTCTCTGCAGGGACAGCCGCTCTCAGCTGGCAGCAGGGGCCGGGCAGTGCCCCCAGCAGCCCTTGTGGGGCTCTGGCCGTCACTGGGAAGGAGCCCCACAGCCGCACCCCGGGAGCGCCGTGCCTGGCCAGGAACACCCACCCAGCTTGACAGAGCCGTCCATTCCCAGAAGGATGTTGGAGCTCTTCAGATCTCTGTGGATCACCCGGTTCGAATGGAGGAAATGCAGGCCCTGCAGACACTGAGAGAGAACAAGAAACACGAGGGTAAAAACCAATGGCCGGAATATATCACACAAGAAAGGACAGTTTAGAATTCTGCCAGCAGCGACTTTGCTCTGACAGGCCAGGAGTGCAGTGCAGACAAGCTCCAGGCAAACGGTTCAAGGCAAAGCTGAGAACAGCACATCAAATCCAAAACAGGCAGAGAGTGCCACAACAGCAGGAAAGAGAACAAGAACAGAGTAGAAGTGCAGTGCTGCTGGCAGGCCGTTCACTGCAGGGGCTCTTTCTTCTCCAGCTCATAAAAACAACAGAGAAACAAAGCCCTGAGCATGGAGCCACTCCTGCTCTCACGCCCTGCTGGGAAGGACCATCGTGTCCAAGGCATGGCAGTCACAGGCAGGATCCCTCACCTCCCGACTGACAGCTGCCATCTCTCCTTCAGCCATGCGTGTCTGTCTGACAACGTCCTGCAAAGTTCCTCCATCCATGTATTCCACCACCAGCCAGAGATCTCCATCGACAAGGAAGCTGGAAGAGGAAAGTAGTGGCATGGAGACCAATGTGCAGTGCTCAATTCCCTCATGGAAAAGCCTGGAGTGGAGTTTTGTTGCCAGGTCACTTGTCAGTGAGGACAGAATCCGATGGAGAGACATTCCTGCCAGGCTGCACAGCCCTTGGGATCTGCACAGTCTAAAGGAGGAGACCCCTGTGAGAAAGGAGAGGCCTGAGATGGCAAGCAGGTGAAAAATGCAGTTTAGCAAAGGCCCAGATCAATGTGGAACCACAACACTGGCCCCCAGCTGGTTCAGCTTCTGAACTCATCAGTTCCACCCTTCCCTGCAGAACAAGGCAACACAGCTCCCAGGGTTATCCAGGGGAGGAGGCCGGGCAGCACTTGGGACAAAAGGGGTCAGAAAACCTTTCAGAAAGTCCCTTCAGAAACAGGCAAGGCCAGTGACAAATGGGCAAAGAAGGCATTTCTGGGAACAAGAACCTGGTCTTCCTGGCATCTGCAGCAATGGGAAAGGGCTGGGAAGAAGAAGCCAAGGGAAATAATTTCTGCTGTGGTTTATCAGCACTTGTTGTAAGACACAGAAAACAGGGTCAACTTGAAGGGAAAACCAAACCAAAGCAAAAAAAGCACATGGAGGGAGCGAACTGCCAGGCTGTTGTTTTGGGAAGATACGGCTGGGTCAGGTATTTTCAAATCAGGCTACAGACTACGGATGGCAGGAAAGGTTAAGGCAGGGCCCGGGCACGGGATAAGGCCTGAAGCACTCACCTGTCCAAAGAGCTGACAATGTTGGGGTTCTTCTTGTTCTTCAGGAGCAGGAGCTCATTCACAGCTCGTTCCCTGTTCTGCCCTCTCAGACTCATTTTCTTTATGGCCACCTGAAGGGACATTGCAGACCTTTCACTGGAGGAGTCTGTGGCAGGAGGCTGCAGCAAACACGGAGCGAGTCTTTTTGGGGCGACGGAGCAGGGCTGTGCCCAACTGCCTTGGGATGGGACACCAGAGCTCAGCAAGTGCCATTCCCACAGCCCATTGCTCTGCTCGCTGGGGGCTGCTTACAGGACACATGGCCAGAGACATTTGGCCTTGCAAGCTCTGCAGAAATGGCCCCTCAGCTGTCAGCCTCCAAGCTCTAACCACATTCTCTGCACCTACAGTCTTCTCAAATGGCCTCAACACTCTCATTATTGTTCAAACACATTCTGCAAGCAGGAGGTAATTCTGGTTCTGTGCAAACAGAGCAAAACAGCTGGGAACCCTTTAGCAGTTCTATGGGATTGGGTCATGATTTCAGATGCAACTGCTCTGGTTGGGGTTGCACAACAAAGCAAACACACACATCCATTGCTCAGGTGATCCCTGTCACAGGCTGTCACTGACCCCAGAGCCAAACACAACTGCAGGGTTTAGGAGAGAGCTTTGCTCTGGACATCCATCTTCTCATTTCTCTCCCTCTCTCTCTGTGAAGAGCTGCAGTGGAACTGAAACCCCAAACTGAGCCCAAGCAGGATCTCTCCCTCATTAGGCCTTGAGGTATCCTTTGAAGATGAAAGGCAGGATGGAAAAACCGCTAAATAGTGTTCCTGTCTGAGGCTGGGGTGAAGATAAATTTGGCCTCAGTCTCCAGCACTGATGCATTCCCACTTTTAGATATGAAGACCAAGCCAGCGTGTCCTGCTCTGACAGACACCGCTGCCCTCCTTGCATTCCTTTGGGCACTTCAGAAGGACCAAGTCTGTCCCAGCTGTGCTCTGCAGGCTGACACGGCTCTGCCTGCAGAGGAGCAGCCTGTGCAGGAAAGCTCTGCTGGCCCCCAAAGCTGCAGCCACAGCTCCCAGCCGAGGGGAGAGCCCTGGAGAGCTGCCAGACGTGCTGGGCGTGTTGACACTGACCTCTCCTCCAGTGGCCCTGTCGAGTCCTTTAGAAACGGTTCCGAAAGCCCTGGAGACAAAACAGCAGAGAAGAAAGAAGCAGTGCTTTAGGTCCTGGCAGTGAAAGCCAGCCCAGACAGGAGATCTCTGCTGCCTGCAGCGTTCACAAACACCTGGGGGCATCGACCCTTCCAACAACAGCGCAGCAGCCACCAGCCCTCTGCCATGCAAGGTGTGCCAGAGAAAACTGAGACCCAACACCAAGGAATTGGGCTGGAGCAAATCCCAAATGTCCACACTGAACAGCTTTAGTTCAAAACCTGAAGTGAGCAATGGGAGTCTAAAGAACTGGAAAAGAATGCATTCCATCCTTTCCCATTTCCTGCCTAGGCAATCCAATTCCAGGGACAGAAGATCTTCCAGGTCCTGCTCCTTGCTGCAGGCAGGACACTGCCAGCCTCAGGGGCCTTTGACGGTGCCTTCTGAGCACAGGTATCAATTCTGATCAGGACTGAGGGACAGCAGGATGGCGCCCCAGTGTCTGGAGGTGTTTGGAGCTCTCCTGACTTCTCACTTGATCCTGCACCAGCACAACACCTGGGCCTGCTTGTGCAGAAGTAACTGCCGTGCACTTACCCTTGGCCAATCTGCTCCACTTCCAGGTATTTCTCGGCAGGCTCCGCCAGGCTCACGGTGTTCCCTGAAAGAAACTACGTGGAAGACGCTCCCTCCCAGAGTGAGACCCCGCCTTGCAGCAGAGCCAGAATGCAGCCCCCCTCCCTGGGGCCGTCAGCCCCTTGGTCTCAGCTGGGGAAGGACAAGAAATGACCCTGGTACATTCAGCTGCAGAGCAGTACTGGGTGCAGCTGATGCCGAGACACACACAGAGCACCCTGCTCTGGCACACAGGAACAGAGCAGACGTACTCAGCTGCATCAGGCACCACTCCCCTCTCCCCTCTGGCTGCAGGGCTGTGCTGCTGTCAGAATGTTCAGCCCAGGATCCCACAGCCGAGGGAGGTTCAGTGTCCTCTTCCCAAGCACAGGGAGCTTCTCCGTCCTCTTCCCAAAACGCTGCAGCTTCTCCATCGTCTTCCCAAAACGCTGCAGGTTCTCCGTCCTCTTCCCAAAACGCTGCAGGTTCGCCATCATCTCTCCAAGCCAGGGGACGTTCACTGTCCGCTTCCCATGCTGGGAGAAGTTCACCCTCCTCTTCCCAAGCCACAAGATGTCCTCTCTCCTCCTCCCACGCCAGGAGATGTCCACTGTCCTTGTCCCACACCGCGGGAGCCTCGCCGTTGTGTTCCCACAGCGCGGGATGTTCGCCCTCGTCTCCCAGAGCAGCGGGAAGTTCACTGTCATCTCCCATCACTGAGGGATGTTCACCATCGTCCCCCGGAACAGTGGGAAGCTCACTGCTGCCTTCCTCCTCTTTGGCCTCGTCTTTGGAAGCAGAGGGAGCCAGAGGAGGTGCTGGTGCTGCTTTTGTGCCCTGTGGACAGACGGCAGCGTGAGGGACGGGAAGTTCTGTCTCAGTTATCACCTTATTTACCCTCAGCTGCACATCCAGCTGCACTAAGCAGAAATTGGGTTCGGAGTTGTTCAAACTAACAATGGGCTAAAGTCGACATTGCCCCTTATTGTTGGGAATTCCATATTCCACCATGGGTAGAGCCAGCAAGCAATGCTCTGCCTGCAAAACCAGACCTGCAGCTCTTCAAAAGCTCTTCAGCAGAAAAGGAGAAAACTCCCAGGGATCCCTTTGCTGCTGCAAGGACACTGGCAGGAACTTTCCTTCAGCCTCCCAGGCGGGCACATGGCTGCCACATGCCGAGCTCACAACTTGCTGCACAATTCCAAACACCAAAGGTTCCTTTCCCACTCACCGAAGGAGGAGCTGCTCGGGATCCACTCATGAGGTGCCCTGCAACGGGAGAGGGAACATGAACCAGATGCTGTCAGGAAAAAAACTGCCTGTGGTGGGAAATGCCCCAGAGCAAGGCAACCCCGAGAGAGCATTTTGCTTTCACAGCGTCCCTCCAGGAGCCACAGTCCCTTCACACAGCAAGAGAACAGCACAAAATACTGGGCTGGGTCAGCTCTTGGCTGGACAGGCAGTTCCAGGCTCTGCTGCCACAGACTCCCCGCTTGAGGGAACAGAACCCCCCAGGGCTCATTGCAAATGCTGTGCACGCCCCGCTGGCTGCAGACACCCCCTTTTCCAGCTGCAGCTGCTGCCAGGAGCTCTCCCAAAGCAATGGTGTCTTCATGGCAATTTGGTTACAAAGTCAGCTCAGGCCCAGAGGAAGAACAGCAAGCACACAGCAAGCCCAAAGCCACAGCACCGAGGGAAAACCTCGACTTACGTGCCAAGTGGGTTAAAAAATACCCCGCATACGCCACAGAGTACAGCGTGCAAACTGCAGCAGCCACGTGCTGGATCATTTTGGCTGCGCTGCACACGTCTGCAGACTGTAGCCCTGCAAGCACAGAAGGACACCCGTCAGGGCTGGGCTGGCTGCTGAGAATGCCTCGGGCAGGAGGATCCTCCGGCAACGAGCAGTGCCCAGAGCCACTCTGGACACTGAGGCCTCCGTGTGCCACAGCAACGGGAACACCTCGGGGACGTGGCAGTGCTCCTGTGACATCACAGCAGCAGCTCACGCAGAAACCGCCTGGAAGGTTCTCCTGTGTCACAAAGGAGCACAAAGAACCCTCCCAGGGCACAGCCTGTTGCCCAAAGGATCCAGGAGGAACTCTGAAAATGCAGCAAACAAGGACACCCCATAGCCCAGCCTGAACACTGAGGAGGAACAAGGACGACACCAAAGCAGAGCAAACATGACCTTTAGTCACTGACACTTCTGGCTAAAACCAGCAAGCCGTGTTCCATCTGGGATCTGTGTTCTAGTTTCAAAAAAAAGCAAGGTTTTTCCACTCTAAATATAGAGAAGGCAGGAACTGGGCAGGAGGTGGGATGAGGAAGGAGGAGGAGGAGGGAGAGAGGAAGAGGAGGAGCAGGAAGAGGAGGAGCAGGAGCAGGAAAAGGAGGAGAAACAGGAGGTTCCAGTGCCCCCTGTGGCCGCAGCACCCTTGGCCCCGGGACCATCGCCCCCAGCTCATCCTGCAGGTGAGAGGGGAGGGGGAGCTCATCCCAAATCTGTCGGAGGGTCCCCGAGAGGGTTTTTTTATTGGGGTGTGTTTGGAGCTTGCAGATTGTGGAATCGAGCCCCAAATATCGTCTGGGAAGACCAAATAAACCCTGGGAGGTTTTTTTCTCTGTGTGTGTGTGTGTGTAGGTTTGGATCTTGCAGGACCCCAGAGCTGAGCCCCTTGGGGGGATCTTTGGGCATCCACGTGGCCATTGCCCAGGGTCACCAGGGGGAAGACATTGGTCCTGGGGACCCCCTGGGGAGCAGAGGAGAGGAACCCCTGGGACCCCCCAGAGTGGGGAGAGCAGAGAGGGGTGATCCTGGAGCTGGGGGAACCCCGGCTGGCTGGAATGGGGGGGAGCCTGGAGAGGAGGGACCCCTGGGACCCCTGGGATATCAAAGTAGAGCATCAGGGCAGAAGGGACCCCATGGACCCCCCAAAAGCCCCTGGATTATCCCTAATCAGGACGCCAGAGAAGGGGGAACCCCTGGAGCCATTGGACCTCCATCATCCCAGGGAAAGGAAACCTCTGGCACACCAAAAGTGGAGAGATCAGAGATAAGGATCTCCTGGGAGAGTTGTTTTGGGCTGAACCTTGATATAGTGGAGATTTCCATGGACACAAGACTCCTGCTGACTTCTAGGGATGGACTTGGGCAGTGAGGAGCCTCTATTCCAAGGTGCTCCCACCTTGGTTTTCCCCAAAGCGGGATTTGTCATTCCCAGGGTGTGGCTGGATGGAGGAGGAGGAAAAGCCCCGGAGATCCTGCAGGAGGAGGGGCTGCAAACCCAGCCCAGGGAGCTGCGGGGAGGAAAGAGCCCCCCTGAGCCAGGAAGGTGGCCGGAGATCCAGCCGGAGCACGGAGCTGGTGGAGAAGCCTCATGGCAGGGAGAAACCCCACAAGTGCTTGGAATGTGGGCAGGGTTTCAGCTGCAGCTCCACCCTGATGGAACACCACAACATCCACACTGGGGAGAGGCCCTGTGAGTGTGGGGAGTGTGGGGAGAGCTTCAGTGGGACCTCTGACCTCACCGAGCACCACAGGATCCACACTGGGGAATGGCCCTATGAGTGCTTGGAATGGCAGAAGAGCTTCAGGTGGAATTCAGGGATCGTCACTCACCAGCACTTCCACACCAGGGAGAGGCCCTGTGAGTGCCCCGAGTGCAGGAAGAGCTTCGTGCGCTGCTCCAGCTCCATCCCCCATGGGAGGATCCACGTTGGATGATCCCCAGTGACCCCCGTTGGGCAGAGCCCCGGTGACCCCGCTCTGGGTGATCCTGGTTGGGTGGGGGGAAGGTGTTGGAGAGATTTCTTTCCCCTCTCCTTGTCCTGGTGTGATTTGGTTGGTAATAAATTCCCTCCCTGTGCCCGGGCCGGGTCTGTTGTGCCCGTGCCGGATTTGCTGAGGGATCTCTCCCGCTCCTTGTCCCCAGGCAGGAACCCTCGGTTCCATTTTCTGTCCCTGTGCGGCTGCGGGGGGCAGGGACAGAGCGGCTCTGGGGGGTGCCTGGCATGGGGCCAGCGTCACCCCTCGCCACGGGCACCCCTGAGACCCCGCGCAGCCGGGCACACATTTCTGGGCACAGCTGAGCTCCCAGCTGCGCAGCGCCCCAAGGCTCCCCGTGCCTGGAAAAGCCCCAGCCGGGGCTGCAGCGTCCCGGAACCGCTCAGCCAATCCAAACGCAGCCAAAACGCGCTGCAGCCAATGGGAGCGCGAGGAGTTGAGGAGTCATCGGTTGTGTGGCAGAGCCTCGGCAATCGGTGCCCAAAAGTGCTCGGAGCCAATGAGAGCGCGCGGCGCTGCTGAGCCCGCGCTGCTCCGGACTGGTGCTGCCAGCGCAGCGCGGCCGCTCTGGGGCTGGTGCTCCCTGGGCGGCGCTGGCCATGGGGCGAGTGGCGGCAGCTGGGGCCGTACTGGTGGCACTGGTGGTGCTGGGAGCCCCCCCGGCTGCGGGCGCGGAGCTCTCGGGAGAGCGGGGGGGGGCGGGAGGCGGTGGGACAGGGGGGAGAATGGGGAAAAGGGGGCGGTGGGAGCCCGAAATTGCAGGGGCAGGAGGAGGAGGGGACCCCGAAAGGAAGAGCGGGAGGGGCTGAGGATTGGGGGCAGGTGAGGAAGGGTCGGGAGAGGGTGGGAAAGTAGGGAAAATAGGAGGGAAGGACCCCAAAACTGAGCGGGAAGCGGGGCTGGGCTTTTGGGAAATTGTGTTTAAAAGGTTGGGAAAGAGGAAAAGGAGTAAATGGCACCCCAAAACTCATCTGGGGAGAGGCTGGAGGTGGGAGGAGAGAGGATGTGGAAGGGGAAGTGTGGAAGGGTGGAAAAGAGGAAGTGGCAGCGCGGGCAGGAGGGATCCACGGCGGCCCTGGGGCACAGGGGGTGCAGAGTAGGGATCCGGGGTGGATCCCGGAGCTCTGGGGCTGCTGGGGGGGCACCCCCGGACCTGTGTCCTGCACACACAGGGGTGTTCCAGTACGTGGGAAAGTCCGAGTGTCACTTCATGAACGGCACGGAGAAGGTGAGGTACCTGAGCAGGTTCATCTACAATCGGGAGCAGTACGCGATGTTCGACTGCGACGTGGGGCACTTTTTGCGGTTCACCCCCTATGGGGAGACAGCAGCCAGGTATTGGAACAGCGACCCAGACGTTATGGAGCAAAAAAGGGCTGCGGCGGACTGGCTGTGCCGGTACAACCACGAGTATCTCAGCCCGTTCCTCACGGAGCGCGGAGGTGAGCGCGGGGCAGAGCGTGTCCCCTCGGGCCCTGCCCTGGCAATGACCCTGGAGCCCCTCAAAACCTCCCTGGAATCGGCCCAGAGCCCTCAGCCCTCCTTGTGCCCATCCCCGAGACCTTGTGTCCCTGCCACTGACCCCCCTGGCTCTCCCAGTCCATCCCAGTCTCTCCCAGTGCCTCCCGGCTGTCCATCTCAGCCTAGCGTGGTGCTGCCGCCTCTCAGCCAATCAGAGCGCGTGTCTCTGATGACTCATCAGTTGCCAGGCAGACCCGCAGCGCCGAGTGCCCCGCACTGGACTCGGCCTCCCAGTGCCGCGCGCTTCGTTCCCAGTTCCTCCCAGTGCCGCCCCAGTCCCTCCCAGTCCATTCCCACTTCATTCCCAGTTCACTCCTAGACCTCCATCCTCCCTCCCAGTGCCCCCATCCCCTCCCATCTCTCTGAGTGCCACCCCAGTCCTTCCCAGTCCATTCCCAGTCCCTCCCAAGGCCACCCCATCCCTCCCCTCTCTCTCCCAGTTCCCCCCAGCTGATCCCAGTCTGTCCCCGCTCTCTCCCAGTGCCCCCAGGCGTATCCATCTCGCTGGTGCCCTCGAGCTCCCAGCCGGGGCTGCTCCGTGATGGATTTCTACCCTGCCCACACCCAGCTGAGGTGGTTCCAGGGCCAGCAGGAGCTCTCTGTGGTGGCCACCGACATGGTCCCCAACAAGGACTGGACCTACCAGCTCCTGGTGCTGCTGGAACACCCCCCTGGTGCGGGCTCACTTGCGGCTGCCAGGTGGAGCATTTCAGCCTGGAGCACCCCCTGAGCCGGCACTGGGGTACGGGGGAGGAATTGGGGGCGCTGAGAGAGCCACTGGGATGTGCTGGGAGCAACTGGGAGGGAGTTGGAGACAGCCTGGTTTCAGCTGGGAGAGGGGGTCCAGGAGTTGGAAAGTCTAAGAAGGGATTAAGATGATGCTGGGGAGGGTGGGATGGGATTCTGGGGGTCCTGGTGGACACTGGGAGGGAGTTTGGGGGCGCTGGGTGTAATTGGGAGGGATTTGAGTGATCCTGGAGGGGATGGAAGGAGATTGGGGATGGCTAAACGAGGCTTGGGATGAAGTTGGTTCTGCTGGGAAGAGACTGGGAGGGGTCAGGGTGAGTCCTGGTGGGGCTGGGAAGGGACTGGGAGAGGGTTTGGGGGTCCTGTAGGGGAGCAACCGGAAGGGAGGTGTGGGATCCTGAGGGGAATGGGCGAGGCTTTGGAGGGTCCTGGGGAGGTTGGGAAAGGATGGGGGGGGGGTTCAGGGGGTCCTGGGTGGGATGGGGGAAATTGGTAGGGTGCTTGTAGGGGCTTGGGGTGTCTCTGAGAGGTTTTGGGGGGCCCTGACCCCTGCAGACTCCCAGAGATGTCGCCGGACGCCGCCCGCAGCAAGATGCCAACGGGGATCGGGGACTCAGAGTTGGACTTCATCTTCCTGGCACTGGGGCTCGGCTTCTACCTGGGCAAGAAGGTCAGGGGGGTCCCGGGGGTCATGTCCCTCTGTCCCCCAGAGCGTGTGTGCTCCTTCCCCGGGGACACCAGCCCGGTGTCACCCCCTTTTCTCTGCACACAGAGCTCCTGAGCCGCCAGTGGCCGTAGCCGCTCCCCGTGTCCTCGGGCCCGGCCGGGACCCCCCGCTACATCCCCACGCTGATTTTGAGGGGATCGTTTGTCCCCCCAGCCCTGCTGTCACTCTGCCCCCGCCCGCCTGCTCCCAGTCTTCCCAGTAAAACTTCCCAGTTAAACCCAGTCCAGGTTATGGGGGACAGTGGGGATAGACTTGGGTGTACCCAGCCTGGGCACACGGAGGGAATTTATTACCAACCAAACACAGCAGCACAAGGAGAAGGGAAAGAAATCCCTCCAACACCTTCCCCCCACCCAACGGGGATCACCCACAACAGGGCTTATCCACGATGGAGAGACGGGGACAACCGAGTTTAGACCAGAAGCCAATTTCATTGAGGGTACCAGGTGTTTATACAGGGTTTTACTTGTGTGGTGCTCAGATAGGGCTCGATGTTTGCTAACAATTTCCCATTGGTTACACATTCTTCATGACATCACGGCACCTGGGAACATTATCTTATCACAAAGTCTCACAACAGGTTGCTTGGTCACTTCTTGCCCAGGGAGACTTAAACTGTGTCTGTGTCTCCCACAGTTTCTGCTCAGTCAGGCCTCAGATCTCGGCCCCTTTATCAGCTCCATTGTTTAACTCTCTGTTTTATTCCCCATTCGGAGGCACCAGGGCTCTGCCCAACGGGGGTCACTGGGGATCATCCAGCCAGGATCCTCCCATGGGGGATGGAGCTGGAGCAGCCCACAAAGCTCTTCCCTCACTCCAAGCTTTTCCCTCACTTGGGGCACTCCCAGGGTTTCCCTTAGTGGTGTCTCCATTGGTGTTGGGTCAAATTTGAGTTCCTGAAGAAGCTCTTCCCACACTCCCCACACTCGTAGGGCCTCTCCCCAGTGTGGATGCGCCGGTGCCTGGTGAGGTGGGAGTTTTGGTTGAAGCCCTTCCCGCAGTCGGGGCAGCGGAAGGGCCTCTCCTCTGTGTGAATCCGCTCATGTCTGAGGAGAGTGGAGCTGGTCTGAAACCTCTTCCCACACTGGGGACACTCGTAGGGCCTCTCCCCAGTGTGGATGCGCTGGTGTCTTCTCAGGGAAGAGCTCCACCCAAAGCTCTTTCCACATTCCAAGCACTCGTAGGGCCGTTCCCCCGTGTGGATAACCTGGTGCTGGCTCAGGCCAGAGCTGTGACTGAAGCTCTTCCCACACTTCCCACACTCATAGGGCTGTTCCCCAGTGTGGATCCTCTGGTGCTGGATCAGATGGGAGCTCCGGCTGAAGCACTGCCCACATTCCAAACACTTGTGAGGCTTCTCCACCAGTTCCGTGCTCCGGCTGGATCTCCGGCTGCCTTCCTGGCTCAGGGGGGCTCTTTCCTCCCCGCCGCTCCTTGGGCTGGGGTTGCAGCCCCTCCTCCTGCAGGATCTCCGGGGCTTTTCCTCCTCCTCCATCCAGCCACAACCTGGAATGAAAAATCCTGTTTTGGGGAAAAAACAAGAAGAGAGCAACTTGGACTGGAGGTTCCTCCTTGCCCCACATTATCGCAGGAACTCACTGGAAATCTTGTGTCTGTGAAAACCTCCAAAACACCAAGAGTCAGCCCGAAAATCCTGTAGACTTCCAGACACTGATCAAAAACTCCCCAAACATCACAAGTCAGCAAAAACCTCCTCCAAAAGATAAAGATTCAGCTGCCGCATAAAACCAAAGCACCAACATTTAGCCCAAGCAAGCTCAGAAACACCAAGATTCACCCCGTGAAAATCCTGGATCCCCCTCCACAGTCACCTGCTGCATGTGGGGGGAGCAGCGCTCCTGGGGCTGGGGGGAGGCTGCAGACACAGGGAGGGGTGGAACCTTGTGCTGCTCCCTGTTTCTGCTCCTCCTCCTGTGTCTCTGCTCTTTCTCACACTCCTCTTCCTCCTGCTATTCCTCCTTCTCCTGCACAATCCCACCTTCTCCTGCCACGTCCATCGTTTGACCATTTTGTTCCTCAACCCTGCTTCTCCTTCCCTTCTCCTCCTGCCCCCAGGCCCAGCACCCACTGCCGGCTCCCTCTTCCCCCCAGACCCACAGCATCCCAGCGCAGGGGCAGGGATGGAGCTGGGGCAGGTCGGGCTGGGGCAGCGCTGGGCTCTCGGCTGCTTCCACCCGCACTCGGTCCCCACTGCAGCCGCTCCCGCCAGGACAGCGCGGGGGGGCCCGGCCTTGGCGCTGCCCCACTCCCACCTCCCCAAATTCCCCTCGCGGGGGCGATGGGGCCGAGGGGGGGGCGCAGGTGGGGTCCAGGTGGGGAACGCTGGGAACTGCGAGTCTGCCTGGCAACTGGTGAGTCATCAGCGCCCTGCGCTCTGATTGGCTGAGCTCTGCCTGAGGGCTGGGGCTGCAGCAAAGAGGGGACACCCTGCTCCAGGGGGGATGTCCCGAAAACGGGGGACCCCCATGAAAGGAACAAGAGGAAAGTGTCTTTACAAACAGATGCTGTGAATCTGCTCCGAGATACGGCCAGACACCTGTACATAAGGAAGTGACAGGAGAAGCCATCGGTTTCAGGAAATGTTATCAACTGATGACACAGACTGCTGCTCAGCCAAGGTCCTGCTCAATTCATGAACTTCCCGAAGAACAACAAAGACTTAACAGAGCCAGGAATATCGTTTGCTATAAAATAGTGGGGTGCTTATGAAGGGGGTATGTAGCAGGTGGATTGGGAAGTCTGCACCTCTCAAGTACTTCAGCCAGTGGGGAAAGGGAGAGGGAGATGTGGCCAGGAGAATTGGGATGAAAAGGAGGCTGTGTCCTCCAACAACTGCAGAGATCCCATGGGGAATGTCCCATGGCCTCTCCCATTTCTAGGAATGAAATTACTTTTACAGGACTCCTCTGTCTGCTTTGTGGACAGAAACCTCTGCTGATGTCAATTTTCCCACACACCCTGGGGCTCATCCGGAATTCCTTTTACCGTCCAGGGCGGCGGGCAGGGAGTGCAGCTGAAGGTGCCTCACCCACTTTGGGTGATCGGCTCCCTTGGCTGGCGGCGGCACCGGGGATCGATTGGGGACCCAGGAGTGACCAGGAGACAGACGAGGGACACATCAGGGGGGTCTGTGAAGAGTCAGCAGGGAGAGAGCACTGAAAATCTCAGCAGTGAGTGCACTGGGATCTTCGGGGAGTGAACATGGCAGGGCACCCAGGGAGGGGAGAAAAGGGAAAGCCAGGCAGGGGTCCTGGCCAAAGGGATGATGATCCCAAAATGTCTCTGAAGGGTCCCTTGGGAGAATGTTGAGGTAGTTTGCACATTCCCCCAGAGGTAATTAAGGACATGGACACCCAGGGGGGCAATAAGGGAAGTGGAGAAGGGATTTGGACAACAGGGGATGGATGGTGTTGGTGTGCTGGGAAGGGATCGGGTGAAGGGCAGTGTGCAGCAATATGGTGAAGGCAAGAAGCACCAGGAGTAATGTATGAGATAAGGAAAAGGATGGTGGAAAAGAGGAGGAAGAGAAAAATACAGAGAACTGGGATGTCTTTCAGCACTGTCCTATGCTCAGAATTTGCCAGCTGATCCAGATCCTTTCCATCCCGGGTTTCCAGGAGAGGAAAAGAAGGAGGTCAGGATGTCAGGGGGTTTCTCTGTGGTGGGCAGCGGCAGCACCGGGCGCAGAGGTGCGGGACCGGGAGCACGGGCTGGGGGCTGTGGGGAGCTGCGGGGCCGGGCCGGGGCTGTGGGGCAGCCGGGGCTCAGCGCCGGGCGCTGCCTGACCCCACCAGCCCCGGGCAGGGCCGGCAGTGGCCCCCGGCCCCCAGGAGCCTGCGGGACGCCCCGGCCGCTGCCCGGCCCCGTGGAGCTGCCGGCCCTGCCCGGCGGAGGGGGGGCCGCCTTTGGACACTGCGGCAGGACAGGGACCGGCTCTGGGATACGGGCTGGGGAGGGGACCCTGAGCACAAGGAGGAAAACAAAGACACATCTGGGAAATGCAGATTGTGCATGGAAGGATCAGGGTTTTCTATTAAGCATTTGCTTTGGGTCGCTGGAGAAAGGAAAGATTTTGCACAAAGCTCAGCAGCTCTCAGAGGATGAGCACTCACATTGTCCTACACTGGCTGTATGATGCTTTTATCCCCATTTGTCCGTTCTGTTTATGCTGAATAGTAAATTTTGCACCTTTTAGACCTGTTCCAGAAGTGAAGGGGCGGGAGAAGAAGCCCGGAGTTTGTTTTCAGGAACTGCGCTCACTCCTCCACATTCGTGCTGCTGGGTTGCCTTGTCTGCGGACGGTCAGACAGCGAGACAGAGCTCTCCTTTGCTTTTTAGTTAGTTTTAGCTAGCTGGGGCAAAGAAGTTCACTGGACTGTGGCTTCTTCCTTTTCTTTGGACCTGCTCAAACCTGCCCTGGACTGAACAGCCAGAAGAGATCAGCAGCTCGCACCTGTGACCCAGCGGGCCAGGCCGGAGGGACTGATCAGAGACTGAGTGAGCTGAGCTGCAGCCCGGGGGGATTTTTCTGAGTGTGTCTCTCTTTCTTGGAGTGGCAAGAAGTTTCATTGTTTAATATTGATTAGGTGTGCTTGTTTAAGAAACAAGGTTTTTCCACTTTTCTCCAAGGAAAGATTTTTTTTCCCGAACCAGTGGGGGGAGGGACCGATTGAATCTGCTTTCTAGAGGAACACCTTCGGAGGTTCCTGTCCCAAATTTACCCTGAACCAGGACACACAGGCAGCGAGGGGGGCTGCAGGAGTGGCAGAAGAAGGCCCTGGAGCACTTGGGCACAAAGGCACAGCAGCTGAATGCAAGAAGGGATGAGCAGAAGGCCAAGCTGAAGGCAAAGGCCATGACACAGCTCCTACAGCCCCTCAGGGATCAACCCCAGGGCCCAAGGGGGCCTCGGCACCCAGGGGATGGGGTCGGCCACAAGCACCTGGCAGAGGCATTGCCCTCCTGGGCAGGGGAGAGCCCACCCAAACAGCCCCTGGGAAGGAGTCAGGGCTGTAAACCAAGATGCCATGGGGATGGCTTTTGTCGTTGGCTTTGGCAAAAAGAAGAGCCAGACCAAGGGCAGATATTCAATTCTCTCCCTTGCAATTGATCTTGGGAATTCCTTACCCTGGTAATTCTCCACCCAGTACAGGGTGGGGATAAGGGATGCACATTTAAAGCAGTCTGTGGCCAGAGTCCTGTCTCTTGTGAAATCTCTCCCACAGGAAGCTGGGCTGGCACAGAGCCTGCCTTGGCACTTTGCTGTTCCCAACATCCAAGCAGGACATCGGGCCCTGCCTAAGGAGGCCAAAGCAGCACCACTGGTGGCCAAGTGGCGTGGCCCATGCCAAGTGTCCCTGAGGCCAGAAACAGCCCCCAGCACAGCTGAGCACGGGGGACCCCTCAGCCTGGGCTCCAGGGCTCTGAAGCCCCGGAGATTTGCACTTCCCGCCTGCAGCAGGAGCATGGGAGGCCCCCACGGAGCCTGCACTGAAGGCAGCGCAGCAGCAGCCAGGGCTCCACAGCGGGGCAAGCCCCTGGGCCTGCCCACACATCCTCTGCTCAAATCCTCTGCCTGGGCACCCTCCTTGGGCATCTCCAGCCACCGGGGCCAATCCTTGCTGCCACTGCTGCAGCTTCAGTGCTTTCTGGGCCTGCACTGCCACAGCTGCTGGCGAAGACAACGGCACAATTCCACTCTGGGTCTCAGCCACACTCACACACTGCGCTGCCTGGGATTGCACTGATGGAAAATACACCAGGTCATAGACTTGAACATTTTTAACATTTTATTTCTCTACTCAGCCTTGGTCTGCCTTGGCCTCGGGGAAAGAAATGGTAAAGGTTTTTTTAAAGGATGTTCCACCACTCAGTGGAGAGGAGTTTAACATCTCAACACACTGGGAATGGCCCAAAAGATTCCCACAAAGATAACGCCCAGCAGCAAACAGCAACCAACACCTACCCCAGACACTGCCCCCGGCAGAGCTGGAGACACCTGCTCTGGAAAAGGCTGAGAAGGAAATCCAGCAGTTCCGACCTGATGAACAGCAGAAGCCAAGAAATCCGGGTCCAATAGGAACCCAAATACTAAAAACTGCACAACTTGAAACTACAGAACATTAAACCAATGGATTTAGATTGGTTCAGACTGTATCAAGTATGGGAACGATCCAGTCAAACCCACGTGTCATGGAACGATTTTCTCTGCACACCCGGGCTATGTGGGGATGGAATGATTTCTGTAGCACATCCTGGCCAGAATCAAGGAATGCCTTGACTCTAACACTAAACATATTGGTGGAGATTTTCTTTTTCCTGCACTTTCAGTGCAAAGTTTATAGCAGAAGAGTATTTTTTGTAATAATCCTACTTCTATATTGCCGGATAGGTTTGGGTCAGGGATGAGAGAATGAGTTTTTACTCCGAGGAGAAGTAGAAAAAAATTAATTGCCTTGGAATTTTTTTGTGTGTGTTTGTGCGAGAGATACCAAAATTTTGGTCTGGGTATTTTGGCATTCACTTTTAAGCTGCATTTTGCAAAACGAGAAGAGATTTAAAGGTGACCCTTTCACTCATAAACAGTAAATAGACGATTTGAAGGAGAAAATAAATAAAGCAGCAGGTTGTGGGGGGGCCACATGTGAGGCTGCTGGAGGCTGCTCTGGAAGAGAAGCTGCATTCCAGGCAGCCAGCAGAGGAGCTTTAGAAATGCAAATTAACACTGCTGGGGCAAAGTGGGGACAATGGACCTGCCTCTTCTTGCCTGGGGCAGGAATTGGGCTGATTCCCTCTGCCCCTCACCCCAAGCTCTGCCTGCCTGCACAGATGGAATCTGCACAGCTGAAGGCAGAGCCCATGCTGAGGATCTCTGACTCTGCAACAGAAATGGGTGAAGCTGCAAAGGGAAACAGCAAATGGAGAATGTTGTGAAAACTTCACTAAAATAAGGGGGGATCATCCCTGTGCCCACTGCAACATGTGCTGGCACTGTCTATGCTATACAGGGAGTATCAGAGCACTGCGGTTTTGCTATAACAAGTTCAGGGTAATCAGTTGGAATTCAAGTATTTGATGATGTAATTAGAAAAAATCAGTCAATTGATGCAGCCCCGGCTGGAGGGAGCGCCCAAAAATGGGGAAAAGATGAATGGCCACCAGAACAAATCCTACAACACCATGGACCAGCCCCTGGGAACCCGAACCAATTCATATCAGGAGACACAGAACCCATTTATCATTTCAATGCCATCATTAGATTACAAGCTGTCCTCGAAATAAGAACCAACCAGACACCTCCAGCTCCTGACCTTCCTGCCGACCCAGCCACTAAAATGAGGAACACAACATTTCACCAGGGGATGGGATCACATTATCTGTTAGCAGAAAAAACAGGAGTTTGTGGAAAACTAAATGACTCCAACTGCTGTTGGCAAAGAGATGAGAAAGGAAAAGCGGTGAAAAAAGATAACAAAGGAAATAGGAGAGCAGTTTATGTATTGGTCCAAACATGGAAAAGATGGGAATGGGACACGGTTTTGTGGCTCCCTGGCACACCATGGGTTAAACGAATGCTGCTTCTCCTCTTCTGTGCTACAGCAACTCTCATCTTTTTACCATGCTCCACACCTTGGGAGTGCAGCTCATCCAGCAGCTGAGCCAGGGGATGCAGGTGGCAGCCAGGCCTCCTGATCCAGAAACGGCTACAAAAGGACAGGGAATGAGGGCAGCGAGAATAATCCCAAAACCAAAGAGGACCCGGGAAGAACAAAACAGAGTCAATGAGTGAATCTGCCTGGAGATAGGGCCAGCGACTTGGAGATGAGGAAATAACGGGAGAAACCATCCGTTCCAATAAATGTTACAAATGGACCCGGACAGCTGCTCAAAGTCCCGCTAAACTCCTCAACTTCCCGAAGAACAAAGACCAAACAGAGCCATGAATATCGGCTGTCATCCACAAGGAGGGGTGCATATGAACGAGGACAGGCAGCAGGCGGATCGGGAAGTCTGAACCTTCCAAGTCCCTCAGCCAGTGGGCAAAGGCAGAGGGAGATGCGGCCGGGAAAATGAGCATCCAAAGGAGGCAGCGTGCTACAACAAGGGCAGAGAGCGCATGGCAAATGCCCCACGGCCTCTCCCTCTGCTCAGCAATCGAGTCACTTTGACAGGACTCCTCAGTCTCCTCCGGCCACAGAAACCTCCGGCGACGGGAATTTCCCCGCACGGGCCCGGCCACGGGGCAGCCACCTCTGTCCCAGCCACAGCAACCGGGACGAGCCAGCGCTGCTCCGGCAGCGGCTCCTGCCCAGGCAGCGGCGGGAAGGAGACCGCGGGCAGCCGCTCCCGCAGCGCCCTCAGCCCAGGGCCGGCACGGGCCGGACACGGCACCGCCAAGCCGCCGGAGCCCCCTGCCGCCCCCTCCGCCCGCAGCGAGCCCCGAGCCCCCGCAGAACCCGGCGCGGCTCCCACCTGCGCCGGGGCCGCCTCCGAGCTCCGCCAATGCCGCCTCCCCGCGCTCCGGCCGCTGCCGCCGCTCCCGGGCCCGCACAGACGCTCCGCCAATGGCGCCGCTGCCGAGCCAGGGCCGCCCTCAGGCCGCCAGCGGGGCCGTGCTTCGCCCCGCTCTCACCCATCAGCGCGCCAGAACCGCGACTGACGGACAGGGAGGAGGTGGCCTCGGCAGGGGCCGCCCCTGGGGTCCGGGTGCCTGCGGCCACCAACGAGGAGGAGGCGGCCAGCGGAAGGGGACAGCGCTCGGAGGTGGCCCTGGGGCCCCTGGAGCACTTGCTGGCCGCGTGGAAAAGAGCCAGGTGTTTCGTCTGGGGGATGTGTCGCCGGCTCGAGGCCATCGAGGCCATCCTGCAGGGAACAAATGAGGCGTCCCCCGATGTCCTCAGGGACTTGGTGGCCAAGGCGGCCATGGCCGAGCGGCTGTGGGAGGCCAGTGCCCTCCTGGCCACGCGTCACCTGCTGGGGATACTTGGGGACATCTGCAGGCTCCTCGTGAAGCCCCCCGGTGGCTCCGGTGGCCCCAGTGGCCGCACAGTGGCTGAGCGGAGCCAAAAAGCCATCGCGGACATCCCGAGGCTGCTGCAGGGACAGTGATGTCATCGGAGTGATGACATCATCGGGGACATCGCTGCTGTCACTTGTCCCCTCCCTGCACAGGATTTGAAAATAATTTGGGGCATGTTCTGGGAATTTTCACTGAAATTGTCCCAAATGCTGATGGGAATTTCTGGGGTGACATCACTGGGGACACTTGGGGACATTCTGAGCACAATCAGAATGCTTTTGCATTTCTCTGTTGGCTTTTGCATTTCTCTATTGGCTTTTGCAGGTTCCTATTGACCACGAGCATTTTGCTCTGCTGCTCAATACTGATTTTGATTATCGATAATTCCTTGCAGCTGCTTGCTGGCACAATAAAATCTCAGAGTTGGCACGGACAAGTCCAAGGCTGTGTGAGCTTTCTGCCAGGTTTTGGGAATCCTTGACTGTGAAAAACGCCAATCACTTGTTTTAAAATTTTAAAAGCTTCATAGTAATAAACCCATAATAGAAACAGGAATAAAAGTGAGAGCAATGAGAATTTGGACAATCAGAGTTAGGACAATAAAGGACAATAAAAAGCAAAGAATTACAGACGTCCGGGTGGGTTTGGGCACTAAGCCACAAAAACATGCCTGGCTAACAAAGGGTTCACCCTTAAAAGCAATAGCCTGTTGCACATTCAAATATCTCACCCACGATGCATAAATTCTTTTCAAACAAAGGGTGTTCTCTGCTTTTTGTCAGCTTTTTCCCCTCAGTCCTGGTGGCTCCTTACAGACAGAGGAGAGGTGTAAGAATGTTTGTCTTTTCCCAGAAGGAGGCAGTAACTCTTGCTGTTATCTCCGTGCGAAGAATTTCTTAATTATCCTACCCATTCCTTGAGCTCTTACAAAAAATATCTTACATCGCATAGTTTCTATTTTAACATTATGTCATAACCCAAAACTGCATTTCCCACACTACTTCAAAAGGATTAATACAGCGCTACAAAATAACTGTGCAACACAGCACACAGAGTATCCAAGTTAATATTTGCCAAGAGCCGATCATTCAATCTGCATTTTTCACACTGACAAATCCATTGCTCACATCCCTGGGCCCCCCCGGTCCCGGCGCTGCTCCCGGGGGTCCCGCGGCTCCGGGGGGTCAAAGGGGAGGGGGCGGAACCCCCGTGATGGGTGGGGGGCACAAAGGGGGGTCCGGGCCCGGTGCTCGGGGGGGTCGGTGCTCGAGGGGGGGTCGGGGGCACTGAAGGGGGTGCGGGTGCGGTTTTTGGGGGGTCCCGGTGCCTGGGGAGGGGGGGTCAGTGCTCAGCAGCGGGGGCTGCCTGGGGACCCCCCCGGGCCCCCCAAACCCAGCCGGGTGTGAAAAACAAAGTTCACTCTTGGAGATTTGTAAAAGTTTGATAAGGGATAAAAAAGGGTTTTGGCGCTCGGCCAAAGAACCCGCCCTTAACTTAACCCTTCGTTCTCCGGATCCGGTTCCACTGCAGGGCTACAAACACATCCCTGAGTTTTGACATTATTCAAACACTCCCGGGAGCTTTGGATGTTCCAGGAACTCTTGTTTGGTTCTCACCTCTGACTTGTCTGCAGGACATTCTGCAGATTAAGTCAATACATTTGATTTCTTCTCCTGGTTCCATCCTGTTGTTTCAGAGCCCCTGATAAATTCATAAACGCTTCTCAGGTTTGTGTCACTGTTATCACCTGGTGAGGCTGGTCCACAGATGGGAGAAACAATGGAATTGTTTTCCACCCGAGTCAGCCACACAGAAGCATTTTAACATTGCATAGTCTCTATTTCAATATTTGTTATTGATCTATTTCATATTCATCTATTTTTAATATTCTAAGGCCTAGGAGAGAATATCTATTTGTTACTCTAGCATTAAATTGGTTACACGGTGCACACATAAACGGATCGATTTTATTGTACCAGCGAGCAGCTACAAGGAATCATCAATAATCAATCTCAATATCAAGTACCAGAGCAAAGTCCTTGTGATCAATAGCAACGCGCAGAAGCCAGTGCAGAAATGCAGAAGCCAATTATTCCATTGTCATTCATAACCCGGCTCTGCTGCAGCCACAGCAGAAAGCTGCCTCTGCTGCAAGGCACCGAGGGGGTCATTCACCCCCTGACCCGCCCCCGCCTCCATGAGTGTCCCCAGAGCGTCCTCAGAGTGTCCCCAAGTGTCCCCAGTGATGTCACCCAGGAATTCCCATCAGCATTTGGGACAATTTCAATGAAACTTCCCAGAAAATCCCCCAAATTTGTCTCAAATCCCATGTGGGGAGGGGAGAGGGGACAAGTGACAGCAGCGATGTCCCTGATGATGTCACCATCCCCGATGACGTCACAGCGGTGACATCACTGTCCCTGCAGCAGCCTCGGGATGTCCTCTGTGAAAAATGCATATTTTATGACTGGCTTTTCGCAAATATTAAATTGAATACTTGTGGCAAGCACATTTCTCTCTCTCTCAAGATTTTTATAAAGGTGCACAGAGAGAAGTGAAAGAGAAAACAATTTCTATTTCTGCGCCTTGTTTTTCTCTTGTGGAATGTGTTTGGAGAGTTGTTTACCTGGAGCAAATGCCTGGTTGGATCAGTGTGGATTGTTTGGGCCTGATGGCAAATCGGATCCACCTGTGTCTGGGCTCTGGAGAACAGGGTCACGAGTTGTGAGGGAGTTAGATATGACAGTTAGAGAAAGTAGCATGTAGTTTTTAGTATCCTCTTTTATATAGTATATTGATGTATCATAGCATAATTATAATAAAGAAATTATTCAACCTTCTGAAATAAGTCAGACATCATCATTCTTCCCATTGGGTTCGCCGACATCTACAACAAATATTATATGTAATATATTGATTAGAAGTGCTGTATTAACATTTTGATAGAATGGTAAATGTAGTTTTGTAGTTAAAATGAAGCTTTAGTAGTTAAAATAGAAACTATGTATGTGTTTTTTTTTAAAAATAATGAGATACTGGCTTCGAGATAACAGTCACAGAACATCCAAATCTTCCAGAGAAGAGGAATTTATGGGTTTCTTATCAGAAGAAGGTAATTTTTTCAGGCCTTGCTCAGACTGGAAGACGCCGTGGGGATTAAAAGAAGGAGTTGACATATTCCAGAGAGAGTTTCTTATTTTAAATAGAATGCATGCATAACCATGAGGTATGTATGAATATGCAACAGTGAATGGATATTAAGTGAATGGATATTTTCCTTTGTTCACAAAACATGCCTGTCCTAGCTTAAGTTCCCGAGAGCATCCAGACCTCCGTAATTCTTTGGTTTTTATTCTCTTGTAATTGTCCTAACTCTAAATTTTTATTACTCTAATTGTATTACTATTTTTATAACCATTTCATTATCACTAAAATTTTAAAAGTTGTAAAAACAAGTGACTGGCGTTTTTCCCGCTGCAGCACTTGGAGGGGGGCTGTGCCCCAGGGGATGGACTCCGGTCGGAGAAGTTCCTGGAGAAGTCTCCGGTGGGAGAGAGCGCAGGCTGCAGCAGGGGAACGACTCCTGTCCCTGGGCAGAGGGAGAAGCCACGGGGGATGAACTGAGCACGGCCCCATTCCCTGTCTCCTGCACTGCCGGGGGAGGAGGTGCAGCTGGAAGGAGGGAGGCGTGGGGAAAGCTGCATTCAAGGCTCTTCATTGACTTCTCATTGTCCTGCACGGAGCTTTTGGAGTTTTGTGCCAGAAATCTCTCCCCTCCCCCACTCACCCACAGGGCTTTGGGGCGGTTTTCCCTTTTTGGGGGAAATCAAAGCGATGCGCTGATGCTCCGAATTAGGGGGCAGGAGAAGTGGGGCTGCTGGGCTTCCCGCAGAGCCGAAGCCGGCGAAGGCGAAGGCGCAGGGCCGGGAAAGCCGTGTCGGGAGGTGCGGAGCAGTTTGTTGGTGCTGCAGATGGATGCCGGCCCGGGCCCGGGCCCGTTCCAGGGCTGTTCCTCATCTCCGGCTTTGCCCTCCCACAGCCCGGGGGGCCCTGAGAGCGCGGGGCGAGGCTGTGCCGTGTGCAGAGCCCGCCCCTCGCTGCCATTGGCCGCTGCTGCCGTCAGTCGCGGTTCTGGCGCGCTGATTGGTGAGAGCGGGGCGAAGCACGGCCCCGCTGGCGGCCTGAGGGCGGCCCTGGCTCGGCAGCGGCGCCATTGGCGGAGCGTCTGTGCGGGCCCGGGAGCGGCGGCAGCGGCCGGAGCGCGGGGAGGCGGCATTGGCGGAGCTCGGAGGCGGCCCCGGCGCAGGTGGGAGCCGCGCCGGGTTCTGCGGGGGCTCGGGGCTCGCTGCGGGCGGAGGGGGCGGCAGGGGGCTCCGGCGGCTTGGCGGTGCCGTGTCCGGCCCGTGCCGGCCCTGGGCTGAGGGCGCTGCGGGAGCGGCTGCCCGCGGTCTCCTTCCCGCCGCTGCCTGGGCAGGAGCCGCTGCCGGAGCAGCGCTGGCTCGTCCCGGTTGCTGTGGCTGGGACAGAGGTGGCTGCCCCGTGGCCGGGCCCGTGCGGGGAAATTCCCGTCGCCGGAGGTTTCTGTGGCCAGAGGAGACCGAGGAGTCCTGTCAAAGTGACTCGATTGCTGAGCAGAGGGAGAGGCCGTGGGGCATTTGCCATGCGCTCTCTGCCCTTGTTGAAGCACGCTGCCTCCTTTGGATGCTCATTTTCCCGGCCGCATCTCCCTCTGCCTTTGCCCACTGGCTGAGGGACTTGGAAGGTTCAGACTTCCCGATCCGCCTGCTGCCTGTCCTCGTTCATATGCACCCCTCCTTGTGGATGACAGCCTGATATTCACGGCTCTGTTTGGTCTTTGTTCTTCGGGAAGTTGAGGAGTTTAGCGGGACTTTGAGCAGCTGTCCGGGTCCATTTGTAACATTTATTGGAACTGATGGTTTCTCCGTTACTTCCTCATCTCCAAGTCGCTGGCCCTATCTCCAGGCAGATTTACTCATTGACTCTGTTTTGTTCTTCCTGGGTCCTCTTTGGTTTTGGGATTATTCTCGGTGCCCTCATTCCCTGTCCTTTTGTAGCCGTTTCTGGATCAGGAGGCCTGGCTGCCACCTGCATCCCCTGGCTCAGCTGCTGGATGAGCTGCACTCCCAAGGTGTGGAGCATGGTAAAAAGATGAGAGTTGCTGTAGCACAGAAGAGGAGAAGCAGCATTCGTTTAACCCATGGTGTGCCAGGGAGCCACGAAACCGTGTCCCATTCCCGTCCTTTCCATGTTTGGACCAATACATAAACTGCTCTCCTATTTCCTGTGTTATCTTTTTTCACCGCTTTTCCTTTGTCATCTCTTTGCCAACAGCAGTTGGAGTCATTTAGTTTTCCACAAACTCTTGTTTTTTCTGTTAACAGATAACCTGATCCCATCCCCTGGTGAAATGTTGTGTTCCTCATTTCAGTGGATGGGTCGGCAGGAAGGTCAGGAGCTGGAGGTGTCTGGTTGGTTCTTATTTCGAGGACAGCTTGTAATCTAATGGTGACATTGAAATGATAAATGGGTTCTGTGTCTCCTGATATGAATTGGTTCAGGTTCCCCTGGGCTGGTCCATGGTGTTGTAGGATTTGTTCTGGTGGCCGTTCATCTTTTCCCCATTTTTGGTTGCTCCCTCCAGCTGGGGCTGCATCAATTGACTGCTTTTGTCTAATTACATCATCAAATACTTGAATTCCAACTGATTTCCCAGAACTTGTTATAGCAAAAACCCCAGTGCTCTGATACTCCCTGTATAGCATAGAGAGTGCCAGCACATGTTGGAGTGGGCACAGGGGTGATCCCCCCTTATTTTAGTGAAGTTTTCACAGCATTCTCCATTTGCTGTTTCCCTTTGCAGCTTCACCCATTTCTGTTGCAGAGTCAGAGATCCTCACCATGGGCTCTGCCTTCAGCTGTGCAGATTCCATCTGTGCAGGCAGGCAGAGCTTGGGGTGAGGGGCAGCGGGAATCAGCCCAATTCCTGCCCCAGGCAAGAAGAGCCAGGTCCATTGTCCCCACTTTGCCCCAGCAGTGTTAATTTGCATTTCTAAAGCTCCTCTGCTGGCTGCCTGGAATGCAGCTTCTCTTCCAGAGCAGCCTTCAGCAGCCCCACATGCCCCCCCCCCCCCCCAATACCTGCTGCTTTTTTTATTTTTTCTTTCAAATCGTCTATTTACTGTTTATGAGTGAAAGGGCCAACTTTAAATCTCTTCTCGTTTTCCAAATTGCAGCCTAAAGGTGAACGTCGAAAAACCCAGACCAAAATTTTGGTATCTCTCGCACAAACATACACAAAAATTTCCAAGGCTATTAAGTTTTTTCCTCTTCTCCTCGGAGTAAAAACTCATTCTCTCATCCCTGACCCAAACCTAACCGGCAATATAGAAGTAGGATTATTACAAAAAATACTCTTCTGCTGTAAACTTTGCACTGAAAGTGCAGGAAAAAGAAAAACTCCACCAATATGTTTAGTGTAGGAGTCAAGGCATTCCTTGATTCTGGCCAGGATGTGCAGCAGAAATCATTCCATCCCCACATAGCCCAGTTGTGCAGAGAAAATCGTTCCATGACACGTGGGTTTAACTGGATTTTCCCCAAACTTGATACAGTCTGAACCAATCTAAATCCATTGGTTTAATGTTCTGTAGTTTCAAGTTGTGCAGTTTTTAGTGTTTGGGTTCCTATTGGACCCGGATTTCTTGGCTTCTGCTGTTCATCAGGTCGGAACTGCTGGATTTCCTTCTCAGCCTTTTCCAGAGCAGGTGTCTCCAGCTCTGCCGGGGGCAGTGTCTGGGGTAGGTGTTGGTTGCTGTTTGCTGCTGGGCGTTATATTTGTGGGAATCTTTTGGGCCATTCCCAGAGTGTTGAGATGTTAAACTCATCTCCACTGAGTGGTGGAACATCCCTTAAAAAAACCTTTACCATTTCTTTCCCCGAGGCCAAGGCAAACCAAGGCTGAGTAGAGAAAATGTTAGAAATGTTCAAGTCTATGACCTGGTGTATTTTCCATCAGTGCAATCCCAGGCAACGCAGTGTGTGAGTGTGGCTGAGACCCAGAGTGGAATTGTGCCGTTGTCTTCGCCAGCAGCTGTGGCAGTGCAGGCCCAGAAAGCACTGAAGCTGCAGCAGTGGCAGCAAGGATTGGCCCCGGTGGCTGGAGATGCCAAAGGAGGGTGCCCAGGCAGAGGATTTGAGCAGAGGATGTGTGGGCAGGCCCAGGGGCTTGCCCCGCTGTGGAGCCCTGGCTGCTGCTGCGCTGCCTTCAGTGCAGGCTCCGTGGGGGCCTCCCATGCTCCTGCTGCAGGCGGGAAGTGCAAATCTCCGGGGCTTCAGAGCCCTGGAGCCCAGGCTGAGGGGTCCCCCCGTGCTCAGCTGTGCTGGGGGCTGTTTCTGGCCTCAGGGACACTTGGCATGGGCCACGCCACTTGGCCACCAGTGGTGCTGCTTTGCCCTCCTTAGGCAGGGCCCGATGTCCTGCTCGGATGTTGGGAACAGCAAAGTGCCAAGGCAGGCTCTGTGCCAGCCCAGCTTCCTGTGGGAGAGATTTCACAAGAGACAGGACTCTGGCCACAGACTGCTTTAAATGTACATCCCTTATCCCCACCCTGCACTGGGTGGAGAATTACCAGGGTAAGGAATTCCCAAGATCAATTGCAAGGGAGAGAATTGAATATCTGCCCTGGGTCTGGCTCTTCTTCTTGCCAAAGCCAACGGCAAAAGCCGTACCCATGACATCTTGGATTACATCCCTGACTCCTTCCCAGGGGCTGTTTGGGTGGGCTCTCCCCTGCCCAGGAGGGCAATGCCTCTGCCAGGTGCTTGTGGCCGACCCCGTCCCCTGGGTGCTGGGGCCCCCTTGGGCCCTGGGGTTGATCGCTGAGGGGCTGTAGGAGCTGTGCCACGGCCTTTGCCTTCAGCTTGGCCTTTTGCTCATCCCTTCTTGCATTCAGCTGCTGTGCCTTTGTGCCCAAGTGCTCCAGGGCCTTCTTCTGCCACTCCTGCAGCCGCGCTCACTGCCTGTGGGTGCTCATCCTCTGAGAGCTGCTGAGCTTTGTGCAAAATCTTTCCTTTCTCCAGCGACCCAAAGCAAATGCTTAATAGAAAATCCTGATCCTTCCATGTACAATCTGCAGCTCCAAGTGTTCCTCACCTGGACTCCACCTGCGCCCCCCCCTCGGCCCCATCGCCCCCGCGAGGGGAATTTGGGGAGGTGGGAGTGGGACAGCGCCAAGGCCGGGCCCCCCCGCGCTGTCCTGGCGGGAGCGGCTGCAGTGGGGACCGAGTGCGGGCGGAAGCGGCCGAGAGCCCAGCGCTGCCCCAGCCCGACCTGCCCCAGCTCCATCCCTGCCCCTGCGCTGGGATGCTGTGGGTCTGGGGGGAAGAGGGAGCCGGCAGTGGGTGCTGGGCCTGGGGGCAGGAGGAGAAGGGAAGGAGAAGCAGGGTTGAGGAACAAAATGGTCAAACGATGGACGTGGCAGGAGAAGGTGGGATTGTGCAGGAGAAGGAGGAATAGCAGGAGGAAGAGGAGTGTGAGAAAGAGCAGAGTCACAGGAGGAGGAGGAGCAGAAACAGGAAGCAGCACAAGGTTCCACCCCTCCCTGTGTCTGCAGCCTCCCCCCAGCCCCAGGAGCGCTGCTCCCCTCACATGCAGCAGGTGACTGCGGAGGGGGATCCAGGATTTTCACGGGGTGAATCTTGGTGTTTTGGAGCTTGCTTGGGCTAAATGTTGTTGCTTTGGTTTTATGTGGCAGCTGAATCTTTATCTTTTGGAGGAGGTTTTTGCTGACTTGTGATGTGTGGGGTGTTTTTGATCTGTGTCTTTATGTTTGCAGGATTTCTGGGGTGAATCTTGGTGTTTTGGAGGTTCTCACAGACACAAGATTCCCAATGACTTCTTTAGATGAACTTGGGCAGGGAGGAACCTCCAGTCCAAGGTGCTTTCCTCTTGTTTTCTCCTCAAACCAGGTTTTTTCATTCCAGAGTGTGGCTGGATGGCGGAGGAGGAAAAGCCCTGGAGATCCTGCAGGAGGAGGGGCTGCAAACCCAGCCCAGGGAGCTGTGGGGAGGAAAGAGCCCCCCTGAGCCAGGAAGGCGGCCAGAGATCCAGCCGGAGCACGGAGCTGGTGGAGATGGCTCATGGCAGGGAGAAGCCGCACAAGTGCTTGGAATGTGGGCAGGGATTTGGCCGGAGCTCCCACCTGCTCCGGCACCAGAGAATCCACACTGGGGAACGGCCCTACGAGTGTGGGGAGTGTGGGAAGGGATTCAGGCGGAGCTCCCACCTGATCCAGCACCAGAGGATCCACACTGGGGAACGTCCCTACACCTGCTTGGAATGTGGGAAGCGATTCAGTTGCAGCTCCCGCCTGACCCGGCACCAGAGGATCCACACTGGGGAACGGCCCTATGCGTGCTTGGAATGTGGGAAGAGCTTCAGAGACAGCTCTGAGCTGATGCGGCACCAGAGGATCCACACTGGGGAACGACCCTATGAATGTTTGGAATGTGGGAAGAGCTTCAGAGACCGCTCTGAGCTGATGCGGCACCAGGTGATCCACACTACTGAATGGCCCTACACCTGCTTGGAATGTGGGAAGGGCTTTGGGCAGAGCTCTTCCCTGAGAACACACCAGCGCATCCACGCTGGGGAGAGGCCCTACGAGTGTCCCCAGTGTGGGAAGAGGTTTCAGACCAGCTCCACTCTCCTTTTACATGAGCGGATTCACACAGATGAGAGGCCCTTCCGCTGCCCTGACTGCGGGAAGGGCTTCAAGCACAACTTCAGCCTCACCGTGCACCGGCGCATCCACAGCGGGGAGAGGCCCTACGAGTGTGGGGAGTGTGGGAAGAGCTTCTCACAGAGCTCTCACTTGACCAGACACCAACGGAGGCACCAGTGAGGGAAGCCCTGGGAGTGCCCTGAGTGAGGGAAGAGCTTGGAGTGAGGGAAGAGCTTTGTGGGCTGCTCCAGCTCCATCCCCCATGGGAGGATCCAGGCTGGATGATCCCCAGTGACCCCCGTTGGGCAGAGCCCTGGTGATCCGTGGTCCTGGTGATCCCCGTTGGCTGAGGGGATGGTGTTGGCTTCTTCTCCTTGTGCTGCTGTGATTTGGGAGGGTTCCCATGGATGGGGGAGGGGCGGTGAGTGGGTGGTCCTGGTGCACTGGGGGGGGCTCATGGATCAGGAGGGGTCCCAGCCTTTTGGGGGGGTCATCTAACGGGGTGAGGCAGTGCACGGGGGGTCCCGGTGCTCGGTGACTGGAAGTGTCGGAATCCAGGACATCCCTCTGGCTGCCCTGGATGGCTCGAGCCCCTGGCAGGGGGCTCGGAGACCTTGGCACGGTGTCAAGAACGCCTGTGGCTTTGGTTTTAGCCCCTGGAGAAAATTGTCAACATTGTATGAGGAATTACAAGCCACAAGGGTTTGAGTAGGGTGGTAGGTGAATTAACACAGGGTGAAAAATTAGAATTTTAGGGTTTTAAAATAAAGGGTTCAATGGGACAAGCTGGAGGGATTTGGGCGTGTCCTGACCTTCTTCTCCTTCTTCTTGCCCTCCATGTCTTGCTGTGGTGGTGACACTTTTCTCTTGGTTGAAGGTAGAGTCACAGTGTGCAACATGAATGATAGGTGTTGGCACGTTATTGTAAACACAGTACAGGTACTTTTTAGTGTAAAAGGCAAACACCGCCCTGAGGGCAGGGAGGCTGCCACAGACCGACCTGACCTGCCCGACAGAGCTCAGCAGAGCGGACAAAGCATGTTATGGATAAGAGAAAATGAACGACCTTGAGAAGCAAAGCTACGCATCTCGACTCCTTCTTTGGCAGAGCAGGCTGGGAGAAAAGGACTTTTCACAGTCTCAGGGTCATCTCGACCACCAGAAAACTGAGAGGTGGGGTCTCCACTCGTCCCAGTGCCCGGTGAGGGGGGGTCAGTGCTCGAGGGAGGGTGGGGGCACTGAAGGGGGTGCAGGTGCGGTTTTTGGGGGGTCCCAGTGCCCCCCGGGGCAGGGTCAGTGCTCAGCCGCAGGGGCTGCCCGGGGGGCCCCCCTGGCCCCCAAATCACAGCTGGGTCTCCTGCAAGGCACTGAGGGGAGGCTCGTTCACCCCCCCGCCCCCACCAGCGTCGCCACACGCCTTCCCAAAGTGTCCCCAAGTGCTCCCAAAGTGTCCTCAGAATGTCCCCGAGTCTCTGCAGAGGTGACCCCGGCCCCATGGCGGCCCAGTGGTGATGTTGCTCTGTCCACAGCAGCCTCGGGATGTCTTGGTGGCTCTTTGCCACCGCTCGGCCACCGTGTGGCCACTGTGGCCAGGAGAGGGACAGAAGAAGAGGCTGTTGATGTCCCCAAGTGTCCCCAGCAGGTGACATGTGGTCAGTCGGGCACTGGCCTCCCACAGCTGCTCGGCCTTGGCCACCATGGCCACCAAGGCCGCAGGGAAATCAGGGGACACCTTTGTTGTCCCCTCAAGGGCTAACTCGATGTCCCCAATCCGGCGCTGCAGCTCCTGGGGGAATGCGGTGGCTTCGTCACACGCGGCCACCAAGTCCCCCAGCAGCCACAGGTACAGCTCCAGCCGCTGCTCCCTCCTGATGGCCGCATCCCTGCAGGCGTCGCGGAGCTTGGTGGCCTCCTTGGCCACCTGGGCCCCGCTGTCCATGAGCCTGTCCAGCACACGCTGCCAGGCGGTGGCCAGGGCTCTCACACAGGCCCAGGTGGTCCCTGGGGTGTCCCCGAGTTTTGCCAGGGTCCAGCCCAGAGAGGGGACAGGGCAGTGGCCCAGGGAGGGGACATGGTAGTGGCGCAGGGCGTCCTGGAGGTGAAAGATCAAGTTTCCCACAGCCACCCGCAGGAACTCTGGGGATGCAGCCAGCAGCACGTCCTGTTCAGCCTGGCCACGGTGGCCATCAGTTCTCTCAGGGTGGCCAGCAGCTCGCCCAGGGTGGCCACCACGACCACCTTCGCCTCCAGCAGCTTGGGTGGTGGGGACAGCTGGTGAGGGGACAGGGGAGGTGTCAGGGACCTGGTGGCACTTATGTCCTCTTATGGTGGCACCCAGGTGTGACATCACCTGCCCAGGTGTGACATCACCTGTGCCCAGGTGTGACATCGCCTGTCCCCAGCTTTCCCAGCTGTCACAGCGCACCTGTCCCCTGCCCATGCCCCTCCCCCATGTCCCTGCTGACCTGGCACAGGTGGCCCCGTGTCACACGGAGCTGTCCCTGCACCTGCCCAGGTGTGACATCACCTGTGCCCAGGTGTGCCAGGTGTCACTCAGGTGTCACTCAGGTGTCACTCAGGTGTGCCAGGTGTCACTCAGGTGTCACTCAGGTGTTACTCAGGTATGCCAGGTGTCACTGAGGTGTGACAGTACCTGCGCCCAGGTGTGCCAGCTGTCCCCGCACAGGTGCCCCGGTGCCTGACGAAGCTGTCCCTCCACATGAAGGCGCGCTCACAGGTGCTGCAGGTGTAGGGCCGCAGCCCGGTGTGGGTTTCCATGTGCTCCGTCAGGTGATGTTTCATCCTGAAGCGCTGGCGCCCCTGCGCGCAGGTGAAGGGCCGCAGGTCCAGGTGCTTGTTCACGCGCCGCTCGCGCGTGCTGCGGTGTGAGAATGCCTTCCCGCAGTGGCACGCGAACACCTTGGCCGAGCCGCACAAGCTCACCTGGGCGGCAGGTGAGGGCTGCGAGGGGCTGGGATCCGCCTCTGCGGGCAGCTCCGGGATTCATGATTTGGGCGGGTCTGGGCGAAATTCCCGAATTTTCATGCGAAATTCTGCCGGTCCTGGTCAAAATCCCCTCAGTTCAGTCCGGAATCCTGCTGGTTCTGGTCAAAATCCCTGAATCTTCGTGTGAAGTTCTGCCGGTTGTGGTCAAAATTCCTGAATTTTCCTGTGAAATTCCGGTGGTTCTGGTCGAAGATTTCATTTGTAAATTAGGACTTTCTCTCTGCTGCCATCAATGGTTTTGCAATCTTTACCCGGCTGCAGCTTGTGGTCTTTTAAAACTTCAAGAATCTTTTTGTACAAGCACAACTTATTTCATGTCTATTTTCCATCAGTATGAATTATTCCATGACATATATAACAATGGGGCTGCAGGGATCCCCCTGCAGATCCATGGGGATGCAGAGATCCCCCTGCAGATCCATGGGGATGCAGAGATCCCCCTGCAGATCCATGGGGATGCAGAGATCCCCCTGCAGCCCCTGGAGGAGCCAGGCTGGAGCACGGGGATGCCTGAGAGGAGGCTGTGACCCCGTGGACAGAGGGGCCCCCGCTGGAGCAGCCTGTCCTGGAAGGACTGACCCCGTGGCACAGTGACCCACGCTGCAGCACTTGGAGGGGGGCTGTGCCCCAGGGGATGGACTCCGGTTGGAGAAGTTCCTGGAGAAGTCTCCGGTGGGAGAGACCGCAGGCTGCAGCAGGGGAACGACTCCTGTCCCTGGGCAGAGGGAGAAGCCACGGGGGATGAACTGAGCACGGCCCCATTCCCTGTCTCCTGCACTGCCGGGGGAGGAGGTGCAGCTGGAAGGAGGGAGGCGTGGGGAAAGCTGCATTCAAGGCTCTTCATTGACTTCTCATGATCCTGTTCTTGTTGGAACCCAGAATGTCCCTTGGACACTCTTGGATGTTCTGGGCCCAGGTCAGAAGCATTTGAGACACTGATATGCAGCTGGAAACCCCTGTGGCTTTGAATCTGACCCATGGAACAATTTACCAACCTTGCAGGAAGAACAAGAAATCACAAAAGTTTAGATATTATTGTAGAAGTAGTCACAAAGTGAAAGGCAGAACTTCTGACTGCTGTACAGGGGGGTTTTAGGCCTTGTACAGAGGGGTCTGAGTTTTGTACATGGGGGCCAGAAGTTCTAAGATGAAGGGACTTGGACGTGCCCTGTCCTCCTTCTTTCTCCTTCCTAACCTCCATGTTCATGGTGATGTTGGCACTCACAGATTGGTTTAGAGTAGAAAGTCACCATTCAATATAGGTGATAGGCATTGGGGTAAAACCACAAACATTTAACACGCAATGGATGATATAAAAGATGGCACCAGCCCCCTGGGAGTCAGTGTGTGCCTTTGTCTGACCTGCTGAACGGACCGCAGCAGTTCAGGAAGAAAATCTTTTAGGTAACACACAAAAACTACCTTGAGACAGGAGGACTGGAGACTACAGAGTCTTTCTTTGAAGGCACAGGCTGGAGGAGAGACTTTTCCATCTTTCAGGGCCACCCCAATCTGGGGGTGAGCCCTGACACACAGTTTGTAACCAAGAGTCGGGTGCAGCCGAGAAGGCTCCAAGCGCCTCCTTCCAGGCTGACTCTGCAGATGCCGAGGCTGCTCTGGGCTCTGCCAGGGCTCTGCTGGGGCTCAGCTCTGGGCGAGGCTGGGCCCGCTCTCCCCTCACATTGCTCCGGGCAGCTGAGTCACACAGGGAGAAGGAAGGGACACGTCAAGGGAGATGAGGTTTAAGAGAGTTTTTATTCAAAAAACTGCCATGCAAAACAGGCTGTCATAAGAACCGTAACAAACAGGCTGTCATAAGAGCCATAATAAACAGGCTGTCCTAACTACCTTAACCAACTAGCACTGCTAACTACCATAACTAACTAGTTGTCCTAACTAACTACTGTGACTAGAATTTGTCCTCCAGTGCTTCATCTCCTCCGCTGCTGCCTCAGTTGCTTTGCTGCGGTGATCAGAGGGGTCAGGCTGGAGAGAGGCTTGGCTGATGATAAAAATGGGTGCTGCCCAAAGGAGAAAAAAGGAAGAAATGAACCGTTACTTTCCAGAGTCAACTTCCTCACAGGCTCTGTTGCAACAGGACAAAGGGAAATGGTCTGAAACTCAGGAGAGGGAAGCAGGTTCAGACTAGGTCTGAGGCAGAATTTTTTTAGCAGGAGAGTGGGGAAGCACTGACAGAAGGTGCCCAGAGATGTGGGAGGTGCCTCCTCCCTGGGAACATCCAAGCTCAGGTCAGGCAGGGCTCTGAGCCATCTGAGCTGCTTGAAGATGGCCCTGCTCGCTGTGGGGCCCCAGGTGCAGATGACCTCGAAAGGCCCCTGCCAAGCCAAACCAGGCGAGGATTCTGCTTGCTTTGCGTGTGGAAAGCAGCGAGACCGGAGACCATCGGAGGGGGCCCCACAAGAAAACCCCTCCCTGGTGCTGCTGCTTCCCCTGCAGCCGCTTGGCATTCACCTGCAGCAGCTCCTGGGCAGACCAGCGCCGCTCCTCGTCCGGCTCCAGGCTGCACTCGAGGAAGTCCCGCAGCAGAGCCGACAGGCGCCTGGGCTCCTGCAGCTGCGGGGTCCCGTTCTGCCGGATCAGAGCGCGAGCCTGCAGGAAAAACAAACTCAGCACTCTGCCAGCTTCCTTCCCACCCACAAGTGCTCACATCGACCCCGGCTTCCCCGCCCCAGCTCCAGGGGCACTTTCCTCCCTGGCAGAGATGCTGCTCACAGCTCATTTTTCTATGCCAACCAAAAAACCCAAACCCTGGTGCTGCCACAGCCATTGTAAAGAGCTGGTGCATTTGCTTCACATTTTCAGGGCATCCTCACAGCCAGAAGAACTGCAACAACGTAAATCCCAAAGCAAATTGTGTCTGGAGACTGCAGAATATGTGTCTGTGTTGAGACTCCAGTCCTCTGGGAATTCCCTTCCCCATGTGCAGAAACCTCCAGCTGCTGCTCCCAGTGCAGGCTCACCCTGTGCTCACAGGCCTCTGCGACCACGGGAGAATTGGCCTCTTACCATGGCCCTCGTTTCCTTGAAGTAAGGAGGTTCTCCTTCCACCATCTCGATGGTCACAATGCCAAAGGACCAGATGTCCACCTTGGGGCCGTAAGGAGAACTGGTGACAACTTCTGGGGCCATCCAGTGAGCAGTGCCCACTGAAACATAAACTTTAAGAAATTTAGAGATTTTAGAAGAGCTAAGATTTTAGTTAGAAATAAGCTTTATTGGAATTAATTAAAATAAATGGGTAGGCATTGCTTGATGAAGTTAAGAGTTAGTAGTTAACTAATAATTGATTGCTTGTCAACACAATGTTTAGTTAGCTGGGTTTGTAATGAGAAATATAAAAACTGACAAATAGCTTTTAGGAACATAAGACAATTGTGGGCCTCTTCTGTTCCGAAACCAACTACAGATAAGAAATGGGAGTTCTACCAAGGGTTCATGTGTCACATTTGCATTGAAAAGGTAGAAAGGTCAGAATGAGGAAGACTACATTTACTTCCTCATTTTGGGACCCCTCCCGATGAAAGGGACCACCGACCCATTTCAAGGAACAAACTACGCATGCTTAATTGCTTTTGAACTGATTAGCATACGACGTAAGGAATGGGATGTACCAAAATGATGAATATGTATTTGTATTTTGGGTATTCAATACTTGTATGGATAAAAGGACTCTGTAATCACCTGAGGGGCGCGGTGTGTATTTGGGAGCTATCCCGCATGCCGCCCGGCGTCGTAATAAACATACACTTTCTAACTTTAAACTGTTAGAGAGTTTTTGTCCGTCACAGGTGGATATCGGTGCTAGATCAATATCCATATTTCTTTAATAAATCATTTTGGCGACCACGGCAGGACTGCTGCTCTCTCTGGCCGTGGGGCCAGTGGGGGTCCAGGACTCCTCTGGGCGCCCACCCAGGAATTTCTGGGAAGGGGGATCCTGCGATCTCGCTGACTACCTGGGGAAAGACCAGAACCTGCTGGAACTACCGACAAAAGGTATGTTTATATTTGGGGAAAAAGTACCTTATTATATAAGCAGTTAACAGGACGCAAGAGACGTCTTGCATCAGTGGTTTGGTAACCTGTGTCCCGTAGTGGGGACCCGGGGATTTGGTGGTCTGCTGTGTCTCGTAGTGGAGACAGTGGCAGCAGAGCTTGAGAAGTTCGTGTCTCGTAGTGGAGACCGAGCGCCCTGTGTGTATGTGTATTGTAATCGGATCCGTGTTTGTTTGGTGGGTTTGTGATTTTGTGTGTTTAGGTTGTGGAAAACTATTTGTGTGTTGTATTTGTTGTGGATTGTGAGAGTTCGTGTTGTGAGCATTATAATTCGTGCGATTTGGTGTGTGTTATTAACTGGTAGTAAGTGTTTTTGGGAGTTTTGTAAGCTTAAGGTTGTAAAAGGTTTTTGAAATCCCTGCCTGCTTTGCAGGGGGGGTCGCTGACACTTTGTTTGGGAAAGCGGGCTTACTTAAAGTGTTTGTATTGTGCTTAGATTGTGTGCTAGAGGGGAATTAAGCTGTGCATGAGCTTATGCAGCATGTAGTTTTGACTGTAAAATTTTATTTGATGTGTTTTTAGGCGAAAAGGGCTTTGTGAGTTAAATTTGTTTTATTTTGTAATTAGAGAGTGAGTGATAAGCCGAAACTATTCCTGACATAGTTCTGGTAATTGAGGAGTCATTTGTTGCCCGGGTAACCGGAGGGAATCTAGGCTTTTTAACCTCAGAATACATTTTTTAACTCTCTGGAAAACTCCAAGTTTAGCGAGTGAGTGTTTGTTGGTGGCTTACACCCCCACTTATTGGGGAGGGATTTGTGTTGTGCTTTAGCTGGAGTTTGTGTGATTTTTTTAGCAAGACTTTGTTAAAATTTTTGGTTGAATGTGTTTGGAGTTGTGAAAAAAACCCTGGCTGTTTGCGGCTGTGATTGTATGCAGAAGACACAGAGCTCAGAACCAGTGCTAGCAGAGGCAGCAGAGAGACTTTTTTGGTGACGCTTGGCTCTCAGCTGCACACCTGCTACAGTGTATGAAAAGCTTCTTACAAGTTTTAAACGTATTTTAATAGTAATATACCCGAAGCAAAGCATAACAGAGGAATAAACTGCACCTTGGGTGGAGTGCTTAACTACATTGTGTGGTTTTTTGATTTAATAAAAGAGAGTTTTCTCCCCTTTTCCTTTTGTATAACAAGTTTTCCTTTAACAGCTGCTGTTCTGAATCCTGTTTTAAAAGGACTGCTAACCTCTTTCTTTTAGAGAAAAGAAGAAAATTAATTAACAAGCTGTTTTATCCCTTTTGTTTGTTAGCACAGCTATATGACCCGGAGCAAAAGGTACAGGAATCGGGAGCCGGGTTCAGGGGTATTCCCCTGCCCAAATAAAGATTGCTGCTGTAATCCGTGGATTGTATTTCGGTGTGCAGTCTGTCAGGACTCGTGGGTCCGAAAGGGGTATAGGTGGTTAATACCTAAGATTGGAATTTGTGCTTTCTGTTGTACAAAGGAACAAGAGGCTACTCAAAAAGTTATACGAATTTTGTTGGCAACTGGCCAAGAGGTCCCTGGTAGCAGTAAAATATTTGAGTTGTTGGAAAACGGGGTTTCAGGAGCCTTGAAGAAACCAGTGGAAATTCTTAAGGTTGAGTGTGGCCAGCATATTTTTGTACCAGAGGAATACCAGGTGAAGCTTAAGAACTGGGATAAGATCAAAAAGCGTTTTGAAAAGGAAAATTCTAAACATGGGGGCAAATGAGAGCAAAGAGATTCCCAGAGGAAGCCCTTTAGGGTGCATTTTAACACACTGGAAAGAGCTGGTGGGCTATGGTGGGAGTGAAACTAAAAGGGACCTTGTCAAATTTTCTACGCAGTGGTGGCCACTCTATAGACTCAATGGAGGGGTGAAATGGCCAGTAAATGGTACACTGGACTATGAGACTTTATTACAGTTCATGCTTTTCCTGAGGCGTGAACAGAAGTGGCAAGAGGTGACTTATGCTGATATGTTTTTCAGTCTTCGGAATCACCCTGAGTGGCAAAGGGACTGTGGGATCAGGCCACCATCTGATCCACTGGTACTGGCTCTTGAGAAAGATAATAAAGCTAACAGGGAAAAGCCCAAACGGTGTTGTAGTACATGTTCAATAAACCAAAGATGCTCGCACCCAAGTAAAGTGTATCCAACAGAGATCTTAGAACAAGAGACAGTGGAGACACTTTTACCACCCCCTAGGAACCAGGAAAGAGGGGAGGGTAGAGGAACGAGTAAAATCAAAACCCTCACCATCTCTGGCCTCCCCTAACTTATCTTCTGGTTCATCTGCCCTGGGAAAAACAGTAATTGAGGTAGGGGTCTCCCCACCAACTCCTAAATCAAGGGAACCCACGAGGCTTTATCCACCACTGCCTAGTAGTGATAGTGAATGGGATCAACCTGAATTAAGTCCCAAGCCTTCCCCACAAGGTCCGATAGCATCAAGGACCAGAAGGCAAACCAGAATGAACCCACCCCCACAAACCAGAAAGCAAACTAAAAGAGTTACACAAGCACCCTTAAGAGAGGCTATAACCTTTGAAGGGGAACCTAGGATAATTAAGGTCCCATTTTTCTCAATGGATTTGGACGCTTGGGAAAAGACTGCTAAGGGTTACCGGCATGACCGGATAAGGGTTGCTAAAAGATTAAAGTTTATGGTTAAGCAGCATTCACCTGATTGGGCAGACATGCAGTTACTACTTGATGCCTTAACAGAAACAGAGAAGCAGTTGGTTTTGAAGGTAGCCAAGGATTTAGCTGAGGATGCTTGCACAATAGCAGAAGAGGATATCAAAGATGTATTTCCTCTTCAGGATCCGATGTGGGACCCCAATGAACCCGATGAATTAGCACAGCTTAAGAGATATCAAGATTTTATAGTAAAAGGACTAGAATGAGCGATTCCTAAAACCATAAATTGGTCAGCCTTATATTCTGTTAAACAAGGTCCCTCTCAAACACCTTCTGAATTTTTAGATCACCTACGGGACACGATGTGGCGATATACCACCCTGGACCCTGGATCAGATGAAGGAATACAACAACTAATAAATTTATTTTTAGGACAATCCACAGGAGATATTAGGCGGAAGCTTCAGAAGATCCGGGGCCCAAATAGCCGAAACTTGGAGACTCTATTGGATGAAGCATGGAGAGTCTTCAGTAATCGGGAGGAAGGATATAAGCAAGGGGTGAAGAAATTAGTAGCAGTAGTAAGGGAGGGAGAAAAGGAGAAACGTGAGCAAGACCCGCCAAGACAGGGACCACCCCGACTGGGAAAAGATCAATGTGCATTTTGCAAGAAATTTGGACACTGGAAAAACCAGTGCCCAGAATGAAGAAGGGGTGATGAACAGAGAAAAAGCAATCAGGGGGGAGAAAGGGTGGTTGCTCATGCAAAGGAGGACTGAGGAGGACCGGAGGGCCCTACCCTGGGGACCCTTTGGTTATAGTTAAACTAGGGAACAAAGAAAAGAAGGTGGAATTTTTAGTGGACACAGGGGCAACATTTTCAGTGCTGAATAAGGCCCTAATACCTCTAACAAATGATTATGTTATGGTAAAGGGGGCTACTGGTCAATCTGAAAGGGCATATTTTTGCAAACCATTAAAGTATAAGTTGGGAAAGCAATGGGGGATTCACCAATTTTTATATATGCCTAATGCTCCATCTGCACTTTTGGGCAGGGATCTGCTAGAGCAGCTGGATGCAAAAATAATATTTAAAAATGGAGAAATTAGCTTGGAGGTAAAGGACCAACAATACGTGGAGTTGTTAAGTCTAATGTTAATAACCAAGGAAATTGAAACTCTAAGTGAAGAAGAGAAAAACTTCAAGAAAATAATGGATCAGGTATTCCCTGGGGTATGGGCTTCTAATATACCAGGGAGGGCAAAGAATGCGTTACCCATCCAAATCAAGCTCAAGGAAGGGGAACGACCAGTAAGGGTTAAACAATACCCCCTGAAGAAAGAAGACAGAGAAGGGATTAGCCCAATCATAGAAAACTTCTTGCAAATAGGTTTGTTAAAAGAGTGTCAATCTGATTTTAATGCTCCCATTTTGCCAGTAAAGAAGCCTGATGGGTCATACAGGTTAGTAAAAGATCTAAGGGCTGTTAACAGAGTAACTGAAGACTTGTGTCCAGTAGTAGCTAACCCTTCTACCTTGTTAACTCGTTTAACACCTGAACTAACCTGGTTTACCGTTTTAGATTTGAAGGATGCTTTCTTTTGCCTCCCTCTCCACGAAGCCAGCCAGAAAATTTTTGCATTCGAATGGGAGAACCCCAAAACTGGACGAAGGAGCCAGCTCACATGGTGTGTATTACCACAGGGGTACAAGAACTCCCCTACTATATTTGGGGAACAGCTCGCCAAGGATTTAGAGTCTTGGGAACCTCCACCAGGAGAAGGGCAGTTGCTCCAGTACGTGGATGACCTCCTGATAGCCACCCAGACCCAGGAAACACGCGTGGACTGGACGGTAAGCCTCCTAAACTTTTTGGGTCTGCAGGGGTATCGAGTATCCCAGAAGAAAGCCCAGATCGTGAGGCAAACAGCCATTTACCTGGGTTATGAAGCGAGTGCTGGACAAAGGACCTTGGGCCAGGATCGCAAAGAAGCAATATGCCAGACCCCGAGACCTCAGACAGTGAAAGAACTGAGAACCTTTTTAGGCATGACAGGGTGGTGCAGGCTATGGATTTATAACTATGGGTTACTTGTTAAACCTTTATATGCCCTGATCACGGAAGGGAGCAGAGATCTCCAATGGACAAAAGAAGCAACTCAAGCCTTCGACCAGCTAAAGAAGGCCCTCAATGTCAGCTCCGGCTTTAGGCCTTCCAGACGTGAGTAAACCATTTTTCCTGTTTTCCCACGAAAAACAAGGGATTGCCTTGGGAATATTGGCACAGAACTTAGGCCCGTACTGGAGAGCAGTGGCTTATCTCTCCAAACAGCTGGACACGGCAGCTAAAGGATGGCCAGGATATCTCAGAGCCGTTGCAGCAGTGGCAGTGAACATCCAGGAAGCTCGCAAATTCACCCTGGGCCAGAAGATGACTGTGCTAGTATCCCACACAGCGTCTGCAGTCCTTGAGGCAAAAGGGGGACATTGGCTCTCTCCACAGAGGTTTCTGAAGTACCAAGCTATACTAGTAGAACAAGATGATGTTGAAATCGTGGTAACTAACATTGTGAATCCAGCTTCCTTTCTCAGCGGGAGTATGGGAGAACCAGTGATCCATGACTGTCTGGAGACCATTGAAGCCATCTACTCCAGCCGCCCGGATCTGAAAGACATCCCACTCGAAGGTGCTGAGACCTGGTTTACTGATGGAAGCAGCTATGTCATCAGTGGAAAAAGGCACGCTGGATATGCGGTTACCACAAGCAGAGAGGTAATAGAGTCTGAACCCTTACCAGCAAACACCTCTGCACAGAAGGCTGAAAAAATCGCCTTAACTCGAGCCTTAGAGCTGGCAAAAGGAAAAGAGGTTAACATCTATACAGACTCAAGGTATGCATTTGGGGTGGTTCATGCACATGGGGCCATTTGGAGAGAGAGAGGACTGTTGAATTCGCAAGGGAAGAATATTAAACATGCACAAGAGATACTGAGACTACTAGATGCAGTACAACTACCTGAGAAAGTAGCCATCATGCACATTAAGGCACACCAGAAAGTGAGCTCTGAATTGGAAGAAGGGAACATGCTGGCGGACAGAGAGGCAAAAGACGCAGCCAAAGGTGAGGTATTTGAGGAAACAGTGGAGGCAACATTGATCCCAGATGGAAAGATCTCTATTGAAGGTAAGCCAGTGTATAATAGAAAGGATAAGAAACTTATTAAGGCAGAAAAAGCAAATTATAATGAAGAAGGATGGGCTGTAACAGAAGAAGGGAGACTTGTAGTGCCTTCCTATTTGTTGTGGTCATTAGTGCAAAAGGAACATGAAAAAACACATTGGGGAGTAGACGCCCTGTATAACCATCTGAAAGGAAAAATTATAGCTAGGAAACTACAGGGCACAGTAATACAGGTAACTCGTCAGTGTAGCCTTTGCCTCCGAACTAATCCTAAAAACATCCCAAAGCCTAAAGTTGGACAAATTGGGAAAGGCTGCGGAGCTGGGCAGCAGTGGCAAATCGATTTCACAGAATTACCCAGGAAGGGGGGATATTGTCACCTCCTGGTACTGACTGATACCTTTTCAGGTTGGCCAGAAGCTTTTCCTACTAGGACAGCCAAAGCACGAGAGGTAACCAAAGCACTGTTGCAAGAAATAATACCAAGGTTCGGAGTTCCAGCCACCATATCCTCAGATAGAGGGCCACATTTTATTTCCAAAATTGTGCAACAGGTTAGCCACCACCTGGGGATAGACTGGGAGCTGCATACCCCATATCATCCCCAGTCGAGTGGCCAAGTAGAAAAGATGAATCATTTGATCAAACAACAAATTGTGAGACTGGGACAAGAGGCAAACCTACCTTGGCCCCAGGCTCTCCCATTAGCATTATTGCGAATTCGGACAAAACCAAGGACAAAAGAAAAATTGAGCCCCTTTGAAATATGATATGGGAGACCATGTGCGGTTCAAGAAGGAACCACACCGACACAAGTAGGGGAGGAAACCCTACATAAGTATATGGAAGCCCTGAATAAACAACTGAGGGAAGTTGAAAAATATGTGGCTGGAGCTCAAAACAGAGAACTAGATGAACCTGTACACGATGTGCAACCTGGGGATTATGTATATGTTAAGCCTTTTGCAGAAAAAACCCTGGAACCACAGTGGGAAGGACCTTTCCAGGTGCTCCTCACTACCTTTACTGCAATCAAGATCAAAGAACAGAAGGCCTGGATCCATCACTCCCGAGTGAAGAAAGCCCCTGAGGGAGTCTGGAAAGTGACACCAGGTGACAACGAACTGAAGCTGAGGCTCACCCGGAACAACGAGTAAATGGACTTATAGAAATCATGGACATAATGGAGAAGGTCGTAACTATTATAGCCACTGCCATAATTATAACAGGAGCCAGTACAATACCACGCAAGTACAGCGTAACTGGAATATACCAGTGCCAAGGAAGGGCCTACGATCCCCACTCTTGTAGGGCCCTAAATGAGATTCTAAAGGTCACAAATGCACGTTTGTGGGAAGGGAGAGATGTCTGGGGATGTAACTATGCATTTGTGCAAGATGGGTTCCATGAGGCTTATCATCCGCCCATGAAACTCATTCGGATTAGCCCTGAATGCTGTGACAAATGTTTGAGTAAATGTCCTGAGTTTACACTAAAACTAGAGGGATGCGCAATAAGAGGGTATGATCTTGAAATTGGAGGAAAGTGGCAAACCATCAACCTAGAGCCCTGTTCCATGAGGAAACAACTGGGGTACATATGTGAGGGGACATTAGAAAGTAATACAGACACATGTGTGGATACGGACCAAAGCATCTGTCACTTTGAAACGCATTCAGGCAATCAAACAACTTTGCTTGTATATATAGGACGAGGTTGTGTCTGTCGCAGGACAGCATGTCCCACCATAATGCCAGACAATCTAAGCATGAATGAGACTCAGTTTAATTTATGTGTCTGTAACTTTGTCAAAATTGAGGGATGTGACTTCTCCTATCAGGCACCTGTAGTATCACACCAGTATATAAAAGCCAATTTAGTTACTGTACAAGAAATAGTGCCTGTGCCTGACTTTAGTTGCTCAGTTGTTAAAACATCAAGAACTAAGAGAAATTTTGGAAGGGGTTAGAGACGCAGGGAAAAAGACTTTAATCACTATACACCATGACACAGAAACCATCAAAGGAGTTTTTAAACGATTTGAGGAACACTTGTCTCATCATTGGTGGGATGTGCTTTTTGGATGGTCACCAACAGCAACCGGCATACTTAATGCTTTAATTCATGCTATCATTGTGTTGCTTATTTTAGTTAGTATAAGCTTGATTTTGTCTATTGTGATACTTGTTTGAAATTGGAAGATGATACGACGAATGACGGCCCTAACTTCGCTATCAAAAGCATATGGCTTAGTCTTGAGAGACACTAGACACATGTCTTGGGCAGATGAAGAAGAATCTGCATATTGAGTAAAAGAATTTACTCATCCCAAAGAAAAAGTGGGGAATGAAACATAAACTTTAAGAAATTTAGAGATTTTAGAAGAGCTAAGATTTTAGTTAGAAATAAGCTTTATTGGAATTAATTAAAATAAATGGGTAGGCATTGCTTGATGAAGTTAAGAGTTAGTAGTGAACTAATAATTGATTGCTTGTCAACACAATGTTTAGTTAGCTGGGTTTGTAATGAGAAATATAAAAACTGACAAATAGCTTTTAGGAACATAAGACAATTGTGGGCCTCTTCTGTTCCGAAACCAACTACAGATAAGAAATGGGAGTTCTACCAAGGGTTCATGTGTCACATTTGCATTGAAAAGGTAGAAAGGTCAGAATGAGGAAGACTACATTTACTTCCTCATTTTGGGACCCCTCCCGATGAAAGGGACCACCGACCCATTTCAAGGAACAAACTACGCATGCTTAATAGCTTTTGAACTGATTAGCATACGACGTAAGGAATGGGATGTACCAAAATGATGAATATGCATTTGTATTTTGGGTATTCAATACTTGTATGGATAAAAGGACTCTGAAATCACCTGAGGGGCGCGGTGTGTATTTGGGAGCTATCCCGCATGCCGCCCGGCGTCGTAATAAACATACACTTTCTAACTTTAAACTGTTAGAGAGTTTTTGTCCGTCACAGGTGGATATCGGTGCTAGATCAATATCCATATTTCTTTAATAAATCAGGGAGGGGGGACTGGGAGGGTGCTTGGAGGGGCTTGGGATGTCTCTGAGAGGTTTTGGGGAGTCCTGACCCCTGCAGATCCCCCAGAGATGCCGCCGGACGTCGCCCGTAGCAAGATGCTGTCGGGGATCGGGGACTCGGAGTAGGGCTTCTTCTTCCTGGCGCTGGGGCTCGGCTTCTACCTGCTCAAGAAGGTCAGGGGGGTCCCAGAGGTCGTGTTCCCCCTCCCCCAGAGCGTGTGTGCTCCTTCCCCGGGGCCACCAGCCCGGTGTCACCCCCTTTTCTCTGCACACAGAGCTCCTGAGTCGCCAGTTGCTGCAGCCGCTCCCCGTGGCCTCAGGTGCAGCAGGGACCCCCCGCTCTGTCCCCGTGCTGATTTTGGGGGGGTCGTGTGTCCCCCCAGCCCTGTTGTCACTCTGCCCCCGCCCGCCTGCTCCCAGTCTTCCCAGTAAAGCTTCCCAGTTAAACACTGGGTGCTGCGGGTCTGCCCGGCAACTGGTGAGTCATCAGCCCCGCTCGCTCTGATTGGCTGACTCTTGTCCATCGCGTTCTCTCATTGGCTGAGGAGAGGCCCGGGACTGGAGAGAAGCAACGGCAGAGATCCCGCCCCGAGCACCGGCACGGGGACAACAGACCCAGCCTGGGCACACGGAGGGAATTTATTACCAACCAAACACAGCAGCACAAGCAGAAGGGAAAGAAATCCCTCCAACACCTTCCCCCCACCCAACGGGGATCACCCACAACAGGGCTTATCCACGATGGAGAGACGGGGACAGCCGAGTTTAGACCAGAAGCCAATTTCATTGAGGGTACCAGGGGTTTATACAGGGTTTTACTTGTGTGGTGCTCAGATAGGGCTCGATGTTTGCTAACAATTTCCCATTGGTTACACATTCTTCATGACATCACGGCACCTGGGAACATTATCTTATCACAAAGTCTCACAACAGGTTGCTTGGTCACTTCTTGCCCAGGGAGACTTAAACTGTGTCTGTGTCTCCCACAGTTTCTGCTCAGTCAGGCCTCAGATATCGGCCCCTTTATCAGCTCCATTGTTTTCCTCTCTGTTTTATTCCCCATTCGGGGGCACCAGGGCTCTGCCCAACGGGGGTCACTGGGGATCATCCAGCCCAGATCCTCCCATGGGGGATGGAGGTGGGGCAGCCCACAAAGCTCTTCCCTCACTCTCTTCCCTCACTCCAAGCTCTTCCCTCACTCAAGGCACTCGCAGGGCTTCCTTAGTGTTGCGTCCGTTGGTGTTGGGTCAAGTTTGAGCTCCTGGAGAAGCTCTTCCCACACTCCCCACACTCGTAGGGCCTCTCCCCAGTGTGGATGCGCTGGTGTCTTCTCAGTTCGGAGCTCCAACCAAAGCTCTTCCCACATTCCAAGCAGGTGTAGGGCCGTTCCCCAGTGTGGATCACCTGGTGCTGGATCAGGTCTGAGCTGTCTCTGCAACCCTTCCCACACTCCCCACACTTGTAGGGCCGTTCCCCAGTGTGGATCACCTGGTGGCGGATCACGTGGGAGCTGTGCGTGAAGCTCTTCCCACACTCCCCACACTCGTAGGGCCTCTCCCCGGTGTGGATGCGCCGGTGCATGGTGAGGTGGCAGTTTTGCTTGAAGCCCTTCCTGCAGTCGGGGCAACGGAAGGGCCTCTCCTCTGTGTGAATCCGCTCATGTGTGAGGAGAGTGGAGCTGGTCTGAAACCTCTTCCCACACTGGGAACACTCGTAGGGCCTCTCCCCAGTGTGGATAACCTGGTGCCGGGTCAGGCCAGAGCTGTTCCTGAAACCCTTTCCACACTCCACACACTCGTAGGGCCGATCCCCAGTGTGGATCCTCACGTGCTCGATCAGGGTGGAGCTCCGGCTGAATCCCTTCCCACACTCCCCACACTCGTAAGGCCGTTCCCCAGTGTGGATCCTCTGGTGCTCGATCAGAGAGGAGCGGAAGCTGAATCCCTGCCCACATTCCAAGCACTTGTGGGGCTTTTCCCTGCCATGAGGCTTCTCCACCAGCTCCGAGCTCCAGCTGGATCTCTGGCCGCCTTCCTGGCTCAGGGGGGCTCTTTCCTCCCCACAGCTCCCTGGGCTGGTTTTGCAGCCCCTCTTCCTGCAGGATCTCCGGGGCTTTTCCTCCTCCTCCATCCAGCCACAACCTGGAATGAAAAATCCTGGTTTGGGGAAAAAACAAAAGGAGAGCACCTTGGACTGGAGGTTCCTCCTTGCCCCACTTCATCGCAGGAAGTCAATAGGAATCTTGTGTCTGTGAGAACCTCCAAAGCACCAAGATTCACCCCAGAAATCCTGCAAACTTCAAGAGACAGATAAAAAACACCCCAAACCTCACAATTCAGCAAAAACCATAATTTCCTCCAAAAGATAAAGATTCAGCTGCCACATAAAACCAAAGCACCAACATTTAGCCCAAGCAAGCTCAGAAACCCCAAGATTCACCCCGTGAAAATCCTGGATCCCCCTCCACAGTCACCTGCTGCATGTGGGGGGAGCAGCGCTCCTGGGGCTGGGGGGAGGCTGCAGATACAGGGAGGGGTGGAACCTTGTGCTGCTTCCTGTTTCTGCTCCTCCTCCTGTGTCTCTGCTCTTCCTCACACTCCTCTTCCTCCTGCTATTCCTCCTTCTCCTGCACAATCCCACCTTCTCCTGCCACGTCCATCGTTTGACCATTTTGTTCCTCAACCCTGCTTCTCCTTCCCTTCTCCTCCTGCCCCCAGGCCCAGCACCCACTGCCGGCTCCCTCTTCCCCCCAGACCCACAGCATCCCAGCGCAGGGGCAGGGATGGAGCTGGGGCAGGTCGGGCTGGGGCAGCGCTGGGCTCTCGGCCGCTTCCGCCCGCACTCGGTCCCCACTGCAGCCGCTCCCGCCAGGACAGCGCGGGGGGGCCCGGCCTTGGCGCTGCCCCACTCCCACCTCCCCAAATTCCCCTCGCGGGGGCGATGGGGCCGAGGGGGGGGCGCAGGTGGGGTCCAGGTGGGGAACGCTGGGAGCTGCGAGTCTGCCTGGCAACTGGTGAGTCATCAGCGCCGTGCGCTCTGATTGGCTGAGCTCTGCCTGAGGGCTGGGGCTGCAGCAAAGAGGGGACACCCTGCTCCAGGGGGGATGTCCCGCAAACGGGGGACCCCCATGAAAGGAACAAGAGGAAAGTGTCTTCACAAACAGATGCTGTGAATCTGCTCCGAGACAGGGACAGGCACCTGTGAATAAGGAAGTGACAGGAGAAGCCATCGGTTTCAGGAAATGTTATCAATTGATGACACAGACTGCTGCTCAGCCAAGGTCCTGCTCAATTCATGAACTTCCCGAAGAACAACATACACTTAACAAAGCCGTGAATATCGCCTGCTATACAATAGTGGGGTGCATATGAAGGGAGTATGTACTAGGTGGATTGGGAAGTCTGCACCTCTCAAGTACTTCAGCCAGTGGGGAAAGGGAGAGGGAGATGTGGCCAGGAGAATTGGGATGAAAAGGAGGCTGTGTGCTCCAACAACTGCAGAGATCCCATGGGGAATGTCCCATGGCCTCTCCCATTTCTAGGAATGAAATTACTTTTACAGGACTCCTCTGTCTGCTTTGTGGACAGAAACCTCTGCTGATGTCAATTTTCCCACACACCCTGGGGCTCATCCGGAATTCCTTCCACCGTCCGGGGCGGCGGGCAGGGAGTGCAGCTGAAGGTGCCTCACCCACTTTGGGTGATCGGCTCCCTTGGCTGGCGGCGGCACCTGGGATCGACTGGGGACACGGGAGTGACCAGGAGACAGACGAGGGACACATCAGGGGGGTCTGTGAAGAGTCAGCAGGGAGAGAGCACTGAAAATCTCAGCAGTGAGTGCACTGGGATCTTCGGGGAGTGAACATGGCAGGGCACCCAGGGAGGGGAGAAAAGGGAAAGCCAGGGAGGGGTCCTGGCCAAAGGGATGATGATCCCAAAATGTCTCTGAAGGGTCCCTTGGGAGAATGTTGAGGTAGTTTGCACATTCCCCCAGAGGTAATTAAGGACATGGACAGCCAGGGGAGCAATAAGGGAAGTGGAGAAGGGATTTGGACAACAGGGGATGGATGGTGTTGGTGTGCTGGGAAGGGATCGGGTGAAGGGCAGTGTGCAGCAATATGGTGAAGGCAAGAAGCAGCAGGAGGAATCTATGTGGTGAGAAAAAGGATGATGGAGAAGAGAAGGAAGAGAAAAATACAGAGGACTGGGATGTATTTCAGCACTGTTCTATGATCAGAATTTGCCAGCTGATCCAGATCCTTTCCATCCCGGGTTTCCCGGAGAGGAAAAGAAGGAGGTCAGGATGCCAGGGGGTTTCTCTGTGGTGGGCAGCGGCAGCACCGGGCGCAGAGGTGCGGGACCGGGAGCACGGGCTGGGGGCCAGTGGGGAGCTGCGGGGCCGGGCCGGGGCTGTGGGGCAGCCGGGGCTCAGCGCCGGGCGCTGCCTGACCCCACCAGCCCCGGGCAGGGCCGGCAGTGGCCCCCGGCCCCCAGGAGCCTGCGGGACGCCCCGGCCGCTGCCCGGCCCCGTGGAGCTGCCGGCCCTGCCCGCCGGGGGGGCCGCCTTTGGACACTGCGGCAGGACAGGGACCGGCTCTGGGATACGATACGGGCTGGGGAGGGCACCCTGAGCACAAGAAGGAAAATAAAGCAACATCTGGGAAATGCAGATTGTACATGGAAGGATCAGGATTTTCTATTAAGCATTTGCTTTGGGTCGCTGGAGAAAGGAAAGATTTTGCACAAAGCTCAGCAGCTCTCAGAGGATGAGCACCCACAGGCAGTGAGCGCGGCTGCAGGAGTGGCAGAAGAAGGCCCTGGAGCACTTGGGCACAAAGGCACAGCAGCTGAATGCAAGAAGGGATGAGCAAAAGGCCAAGCTGAAGGCAAAGGCCATGGCACAGTTCCTACAGCCCCTCAGGGATCAACCCCAGGGCCCAAGGGGGCCCCAGCACCCAGGGGACGGGGTCAGCCACAAGCACCTGGCAGAGGCATTGCCCTCCTGGGCAGGGGAGAGCCCACCCAAACAGCCCCTGGGAAGGAGTCAGGGCTGTAAACCAAGATGCCATGGGTACGGCTTTTGCCGTTGGCTTTGGCAAGAAGAAGAGCCAGACCCAGGGCAGATATTCAATTCTCTCCCTTGCAATTGATCTTGGGAATTCCTTACCCTGGTAATTCTCCACCCAGTGCAGGGTGGGGATAAGGGATGGACATTTAAAGCAGTCTGTGGCCAGAGTCCTGTCTCTTGTGAAATCTCTCCCACAGGAAGCTGGGCTGGCACAGAGCCTGCCTTGGCACTTTGCTGTTCCCAACATCCAAGCAGGACATCGGGCCCTGCCTAAGGAGGCCAAAGCAGCACCACTGGTGGCCAAGTGGCGTGGCCCATGCCAAGTGTCCCTGAGGCCAGAAACAGCCCCCAGCACAGCTGAGCACGGGGGGACCCCTCAGCCTGGGCTCCAGGGCTCTGAAGCCCCGGAGATTTGCACTTCCCGCCTGCAGCAGGAGCATGGGAGGCCCCCACGGAGCCTGCACTGAAGGCAGCGCAGCAGCAGCCAGGGCTCCACAGCGGGGCAAGCCCCTGGGCCTGCCCACACATCCTCTGCTCAAATCCTCTGCCTGGGCACCCTCCTTGGGCATCTCCAGCCACCGGGGCCAATCCTTGCTGCCACTGCTGCAGCTTCAGTGCTTTCTGGGCCTGCACTGCCACAGCTGCTGCCGAAGACAACGGCACAATTCCACTCTGGGTCTCAGCCACACTCACACACTGCGCTGCCTGGGATTGCACTGATGGAAAATACACCAGGTCACAGACTTTAACATTTTTAACATTTTATTTCTCTACTCAGCCTTGGTCTGCCTTGGCCTCGGGGATAGAAATGGTAAAGGTTTTTTTAAGGGATGTTCCACCACTCAGTGGAGATGAGTTTAACATCTCAACACTCTGGGAATGGCCCAAAAGATTCCCACAAAGATAACGCCCAGCAGCAAACAGCAACCAACACCTACCCCAGACACTGCCCCCAGCAGAGCTGGAGACACCTGCTCTGGAAAAGGCTGAGAAGGAAATCCAGCAGTTCCGACCTGATGAACAGCAGAAGCCAAGAAATCCGGGTCCAATAAAAACCCAAATACTAAAAACTGCACAACTTGAAACTACAGAACATTAAACCAATGGATTTAGATTGGTTCAGACTGTATCAAGTTTGGGAAAAAATCCAGTTAAACCCACGTGTCATGGAACGATTTTCTCTGTACACCCGGGCTATGTGGGGATGGAATGATTTCTGTTGCAGATCCTGGCCAGAATCAAGGAATGCCTTGACTCTAACACTAAACATATTGGTGGAGTTTTCCTTTCTTCTGCACTTTCAGTGCAAAGTTTATAGCAGAAGAGTATTTTTTGTAATTATCCTACTTCTATATTGCCAGTTAGGTTTCAGCCAGGGATGTGAGAATGAGTTTCTACTCCGAGGAGAAGTAGAAAAAACTTAATTGCCTTGGGATTTTTTTTGTGTATGTTTGTGTGAGAGATACCAAAATTTTGGTCTGGGTATTTTGGCGTTCACTTTTAGGCTGCATTTTGCAAAACTAGAAGAGATTTAAAGGTGACCCTTTCACTCATAAACAGTAAATAGACGATTTGAAGGAAAAAATAAATAAAGCAGCAGGTTGTGGGGGGGGGGGCACACATGAGGCTGCTGGAGGCTGCTCTGGAAGAGAAGCTGCATTCCAGGCAGCCAGCAGAGGAGCTTTAGAAATGCAAATTAACACTGCTGGGGCAAAGTGGGGACAATGGACCTGCCTCTACTTGCCTGGGGCAGGAATTGGGCTGATTCCCTCTGCCCCTCACCCCAAGCTCTGCCTGCCTGCACAGATGGAATCTGCACAGCTGAAGGCAGAGCCCATGGTGAGGATCTCTGACTCTGCAACAGAAATGGGTGAAGCTGCAAAGGGAAACAGCAAATGGAGAATGCTGTGAAAACCTCACTAAAATAAGGGGGGATCATCCCTGTGCCCACTCCAACATGTGCTGGCACTGTCTATGCTATACAGGGAGTATCAGAGCACTGGGGTTTTTGCTATAACAAGTTCAGGGAAATCAGTTGGAATTCAAGTATTTCATGATGTAATTAGACAAAAGCAGTCAACTGATGCAGCCCCGGCTGGAGGGAGCGCCCAAAAATGGGGAAAAGATGAAGGGCCACCAGAACAAATCCTAAAACACCACGGACCAGCCCCTGGGAACCTGAACCAATTCATATCAGGAGACACAGAACCCATTTATCATTTCAATGCCATCATTAGATTACAAGCTGTCCTCGAAATAAGAACCAACCAGACACCTCCAGCTCCTGACCTTCCTGCCGACCCATCCACTGAAATGAGGAACACAACATTTCACCATGGGATGGGATCACATTATCTGTTAGCAGAAAAAGGAGGAGTTTGTGGAAAACTAAATGACTCCAACTGCTGTTGGCAAAGAGATGACAAAGGAAAAGCGGTGAAAAAAGATAACAAAGGAAATTGGAGAGCAGTTTCTGTATTGGTCCAAACATGGAAAGGATGGGATTGGGACACGGTTTCGTGGCTCCCTGGCACACCATGGGTTAAACGAATGCTGCTTCTCCTCTTCTGTGCTACAGCAACTCTCATCTTTTTACCATGCTCCACACCTTGGGAGTGCAGCTCATCCAGCAGCTGAGCCAGGGGATGCAGGTGGCAGCCAGGCCTCCTGATCCAGAAACGGCTACAAAAGGACAGGGAATGAGGACACCGAGAATAATCCCAAAACCAAAGAGGACCCGGGAAGAACAAAACAGAGTCAATGAGTGAATCTGCCTGGAGATAGGGCCAGCGACTTGGAGATGAGGAAGTAACGGAGAAACCATCAGTTCCAATAAATGTTACAAATGGACCCGGACAGCTGCTCAAAGTCCCGCTAAACTCCTCAACTTCCCGAAGAACAAAGACCAAACAGAGCCATGAATATCGGCTGTCATCCACAAGGAGGGGTGCATATGAACGAGGACAGGCAGCAGGCGGATCGGGAAGTCTGAACCTTCCAAGTCCCTCAGCCAGTGGGCAAAGGCAGAGGGAGATGCGGCCGGGAAAATGAGCATCCAAAGGAGGCAGCGTGCTTCAACAAGGGCAGAGAGCGCATGGCAAATGCCCCACGGCCTCTCCCTCTGCTCAGCAATCGAGTCACTTTGACAGGACTCCTCGGTCTCCTCTGGCCACAGAAACCTCCGGCGACGGGAATTTCCCCGCACGGTCCCGGCCACGGGGCAGCCACCTCTGTCCCAGCCACAGCAACCGGGACGAGCCAGCGCTGCTCCGGCAGCGGCTCCTGCCCAGGCAGCGGCGGGAAGGAGACCGCGGGCAGCCGCTCCCGCAGCGCCCTCAGCCCAGGGCCGGCACGGGCCGGACACGGCACCGCCAAGCCGCCGGAGCCCCCTGCCGCCCCCTCCGCCCGCAGCGAGCCCCGAGCCCCCGCAGAACCCGGCGCGGCTCCCACCTGCGCCGGGGCCGCCTCCGAGCTCCGCCAATGCCGCCTCCCCGCGCTCCGGCCGCTGCCGCCGCTCCCGGGCCCGCACAGACGCTCCGCCAATGGCGCCGCTGCCGAGCCAGGGCCGCCCTCAGGCCGCCAGCGGGGCCGTGCTTCGCCCCGCTCTCACCAATCAGCGCGCCAGAACCGCGACTGACGGCAGCAGCGGCCAATGGCAGCGAGGGGCGGGCTCTGCACACGGCACAGCCTCGCCCCGCGCTCTCAGGGCCCCCCGGGCTGTGGGAGGGCAAAGCCGGAGATGAGGAACAGCCCTGGAACGGGCCCGGGCCCGGGCCGGCATCCATCTGCAGCACCGACAAACTGCTCCGCACCTCCCGACACGGCTTTCCCGGCCCTGCGCCTTCGCCTTCGCTGGCTCCGGCTCTGCGGGAAGCCCAGCAGCCCCACTTCTCCTGCCCCCTAATTCGGAGCATCCGTGCATCGCTTTGATTTCCCCCAAAAAGGGAAAACCGCCCCAAAGCCCTGTGGGGGAGTGGGGGAGGGGAGAGATTTCTGGCACAAAACTCCAAAAGCTCCGAGCAGGACAATGAGAAGTCAGTGAAGAGCCTTGAATGCAGCTTTCTCCACGCCTCCCTCCTTCCAGCTGCACCTCCTCCCCCGGCAGTGCAGGAGACAGGGAATGGGGCCGTGCTCAGTTCATCCCCCGTGGCTTCTCCCTCTGCCCAGGGACAGGAGTCGTTCCCCTGCTGCAGCCTGCGCTCTCTCCCACCGGAGACTTCTCCAGGAACTTCTCCGACCGGAGTCCATCCCCTGGGGCACAGCCCCCCTCCAAGTGCTGCAGCGGGAAAAACGCCAGTCACTTGTTTTTACAACTTTTAAAAGTTTAATGATAATGAAATGGTTATAAAAATAGTAATACAATTAGAGTAATAAAAATTTAGAGTTCGTGTAATTACAGGACAATAAAAAGCAAAGAATTACGGACGTCCGGATGCTCTCGGGCACTTAAGCCCAATAAGCATGCCTTGTGAACAAAGGAATAACCTTTAAAAGCAGTAGCCTGTTGCATATTCATACATCTCATACATGATGCATAAATTCCTTGCAAATTAAGAAATTTTCTGGTTTTTGTCAACTTCTTCCCTTTAATCCTGGTGGTTCCATAAAGACGGAGAGAAGGTGGAAGAATGTTTGTCTTTTCCGATAAGGAGGCCGTAATTCTTTATGGGCCCCCTTCATTGTCATCTCTGTGTGAAGAGTTTCTTCATTATCTCATCTCTTGCTTGAGCTAGTAAAAAAAACCCCACATACATAGGCTATATTTTGACTACAAAACTACATATACCATACTATTAAAATGTTAATACAGCACTTCTAATCAATATAACATGATACATATAGTATTCAATTTAATATTTGCGAAAAGCCAATCATAAGACATGCATTTTTCACACTTGTTTTTACAATTTCTAAAAGTTTGGTAAAAATAAAGTGGTTATAAAAATAGTAATACAATTAGAGTAATAAAAATTTAGAGTTAGGACAATTACAAGAGAATAAAAAACAAAGAATTACGGACATCTGGATGCTCTCGGGCACTTAAGCTAGGACAACATGTTTTGCGAACAAAGGAATAACTCTTAAGATCCATTCACTGTTGCATATTCATACATACCTCATGGTTATGCATACATTCTGTTTATAATAAGAAACTCTCTCTGGAATAGACAGTGCCAGCACATGTTGGAGTGGGCACAGGGATGATCCCCCCTTATTTTAGTGAGGTTTTCACAGCATTCTCCATTTGCTGTTTCCCTTTGCAGCTTCACCCATTTCTGTTGCAGAGTCAGAGATCCTCACCATGGGCTCTGCCTTCAGCTGTGCAGATTCCATCTGTGCAGGCAGGCAGAGCTTGGGGTGAGGGGCAGAGGGAATCAGCCCAATTCCTGCCCCAGGCAAGAAGAGCCAGGTCCATTGTCCCCACTTTGCCCCAGCAGTGTTAATTTGCATTTCTAAAGCTCCTCTGCTGGCTGCCTGGAATGCAGCTTCTCTTCCAGAGCAGCTTCCAGCAGTCTCACATGTGCCCCCCCCCAATACCTGCTGCTTTTTTTATTTTTTCCTTCAAATCGTCTATTTACTGTTTATGAGTGAAAGGGTCACCTTTAAATCTCTTCTCGTTTTGCAAAATGCAGCCTAAAGGTGAACGTTGCAAAACCCAGACCAAAATTTTGGTATCTCTCACACAGACATACACAAAAAATCCCAGGGCAATTGAGTTTTTTCTACTTCTCCTCGGAGTAAAAACTCATTCTCACATCCCTGGCCCAAACCTAACCGGCAATATAGAAGTAGGATTATTACAAAAAATACTCCACTGCTATAAACTTTGCACTGAAAGTGCAGGAGAAAGGAAAACTCCACCAATATGTTTAGTGTAGGAGTCAAGGCATTCCTTGATTCTGGCCAGGATGTGCTACAGAAATCATTCCATCCCCACATAGCCCGGGTGTGCAGAGAAAATCGTTCCATGGCACGTGGGTTTGACTGGATCGTTCCCAAACTTGATACAGTCTGAACCAATCTAAATCCATTGGTTTAATGTTCTGCAGTTTCAAGTTGTGCAGTTTTTAGTATTTGGGTTTTTATTGGACCCGGATTTCTTGGCTTCTGCTGTTCATCAGGTCGGAACTGCTGGATTTCCTTCTCAGCCTTTTCCAGAGCAGGTGTCTCCAGCTCTGCCGGGGGCAGTGTCTGGGGTAGGTGTTGGTTGCTGTTTGCTGCTGGGCGTTATCTTTGTGGGAATCTTTTGGGCCATTCCCAGAGTGTTGAGATGTTAAACTCATCTCCACTGAGTGGTGGAACATCCCTTAAAAAAACCTTTACCATTTCTTTCCCCGAGGCCAAGGCAAACCAAGGCTGAGTAGAGAAATAAAATGTTAGAAATGTTCAAGTCTATGACCTGGTGTATTTTCCATCAGTGCAATCCCAGGCAGCGCAGTGTGTGAGTGTGGCTGAGACCCAGAGTGGAATTGTGCCGTTGTCTTCGCCAGCAGCTGTGGCAGTGCAGGCCCAGAAAGCACTGAAGCTGCAGCAGTGGCAGCAAGGATTGGCCCCGGTGGCTGGAGATGCCAAAGGAGGGTGCCCAGGCAGAGGATTTGAGCAGAGGATGTGTGGGCAGGCCCAGGGGCTTGCCCCGCTGTGGAGCCCTGGCTGCTGCTGCGCTGCCTTCAGTGCAGGCTCCGTGGGGGCCTCCCATGCTCCTGCTGCAGGCGGGAAGTGCAAATCTCCGGGGCTTCAGAGCCCTGGAGCCCAGGCTGAGGGGTCCCCCCGTGCTCAGCTGTGCTGGCGGCTGTTTCTGGCCTCAGGGACACTTGGCATGGGCCACGCCACTTGGCCACCAGTGGTGCTGCTTTGGCCTCCTTAGGCAGGGCCCGATGTCCTGCTTGGATGTTGGGAACAGCAAAGTGCCAAGGCAGGCTCTGTGCCAGCCCAGCTTCCTGTGGGAGAGATTTCACAAGAGACAGGACTCTGGCCACAGACTGCTTTAAATGTCCATCCCTTATCCCCACCCTGCACTGGGTGGAGAATTAACAGGGTAAGGAATTCCCAAGATCAATTGCAAGGGAGAGAATTGAATATCTGCCCTGGGTCTGGCCCTTGCTCTTGCCAAAGCCAATGGCAAAAGCCGTACTCATGGCATCTTGGTTTCTATCCCCAGCTTCCAAAGGTGTTTCTTTCTTTCCCCATTCATTCTTTGTACCCAGCCTGAGCTCTGGGGGTGTAGGGGTTATGGAGGTCCCATTGTATTCCTAAAGCTGCCATAACCCCCTGGAGGATCTTTCCTGTAAAATGAGTTCTGCTGTCTGAGTCTTTTGCTTCCACAATCCCTTTTCTTGGAATTATTTCTTTTAGAAATACCTGTATAAGTGATCTAGTGGTTGCTGAGCAATCAGAATTGCTTTTGCCCCCCTGTTCGGTGGCATGGTGTCAGCAGAAGATATTGAAGCCTTCCTGCTCAGGGCATTTCAGTGCCAGGCTCTTACAAGCACACACAGCTGTGCCGGTTGAGCTGACCATGGGGCGGTAACCTGGGCTTTGTCTGATTCCCTTCCTTAATAACAGCGTGTCTTGTAGCTCTTTTCCCTTCTGCTGCCCTTGAAGAGCCATCCAGGAGCACATTTTCTCCCTCAGGCCAGGGAATGTCTCATCAATCTCTCCCAGGCTGTGTCTGGAGCTCTGTCACTTGAATGCAGTCCTGGGTTTCTTCCCAGCCCCTCTGTGGGCTGTTCAAACAGGAGGCTGGGTTAAACCCTTCCCCTGCCTTCAGTTCTAAATCCTCCTGTGCCACTGAACAAGTTTCATACTGTAATAACTGAGCACTGCTCATCCATTTAGAGGCTCTTTTGGTTATCAAAGCTTTAACTTGATGGCAGACTGGAACAGCTGGAGATCCTGTTGTCATCAGGTTTTGGGCCTGGGTTCCCCTTAAAGCTGTGTCTGCACAATTCTGCAGACAATGAGGCCACTCTGGCCACTGGGTTCAACATTTTGGCCCAAGAATTCCTTTGGCATGGCCCTGTTTAACATTCACCTACAATTCCAGTTTCTTTACTGAGACTGGAAGAGCCACAGCTGAGGCATCAATATTACTAGGAAGAAAAAGAAATTAATTTATTTCAAACCTATCCCCCACAGCTCTTAATAGTGATTGGACAAATCATACCAGCTCAGCTTTCCCATTTATTCCCTAATAATTAAAACATTCCTTTACAATATTCCCAAATTAGGTCTAAGATTCAGAATGGATGGAGAGGCCCCTGTATCCATCAGGAGAGGCCTCCTCTCGATGCAGACCCAGCCTGAATGTTCTCCAGGGCTCCAGTGTGGTGGGTCCCCGGTGGGATGGGAGCTGTGACAGCCCTGACAATCCATGTCCATCCAGGGGTGGGCTTGCTCCTCCTGAGGGTGCTGCTGTCTCTGCTTGCAGTGTCCCTGTGCCCTGCAGCTGGAGCCCTGACTCCTTCCCAGGGGCTGTTTGGGTGGGCTCTCCCCTGCCCAGGAGGGCAATGCCTCTGCCAGGTGCTTGTGGCCGAACCCGTCCCCTGGGTGCTGGGGCCCCCTTGGGCCGTGGGGTTGATCCCAGAGGGGCTGTAGGAGCTGTGCCATGGCCTTTGCCTTCAGCTTGGCCTTTTGCTCATCCCTTCTTGCATTCAGCTGCTGTGCCTTTGTGCCCAAGTGCTCCAGGGCCTTCTTCTGCCGCTCCTGCAGCCGCGCTCACTGCCTGTGGGTGCTCATCCTCTGAGAGCTGCTGAGCTTTGTGCAAAGTCTTTCCTTTCTCCAGCGACCCAATGCAAATGCTTAATAGAAAATCCTGATCCTTCCATGTACAATCTGAATTTCCCAGATGTATCTTTGTTTTCCTTCTTGTGCTCAGGGTCCCCTCCCCAGCCCGTATCCCAGAGCCGGTCCCTGTCCTGCCGCAGTGTCCAAAGGCGGCCCCCCCGGCGGGCAGGGCCGGCAGCTCCACGGGGCCGGGCAGCGGCCGGGGCGTCCCGCAGGCTCCTGGGGGCCGGGGGCCACTGCCGGCCCTGCCCGGGGCTGGTGGGGTCAGGCAGCGCCTGGCGCTGAGCCCCGGCTGCCCCACAGCCCCGGCCCGGCCCCGCAGCTCCCCACAGGCCCCCAGCCCGTGCTCCCGGTCCCGCACCTCTGCGTGCCCGGTGCTGCCGCTGCCCACCACAGAGAAACCCCCTGGCATCCTGACCTCCTTCTTTTCCTCTCCGGGAAAACCAGGATGGAAAGGATCTGGATCAGCTGGCAAATTCTGAGCATAGAACAGTGCTGAAAAACATCCCCGTTCTCTGTATTTTTCTCTTCCTCCTCTTCTGCATCATCCTTTTTCTCACCACATAGATTCCTCCTGCTGCTTCTTGCCTTCACCATATTGCTGCACACTGCCCTTCACCCGATCCCTTCCCAGCACACCAACACCATCCATCCCCTGTTGTCCAAATCCCTTCTCCACTTCCCTTATTGCTCCTCTGGGTGTCCATGTCCTTAATTACCTCTGGGGGAATGTGCAAACTACCTCAACATTCTCCCGAGGGACCCTTCAGAGACATTTTGGGATCATCATCTCTTTGGCCAGGACCCCTGCCTGGCTTTCCCTTTTCTCCCCTCCCTGGGTGCCCTGCCATGTTCACTCCCCGAAGATCCCAGTGCACTCACTGCTGAGATTTTCAGTGCTCTCTCCCTGCTGACTCTTCACAGACCCCCCTGATGTGTCCCTCGTCTGTCTCCTGGTCACTCCCGGGTCCCCAATCGATCCCCGGTGCCGCCGCCAGCCAAGGGAGCCGATCACCCAAAGTGGGTGAGACACCTCCAGCTGCACTCCCTGCCCACCGCCCCAGATGGTGGAAGGAATTCCGGATGAGGCCCAGGGTGTGCGGAAAAATTGACATCAGCAGAGGTTTCTGTCCACAAAGCAGACAGAGGAGTCCTGTAAAAGTAATTTCATTCCTAGAAATGGGAGAGGCCATGGGACATTCCCCATGGGATCTCTGCAGTTGTTGGAGGACACAGCCTCCTTTTCATCCCAGTTCTCCTGGCCACATCTCCCTCTCCCTTTCCCCACTGGCTGAAGTACTTGAGAGGTGCAGACTTCCCAATCCACCTACTACATGCCCCTGTAATTTGCTCCCTGCTTTTATATAACAAACGATATTCCTGGCTCTGTTAAGTCTTTGTTGTTCTTCGGGAAGTTCATGAATTGAGCAGGACCTCGGCTGAGCAGCAGTCTGTGTCATCAATTGATAACATGTCCTGAAACCAATGGCTTCTCCTGTCACTTCCTTATGCACAGGTGCCTGGCCGTATCTCGGAGCAGATTCACAGCATCTGTTTGTAAAGACACTTTCCTCTTGTTCCTTTCATGGGGGTCCCCCGTTTTCGGGACATCCCCCCTGGAGCAGGGTGTCCCCTCTTTGCTGGAGCCCCAGCCCTCAGGCAGAGCTCAGCCAATCAGAGCGCAGGGCGCTGATGACTCACCAGTTGCCAGGCAGACTCGCAGCTCCCAGCGTTCCCCACCTGGACCCCACCTGCGCCCCCCCCTCGGCCCCATCGCCCCCGCGAGGGGAATTTGGGGAGGTGGGAGTGGGGCAGCGCCAAGGCCGGGCCCCCCCGCGCTGTCCTGGCGGGAGCGGCTGCAGTGGGGACCGAGTGCGGGCGGAAGCGGCCGAGAGCCCAGCGCTGCCCCAGCCCGACCTGCCCCAGCTCCATCCCTGCCCCTGCGCTGGGATGCTGTGGGTCTGGGGGGAAGAGGGAGCCGGCAGTGGGTGCTGGGCCTGGGGGCAGGAGGAGAAGGGAAGGAGAAGCAGCGTTGAGGAACAAAATGGTCAAAGGATGAATGTGGCAGGAGAAGGTGGGATTGTGCAGGAGAAGGAGGAATATCAGGAGGAAGAGGAGTGTGAGGAAGAGCAGAGTCACAGGAGGAGGAGCAGAAACAGGAAGCAGCACAAGGTTCCACCCCTCCCTGTGTCTGCAGCCTCCCCCCAGCCCCAGGAGCGCTGCTCCCCCCACATGCAGCAGGTGACTGTGGAGGGGGATCCAGGATTTTCACGGGGTGAATCTTGGTGTTTCTGAGCTTGCTTGGGCTAAATGTTGGTGCTTTGGTTTTATGTGGCAGCTGAATCTTTATCTTTTGGAGAAGGTTTTGATTTTTGCTGAATTATGAGGTTTGGGGTGTTTTTGATCCGTGTCTTGAAGTTTGCAGGATATCTGGGGTGAATCTTGGTTTTTTGGAGGTTCTCACAGACACAAGATTCCCAATGACTTCCTGAGATGAAGTAGGGCAGGGAGTAACCTCCAGTCCAAGGTGCTCTCCTTTTGTTTTTTCCCCAAACCAGGATTTTTCATTCCAGGGTGTGGCTGGATGGAGGAGGAGGAAAAGCCCCGAAGATCCTGCAGGAGGAGGGGCTGCAAACCCAGCCCAGGGAGCTGCGGGGAGGAAAGAGCCCCCCTGAGCCAAGAGGGCGGACAGAGATCCAGCCGGAGCCCAAAGCTGGTGGAGAAGCCTCACAAGTGCTTGGAATGTGGGCAGTGCTTCAGTCGGACCTCCCACCTAATCCAGCACCAGAGGATCCACACTGGGGAACGGCCCTACGAGTGTGGGGAGTGTGGGAAGGGATTCAGCCAGAGCTCCAACGTGATCCAGCACCAGAGGATTCACACTGGGGAACGGCCCTACAAGTGTGGGGAGTGTGGGAAGGGTTTCAGGCATAGCTCTGACCTGATCCGGCACCAGGTGATCCACACTGGGGAAAGGCCCTACACCTGCTTGGAATGTGGGCTGGGATTCAGCCTCAGCTCCAACCTGCTCCAGCACCAGAGAATCCACACTGGGGAACGGCCCTATGAGTGTGGGAATTGTGGGAAAAGCTTCAGTGACAGCTCTGGCCTGAGCCAGCACCAGGTGATCCACACTGGGGAACGGCCCTATGAGTGCTTGGAATGTGGGAAGAGCTTTGGGTGGAGCTCTTTCCTGAGAAGACACCAGCGCATCCACACTGGGGAGAGGCCCTATGAGTGTCCCCAGTGTGGGAAGAGGTTTAAGACCAGCTCCACTCTCCTAAAACATGAGCGGATTCACACAGAGGAGAGGCCCTTCCGCTGCCCCGACTGCGGGAAGGGCTTCAACCGCAACTCCCACCTCACCGTGCACCGGCGCATCCACAGCGGGGAGAGGCCCTACGAGTGTGGGGAGTGTGGGAAGAGCTTCTCCAGGAGCTCATACCTGACCAAACACCAACGGAGGCACCACTCACCCTGTGAGTGCCCCGAGTGAGGGCAGAGCTTTGTGCGCTGCTCCAGCTCCATCCCCCATGGGAGGATCCGGGCTGGATGATCCCCAGTGACCCCCGTTGGGCAGAGCCCTGGTGCCCCCGAATGGGGAATAAAACAGAGAGGAAAACAATGGAGCTGATAAAGGGGCCGATATCTGAGGCCTGACTGAGCAGCAACTGTGGGAGACACAGACACAGTTTAAGTCTCCCTGGGCAAGAAGTGACCAAGCAACCTGTTGTGAGACTTTGTGATAAGATAATGTTCCCAGGTGCCGTGATGTCATGAAGAATGTGTAACTAATGGAAAATTGTTAGCAAACATCGAGCCCTATCTGTGCACCACACAAATAAAACCCTGTATAAACACCTGGTACCCTCAATGAAATTGGCTTCTGGTCTAAACTCAGCTGTCCCCGTCTCTGCATCGTGGATAAGCCCTGTTGTGGGTGATCCCCGTTGGGTGGGGGGAAGGTGTTGGAGGGATTTCTTTCCCTTCTGCTTGTGCTGCTGTGTTTGGTTGGTAATAAATTCCCTCCGTGTGCCCAGGCTGGGTCTGTTGTCCCCGTGCCGGTGCTCGGGGCGGGATCTCTGCCGTTGCTTCTCTCCAGTCCCGGGCCTCTCCTCAGCCAATGAGAGAACGCGATGGACAAGAGTCAGCCAATCAGAGCGAGCGGGGCTGATGACTCACCAGTTGCCGGGCAGACCCGCAGCACCCAGTGTTCCCCACCTGGACCCCACCCTCCCTGCCCAGTCCCGGCCCCCGCGTGGGGTCCCCCCAAGTCCCTCCCCACTGCCCCCCATAACCTGGGCTGGGTTTAACTGGGAAGCTTTACTGGGAAGACTGGGAGCAGGCGGGCAGGGGCAGAGTGACAGCAGGGTTGGGGGGACACACGACCCCCCCAAAATCAGCGTGGGGATGAAGCGGGGGGTCGCGGCCGGGCCCGAGACCACGGGGAGGGGCTGCGGCCGGCGGCGGCTCAGGAGCTCTGTGGGCAGAGAAAAGGGGGTGACACCGGGCTGGGGGCCCCAGGGAAGGAGCACACACGCTCCTAGAAGACAGCCCCAGCGCCAGGAAGATGAAGCCCAACTCGGAGCCCCTGATCCCTGACAGCATCTTGCTGCGGGCGGCATCCAGTGGCATCTCTGGGGGGTCTGCAGGGGTAAGGACCCCCCAAAACCTCTCAGAGACACCCCAAGCACCTCCAAGTACCTTCCCAGTCACCCCCATCCCACCCAGAACCCCCTGAAACCTTCCCCCGATCCCTTCCCGGCCTCCCCAGGACCCACCACAGCCTTGGCCATCCTTCTCAGGATCCCACAGCCCCCTTCCAGTTGCCTCGCACCGCCCCAGGACCCACAAACCCTGTCCCAGTCCCTTCCCAGCCTCACCAGGACTCACCCTGACCCCTCCATGTCTCTTCCCAGCACAACCAACCTCATCCCAAGCTCTGCTTTTCCATCCCCAATCTCCTTCCAGCTCCTCCAGGCTCACTCCAATCCTTCCCAGTCACACCCAACACCTCCAAACTCCCTCCCAGTGTCCACCAGGGCCCCCAGAACCCCATCCCACCCTCCCCAGCATCCTTGAAACCACTTCTCAGCCCTTCCACACCTCCAAGCCCCTCTCCCAGCTGAAACCAGGCTGTCTCAAACTCCCTCCCAGTTGCTCCCAGCACATCCCAGTGGCTCTCCCAGCGCCCCCAATTCCTCCCCCGTGCCCCAATGCCAGCTCAGGGGGTGCTCCAGGCTGATGTGCTCCACATGGCAGCTGCAGGTGAGCCCGCACCAGGGGGGTGTTTCCAACAGCACCAGGAGCTGGTAGGTCCAGTCCTTGTTGGGGACCATGTCGGTGGCCACCACAGAGAGCTCCTGCTGGCCCTGGAACCACCTCAGCTGGGTGTGGGCAGGCTAGAAATCCATCACGGAGCAGCCCCGGGCTGGGAGCTCGAGGGCACCAGCGAGATGGACACGCTGAGGGACATTGGGAGAGAGCGGGAACCGACTGGGATCAGCTGGGGGGAACTGGGAGAGAGAGGGGAGGGGTGGGGTGGCCTTGGGAGGGATTGGGAATGGACTGGGAAGGATTGGGGTGGCACTCAGAGAGATGGGAGGGGATGGGGGGCACTGGGAGGGAGGATGGAGGTCTGGGAATGAACTGGGAATGGACTGGGAAGGACTGGGGTGGCACTCAGAGAGATGGGAGGGGATGGGGGCACTGGGAGGGAGGATGGAGGTCTAGGAGTGAACTGGGAATGGACTGGGAGGGACTGGGGCGGCACTGGGAGGAACTGGGAACGAAGTGCGCGGCACTGGGAGGCCGAGTCCAGTGCGGGGCACTCGGCGCTGCGGGTCTGCCTGGCAACTGATGAGTCATCAGAGACACGCGCTCTGATTGGCTGAGAGGCGGCAGCACCACGCTAGGCTGAGATGGACAGCCGGGAGGCACTGGGAGAGACTGGGATGGACTGGGAGAGCCACGGGGCTCAGTGGCAGGGACACAAGGTCTCGGGGATGGGCACAAGGAGGGCTGAGGGCTCTGGGCCGATCCCAGGGAGGATTTGAGGGGCTCCAGGGTCATTGCCAGGGCAGAGCCCGAGGGGACACGCTCTGCCCCGCGCTCACCTCGGCGCTCCGTGAGGAACGGGCTGAGATACTCGTGGTTGTACCGGCACAGCCAGTCCGCCGCAGCCCTTTTTTGCTCCATAACGTCTGGGTCGCTGTTCCAATACCTGGCTGCTGTCTCCCCATAGGGGGTGAACCCCAAAAAGTGCCCCACGTCGCAGTCGAACATCGCGTACTGCTCCCGATTGTAGATGAACCTGCTCAGGTACCTCACCTTCTCCGTGCCGTTCATGAAGTGACACTCGGACTTTCCCACGTACTGGAACACCCCTGTGTGTGCAGGACACAGGTCCGGGGGTGCCCCCCCAGCAGCCCCAGAGCTCCGGGATCAATCCCGGATCCCCACTCCGCACCCCCTGTGCCCCAGAGCCGCCATGGATCTCTCCTGCCCGAGCTGCCACTTCCTCTTTTCCACCCTTCCCCCATTTGCCCTTCCACATCCTCTCCCCTCCGACTTTCAGCCTCTCCCCAGAGAGAGTTTCAACCTTTTAAACATATTTCCCCAAAAGCCCAGCCCCCCTTCCCGCTCAGTTTTGGGGTCCTACCCTCCCCTTTTCCCCACTTTCCCACCCTCTCCCGACCCTTCCTCTCCTGCCCCCAATCCTCAGCCCCTCCCGCTCTTCCTTTCGGGGTCCCCTCCTCCTCCTGCCCCTGCAATTTCGGGCTCTCACCGCCCCCTTTTCCCCATTCTCCCCCCTGTCCCACCGCCTCCCGCCCCCCCCGCTCTCCCGAGAGCTCCGCGCCCGCAGCCGGGGGGGCTCCCAGCACCACCAGTGCCACCAGTACGGCCCCAGCTGCCGCCACTCGCCCCATGGCCAGCGCCGCCCAGGGAGCACCAGCCCCAGAGCGGCCGCGCTGCGCTGGCAGCACCAGTCCGGAGCAGCGCGGGCTCAGCAGCGCCGCGCGCTCTCATTGGCTCCGAGCACTTTTGGGCACCGATTGCCGAGGCTCTGCCACACAACCGATGACTCCTCAACTCCTCGCGCTCCCATTGGCTGCAGCGCGTTTTGGCTGCGTTTGGATTGGCTGAGCGGTTCCGGGACGCTGCAGCCCCGGCTGGGGCTTTTCCAGGCACGGGGAGCCTTGGGGCGCTGCGCAGCTGGGAGCTCAGCTGTGCCCAGAAATGTGTGCCCGGCTGCGCGGGGTCTCAGGGGTGCCCGTGGCGAGGGGTGACGCTGGCCCCATGCCAGGCACCCCCCAGAGCCGCTCTGTCCCTGCCCCCCGCAGCCGCACAGGGACAGAAAATGGAACCGAGGGTTCCTGCCTGGGAACAAGGAGCGGGAGAGATCCCTCAGCAAATCCGGCACGGGCACAGCAGACCCGGCCCGTACACAGGGAGGGAATTTATTACCAACCAAATCACACCAGGACAAGCAGAGGGGAAAGAAATCTCTCCAACACCTTCCCCCACCCAACCGGGATCACCCAGAGCGGGGTCACCGGGGCTCTGCCCAACGGGGCTCACTGGGGATCATCCAACGTGGATCCTCCCATGGGGGATGGAGCTGGAGCAGCGCACGAAGCTCTTCCTGCACTCGGGGCACTCACAGGGCCTCTCCCTGGTGTGGAAGTGCTGGTGAGTGACGATCTCTGAATTCCACCTGAAGCTCTTCTGACATTCCAAGCACTCATAGGGCCGTTCCCCAGTGTGGATCCTGTGGTGCTTGGTGAGGTCAGAGGTCCCACTGAAGCTCTCCCCACACTCCCCACACTCACAGGGCCTCTCCCCAGTGTGGGTGTTCTGGTGTTCCATCAGGGTGGAGCTGCAGCTGAAGCCCTGCCCACATTCCAAGCACTTGTGAGGCTTCTCCCTGCCATGAGCCTTCTCCACCAGCTCCGAGCTCCGGCTGGATCTCCGGCCACCTTCCTGGCTCAGGGCGGGGAGCTCTTTCCTCCCTGCAGCTCCCTGGGCTGGGTTTGCAGCCCCTCCTCCAGCAGGATCTTCGGGACTTTTCCTCCTTCTCCATCCAGCCACACCCTGGGAATGACAAATCCTGCTTTGGGGAAAACCAAGGTGGGAGCACCTTGGAGTAGAGGCTCCTCACTGCCCAAGTCCACCCCTAGAACTCAGCAGGAGTCTTGTGTCCATGGAAATCTCCACTATATCAAGGTTCAGCCCAAAACAACTCTCCCAGGACTTCCCGATCTCTGATCTCTCCACTTTTGGCGTTCCAGAGGTTTCCTTTCCCTGGGGTGATGGGGGTCCAATGGCTCCAGGGGTTCCCCCTTCTCCGACATCCTGATTAGGTATGATCCAAGAGCTTCTGCGGGTCCATGGGGTCCCTTCTCCCCTGATGATTTACTTTGAGGTCCCAGGGGTCCCAGGGGTCCCTCCTCTCCAGGCTCCCCCCCTTTCCAGCCAGCTGGGGTTCCCCCAGCTCCAGGATCGCCCCTCTGTTCTCTCCCCACTCCGGGGGTCCCAGGAGTTCCTCTCCTCTGCTCCCCCGGAGGTCCCCAGGACCAATGTCCTCCCCCTGGTGACCCTGGGCAATGGCCACGTGGACTCCCAAAGATCCCCCCAAGGGGCTCAGCTTTGGGGTCCTGCAAGATCCAAACCTACACACACACACACACAGAAAAAAAAAAAAAAAACACCCATCCCAGGGTTTATTTGGGCCTCCCAGACGATATTTGGGGCTCAATTCCACAATCTGCAAGCTCCAAACACACCCCAATAAAAAAACCCTCTCAGGGACCCCCCGACAGATTTGGGATGAGCTGCCCCTCCCCTCTCACCTGCAGGATGAGCTGGGGGCGATGGTCCCGGGGCCAAGGGTGCTGCGGCCACAGGGGGCACTGGAACCTCCTGTTTCTCCTCCTTTTCCTCCTCCTGCTCCTCCTCTTCCTGCTCCTCCTTTTCCTCTCTCCCTCCTCCTCCTCCTTCTTATCCCACCTCCTGCCCAGTTCCTGCCTTCTCTATATTTAGAGTGGAGAACCTTGCTTGTTTTTAGAACGAGAACAAAGATCCCAGATGGAACACAGCTTGCTGGTTTTAGCCAGAAGTGTCAGTGACTAAAGGTCATGTTTGCTCTGCTTTGGTGCCGTCCTTGTTCCTCCTCAGTGTTCAGGCTGGGCTATGGGGTGTCCTTGTTTGCTGCATTTTCAGAGCTCCTCCTGGATCCTTTGTGTGAAAAATGCAGATTATATGGCTCTACGCAGATATTTACTATATGTATTATGCTAGGTTGGAAAGTTATGCTGTAGTAACATTTTAATAATATAGTAAATGTAGTTTTGTAATTGAAATTAAGCTTTAGTAGTTAAAATAGAAAATATGTGTGTGTGGTATCCTTTTTGCTCAAGAGAAGGAGAAGATAATCAAGAAATTCTTCACACAGAGATAACAATTACAAAAACCCCTAAATCTTCCAGAGGAAAGGAATTTATGGCTTTCTTTATCAACAAAAAAACCGAACTTCTCCAAACTCGACTTAGACTTCAAGGCGCCTGGGATTAACAGGAATTCCTCAACACGTACCGGACGAACTTCTTGTTTTAAATAAATATATGCATATTCATGAAGTGATTTGTGTATGCAACACGTTACCCCTCTTAAGGAGGGAATTCTTTTTTATCGGGGTCCTTCTCCTGGCTCACTTTTGTCCAGAGAGAGGTACACAGCCCGGGCTGTAACTTTTTGCTGTTATTGTCTCTTTAATTGTCCTAACTCTAATTGTTTAATCTTTAGTACTTTACTTGTATTAATTTTTTTTCAATTTATTTTTATTAAACCTTTATAAATTTTAAAAGCCAAGTGATTGGCGTTTATAACACTTTGGGCAACAGGCTGTGCCCTGGGAGGGCTCTTTGTGCTCCTTTGTGACACAGGAGAACCTTCCAGGCGGTTTCTGCGTGAGCTGCTGCTGTGATGTCACAGGAGCACTGCCACGTCCCCGAGGTGTTCCCGTTGCTGTGGCACACGGAGGCCTCAGTGTCCAGAGTGGCTCTGGGCACTGCTCGTTGCCGGAGGATCCTCCTGCCCGAGGCATTCTCAGCAGCCAGCCCAGCCCTGACGGGTGTCCTTCTGTGCTTGCAGGGCTACAGTCTGCAGACGTGTGCAGCGCAGCCAAAATGATCCAGCACGTGGCTGCTGCAGTTTGCACGCTGTACTCTGTGGCGTATGCGGGGTATTTTTTAACCCACTTGGCACGTAAGTCGAGGTTTTCCCTCGGTGCTGTGGCTTTGGGCTTGCTGTGTGCTTGCTGTTCTTCCTCTGGGCCTGAGCTGACTTTGTAACCAAATTGCCATGAAGACACCATTGCTTTGGGAGAGCTCCTGGCAGCAGCTGCAGCTGGAAAAGGGGGTGTCTGCAGCCAGCGGGGCGTGCACAGCATTTGCAATGAGCCCTGGGGGGTTCTGTTCCCTCAAGCGGGGAGTCTGTGGCAGCAGAGCCTGGAACTGCCTGTCCAGCCAAGAGCTGACCCAGCCCAGTATTTTGTGCTGTTCTCTTGCTGTGTGAAGGGACTGTGGCTCCTGGAGGGACGCTGTGAAAGCAAAATGCTCTCTCGGGGTTGCCTTGCTCCGGGGCATTTCCCACCACAGGCAGTTTTTTTTCCTGACAGCATCTGGTTCATGTTCCCTCTCCCGTTGCAGGGCACTTCATGAGTGGATCCCGTGCAGCTCCTCCTTCGGTGAGTGGGAAAGGAACCTTTGGCATTTGGAATTGTGCAGCAAGTTGTGAGCTCGGCATGTGGCAGCCGAGTGCCCACCTGGGAGGCTGAAGGAAAGTTCCTGTCAGTGTTCTTGCAGCAGCAAAGGGATCCCTGGGAGTTTTCTCCTATTCTTTCTGTCCACAGGGCACAAAAGCAGCACCAGCACCTCCTCTGGCTCCTTCTGCATCCAAAGAGGAGGCCAAAGAGGAGGAAGGCAGCAGTGAGCTTCCCGCTGTTCCAGGGGACGATGGTGAACGTCCCTCAGTGCCGGGAGATGACAGTGAACTTCCCGCTGCTCTGGGAGACGAGGGCGAACATCCCGCGCTGTGGGAACACAACGGCGAGGCTCCCGCGGTGTGGGACAAGGACAGTGGACATCTCCCGGCGTGGGAGGAGGAGAGAGGACATCTTGTGGCTTGGGAAGAGGAGGGTGAACTTCTCCCAGCATGGGAAGCGGACAGTGAACGTCTAGTGTCTTGGAAAGATGATGGCGAACCTGCAGCATTTTGGGAAGAGAACAGAGAAGCTCCCTGTGCTTGGGAAGAGGACACTGAACCTCCCTCGGCTGTGGGATCCTGGGCTGAACATTCTGACAGCAGCACAGCCCTGCAGCCAGAGGGGAGAGGGGAGTGGTGCCTGATGCAGCTGAGTACGTCTGCTCTGTTCCTGTGTGCCAGAGCAGGGTGCTGTGTGTGTGTCTCGGCATCAGCTGCACCCAGTGCTGCTCTGCAGCTGAATGTGCCAGGGTCATTTCTTGTCCTTCCCCAGCTGAGACCAAGGGGCTGACGGCCCCAGGGAGGGGGGCTGCATTCTGGCTCTGCTGCAAGGCGGGGTCTCACTCTGGGAGGGAGCGTCTTCCACGTGGTTTCTTTCAGGGAACACCGTGAGCCTGGCGGAGCCTGCCGAGAAATACCTGGAAGTGGAGCAGATTGGCCAAGGGTAAGTGCACGGCAGTTACTTCTGCACAAGCAGGCCCAGGTGTTGTGCTGGTGCAGGATCAAGTGAGAAGTCAGGAGAGCTCCAAACACCTCCAGACACTGGGGCGCCATCCTGCTGTCCCTCAGTCCTGATCAGAATTGATACCTGTGCTCAGAAGGCACCGTCAAAGGCCCCTGAGGCTGGCAGTGTCCTGCCTGCAGCAAGGAGCAGGACCTGGAAGATCTTCTGTCCCTGGAATTGGATTGCCTAAAAGAGCCACTCACCATCTGGTGACTGTCAGAAAACAGTTCTCAAGGAGATTTCTTTCAAATATTTTGCTTCAAAAAATATCCTGCGGTCAGGATTAACAACCTAATGGTTTAGAAACAGAAACCAGAGCTGAACTAATAAGTGCTCTATTCCAGCACAGGTAGTAGAGCCCATACATTCAGCAACAGACACAGAGCTGATGCACTCTGGGGGAAAATGCATCACCTGCCTGATGGCAGGGCCCTTGTGGATCCTGCAGGTCTTAGGCAGGAAATGGGAAAGGATGGAATGCATTCTTTTCCAGTTCTTTAGACACCCATTGCTCACTTCAGGTTTTGAACTAAAGCAGTGCAGCGTGGACATTTGGGATTTGCCCCAGCCCAATTCCTTGGTGTTGGGTCTCAGTTTTCTCTGGCACACCTTGCATGGCAGAGGGCTGGTGGCTGCTGCGCTGTTGTTGGAAGGGTCGATGCCCCCAGGTGTTTGTGAACGCTGCAGGCAGCAGAGATCTCCTGTCTGGGCTGGCTTTCACTGCCAGGGCCTAAAGCGCTGCTTCTTTCTTCTCTGCTGTTTTGTCTCCAGGGCTTTTGGAACCGTTTCTAAAGGACTCGACAGGGCCACTGGAGGAGAGGTCAGTGTCAACACGCCCAGCACGTCTGGCAGCTCTCCAGGGCTCTCCCCTCTGCTGGGAGCTGTGGCTGCAGCTTTGGGGGCCAGCAGAGCTTTCCTGCACAGGCTGCTCCTCTGCAGGCAGAGCCGTGTCAGCCTGCAGAGCACAGCTGGGACAGACTTGGTCCTTCTGAAGTGCCCAAAGGAATGCAAGGAGGGCAATGAATGTGTGTGTTTGCTTTGTTGTGCAATGCCAACCAGAGCAGTTGCATCTGAAATCATGACCCAATCCCATAGAACTGCTAAAGGGTTCCCGGCTGTTTTGCTCTGTTTGCACAGAACCAGAATTACCTCCTGCTTGCAAAGTGTGTTTGAACAATAATGAGAGTGTTGAGGCCATTTGAGAAGACTGTAGGTGCAGAGAATGTGGTTAGAGCTTGGAGGCTGACAGCTGAGGGGCCATTTCTGCAGAGCCTGCAAGGCCAAATGTCTCTGGCCATGTGTCCTGTAAGCAGCCCCCAGCGAGCAGAGCAATGGGCTGTGGGAATGGCACTTGCTGAGCTCTGGTGTCCCATCCCAAGGCAGTTTGGCACAGCCCGGCTCCGTCTCCCCAAAAAGACTCGCTCCGTGTTTGCTGCGGCCTCCTGCCACAGACTCCTCCAGTTAAAGGTCTGCAATGTCCCTTCAGGTGGCCATAAAGAAAATGAGTCTGAGAGGGCAGAACAGGGAACAAGCTGTGAATGAGCTCCTGCTCCTGAAGGACAAGAAGAACCCCAACATTGTCAGCTTCTTGGACAGGTGAGTGCTTCAGGCCTTATCCTGTGCCTGGGCCCTGCCTTAACCTTTCCTGCCATCCGTAGTCTGTAGCCTGATTTGAAAATGCCTGACCCAGCAGATTCTTCCCAAAACAACAGCCTGGCAGTTCGCTCCCTCCGTGTGCTTTTGTAGCTTTGGTTTGGTTTTCCCTTCAAGCTGACCCTGTTTTCTGTGTCTTACAACAAGTGCTGATAAACCACAGCAGATATTATTTCCCTTGGCTTCTTCTTCCCAGCCCTTTCCCATTGCTGCAGATGCCAGGAAGACCAGGTTCTTGTTCCCAGAAATGCCTCGTTTGCCCATTTGTCACTGGCCTTGCCTGTTTCTGAAGGGACTTTCTGAAAGGTTTTCTGACCCCTTTTGTCCCAAGTGCTGCCCGGCCTCCTCCCCTGGATAACCCTGGGAGCTGTGTTGCCTTGTTCTGCAGGGAAGGGTGGAACTGATGAGTTCAGAAGCTGAACCAGCTGGGGGCCAGTGTTGTGGTTCCACATTGATCTGGGCCTTTGCTAAACTGCATTTTTCACCTGCTTGCCATCTCAGGCCTCTCCTTTCTCACAGGGGTCTCCTCCTTTAGACTGTGCAGATCCCAAGGGCTGTGCAGCCTGGCAGGAATGTCTCTCCATCGGATTCTGTCCTCATTGACAAGTGACCTGGCAACAAAACTCCACTCCAGGCTTTTCCATGGGGGAATTGAGCGCTGCACATTGGTCTCCATGCCACTGCTTTCCTCTTCCAGCTTCCTTGTCGATGGAGATCTCTGGCTGGTGATGGAATACATGGATGGAGGAACTTTGCAGGACGTTGTCAGACAGACACGCATGGCTGAAGGAGAGATGGCAGCTGTCAGTCGGGAGGTGAGGGATCCTGCCTGTGACTGCCATGCCTTGGACACGATGGTCCTTCCCAAGAGGGCGTGAGAGCAGGAGTGGCTCCATGCTCAGGGCTTTGTTTCTCTGTTGTCTTTATGAGCTGGAGAAGAAAGAGCCCCTGCAGTGAACGGCCTGCCAGCAGCACTGCACTTCTACTCTGTTCTTGTTCTCTTTCCTGCTGTTGTGGCACTCTCTGTCTGTTTTGGATTTGATGTGCTGTTCTCAGCTTTGCCTTGAACCGTTTGCCTGGAGCTTGTCTGCACTGCACTCCTGGCCTGTCACAGCAAAGTCGCTGCTGGCAGAATTCTAAACTGTCCTTTCTTGTGTGATATATTCCGGCCATTGGTTTTTACCCTCGTGTTTCTTGTTCTCTCTCAGTGTCTGCAGGGCCTGCATTTCCTCCATTCGAACCGGGTGATCCACAGAGATCTGAAGAGCTCCAACATCCTTCTGGGCATGGACGGCTCTGTCAAGCTGGGTGGGTGTTCCTGGCCAGGCACGGCGCTCCCGGGGTGCAGCTGTGGGGCTGCTTCCCAGTGACGGCCAGAGCCCCACAAGGGCTGCTGGGGGCACTGCCCGGCCCCTGCTGCCAGCTGAGAGCAGCTGCCCCTGCAGAGAGCTCAGGAGAGGAGCAGGCTGTCAGGGGTGCCTTTGCTCTGGGAATGGCCCTCCCAGAGGGGCAGGAGTTGGGATCTAAAGCTGCAAGGGAATCAGTAAAAGCAACTGCACGAAAGCTGAGGGTTTCTTTAAGGGTCCAGTTCAGTTCCATCTTTCCTTGGCTACAGCCCTGATGACTTTTCCAGCTGACATCACTGCTGCATTCTCAGACGGAGAGCGGGGAGTCTTTGTGCTTGGTTTCCTCATTCCAGCTGCCTTTGACAGTGTTTGTTTCTGTCCTCAGCTGATTTTGGCCTCAGCGCTCAGCTCAGCCCTGAGCAGGACCAGCGCAGCTCCATGGTGGGCACTGCTCACTGGATGGCCCCAGAAGTTGTCACCAGTTCTCCTTACGGCCCCAAGGTGGACATCTGGTCCTTTGGAATTGTGACCATCGAGATGGTGGAAGGAGAACCTCCTTACTTCAAGGAAACGAGGGCCATGGTAAGAGGCCAATTCTCCCGTGGTTGCAGAGGCCTGTGAGCACAGGGTGACCCTGCACTGGGAGCAGCAGCTGGAGGTTTCTGGACATGGGGAAGGGAATTCCCAGAGGACTGGAGTCTCAACACAGACACATATTCTGCAGTCTCCAGACACAATTTGCTTAGGGATTTACGTTGTTGCAGTTCTTCTGGCTGTGAGGATGACCTGAAAATGTGAAGCAAGTGCACCAGCTCTTTACAATGGCTGTGGCAGCACCAGGGTTTGGGTTTTTTGGTTGGCATAGAAAAATGAGCTGTGAGCAGCATCTCTGCCAGGGAGGAAAGTGCCCCTGGAGCTGGGGCTGGGAAGCCGGGGTCGATGTGAGCACTTGTGGGTGGGAAGGAAGCTGACAGAGCGCTGAGTTTGCTTTTCCTGCAGGCTCGCGCTCTGATCCGGCAGAACGGGACCCCGCAGCTGCAGGAGCCCAGGCGCCTGTCGGCTCTGCTGCGGGACTTCCTCGAGTGCAGCCTGGAGCCGGACGAGGAGCGGCGCTGGTCTGCCCAGGAGCTGCTGCAGGTGAATGCCAAGCGGCTGCAGGGGAAGCAGCAGCGCCAGGGAGGGCTTTTCTTGTGGGGCCCCCTCCGATGGTCTCCGGTCTCGCTGCTTTCCACACACAAAGCAAGCAGAATCCTCGCCTGGTTTGGCTTGGCAGGGGCCTTTCAAGGTCATCTGCACCTGGGGCCCCACAGCGAGCAGGGCCATCTTCAAGCAGCTCAGGTGGCTCAGAGCCCTGCCTGACCTGAGCTTGGATGTTCCCAGGGAGGAGGCACCTCCCACATCTCTGGGCACCTTCTGTCAGTGCTTCTCCACTCTCCCGCTAAAAAAAATTCTGCCTCAGACTTAATCTGAGCCTGCTTCCCCCTCCTGAGTTTCAGACCATTTCCCTTTGTCCTGTTGCAACAGAGCCTGTGAGGAAGTTGACTCTGGAAAGTAACGGTTCATTTCTTTCTTTTTTCTCCTTTGGGCAGCACCCATTTTTATCATCAGCCAAGCCTCTCTCCAGCCTGACCCCTCTGATCACCGCAGCAAAGCAACTGAGGCAGCAGCGGAGGAGATGAAGCACTGGAGGACAGCTTTTAGTCACAGTAGTTAGTTAGGAGAACTAGTTAGTTATGGTAGTTAGCAATGCTTGTTAGTTATGGTTGTTAGTAGTGCTAGTTGGTTAAGGTAGTTAGGACAGCCTGTTTGTTACGGCTCTTATGAAAGCCTGTTTGGTATGGCAGTTTTTTGAATAAAAACTCTCTTCAACCTCAACTCCCTTGACGTGTCCCTTCCTTCTCCCTGTGTGACTCAGCTGCCCGGAGCAATGTGAGGGGAGAGCGGGCCCAGCCTCGCCCAGAGCTGAGCCCCAGCAGAGCCCTGGCAGAGCCCAGAGCAGCCTTGGCATCTGCAGAGTCAGCCTGGAAGGAGGCGCTTGGAGCCTTCTCGGCTGCACCCGACTCTTGGTTACAAACTGTGGGTGGTGGAAAATGCCACTGGCTCTGCAAGAGGGCAGAAGGGGCCCGGGGAAGGCCCAAGTGCTCCATGCAAGGGAAAAACCTGCCCTGGGTTTGTTATAAAGAACGATGTAGTTGGTGGCTTTTGCTATTTTGTCTTGACTTCTTCAACTTATTCCGAATCACAACGATTTTGATACAGTACAGTTTGTAATCACTTTTATCTACTTTTGCTGTAGTATAATTTGTCAGCATTTTGTGGCCAGTGCCCTGGCCCCTGTGTCGCTCAAATCCTCAGAACATCATTCATGGATGATATTTTAGTTTGTGGACAGTGTGAAAAACATACATTATAGTTTTGGCTTTTGCAAAGTATTGAAGTGGATGCTACATGTTGTGCATTAGAATGTTAACTTTTGCAGAAGTTGCTGCAGTTGTGAAATAATAACTAATGCTTTTATTTTTGTAACTAACTGACAAGAATAACTCAGAGATATTTGTGAAACAGCTAATGTTGATTTAAAGTACTTGTGGAAGTAGCTAAAACCGTCTGCATGGCCAGATAACATTTAAGGAACGGGTGTGATGAGGACCCCTGCCGCTGACCCTTCGACTGTCAATAACTGTCGCCTGCTGATGTGGAAACCCAGGGCACTGGGAATATTTCTCTGTCTGCTCTGGGGTGCCCTGACCCCCAGGGGAGCACTGACTTTGACCCTCGTTCATGGAGAAAACTTCCAAAGCCTCAAGGTAAACTAGAAACCACAAAAGTGTGAAAGAGATTGTAGAGAATTGTAGAGACTAGTGTAGTATTTCACATGGGTGAGACATTTAGGTTTTAGGATTTTTAGTATGTTATAGATGGGTTCAAGATGGAGGATATAGGGTGTTGTCTTGAGTTCCCTTCTTCTTTCTTCTTCCTCTTTCTTCTTGCCTTTAGGTGATGTCTTGTAATTGGGTAGAAAAATCCACATGAAAAATCCGGGTCTTTAGGGCTCAGTTATTGGGTTAGAAAGGAAAATAATTTAGGTGTTCCTACTTTATTGGGTAGCTTAGTTTTTTATTAGACTCAAAATGCCTTATAACAAGAGATTGTTGGCCATTTTTATGCTGTTTTTCCCGCATGCAGAGTCTGGTGCAGACAGTGTGATGAAGTTTTGATAAGGTAACAATAAACAGAAGCTGAAGACCAAAGAAGTCCAATGCGTCTCTCCTTCCTGACACAGAACTGCTCCAGGAGGGTCTCCCCTGCCAGGGGAGCCCCCAGGGAGTTGCCCAACTTGGGGCCTGCAGACTCACAGCTGAAACCAGGGATCAGGGGGCTGTTGTGAGGAAGTGACACACAACCCTCAGAACAACAATCCACAATTCCTGCACGTACTCTAGAAAGGCGGCTTGGGGCTCAAACCAACTTCAAGAGTTCCTGGAACAAGTAAACGAGTTCAAAGAAATCTTTCAATGTGTACAATCTTTATCAATATGTTTTTGAACAATAAAATGGAAAAAATAGATAAGAAGAGTTGCTATGGCTAACCAGTGTGCCTCTGGCCATTGCCAAACACCCACCGCTGTTATTGATTTGTCTCTAATTATGCCTTCTTAAAGTTTTAAAAATTCTAAAGCATGAGGCTCATTTCTCACCAAACCCAAGGTACTCACCCCTTGCTTTCTTGCAAGCCATTGCCAATCCTCAATTTCATCTGGGTGGAGGAGAATGACGCTGCAATGAAAACAAGGAAAAGGAAGATGCACTGGTGTGGAGGCCCAGGAGCCTACCATAAGAATCTCAGTCCCTCAGCTGTGGAGGACTCTGAAACAGGGACCAATTATAAAAGGGTGGCTGGACAGGAACAAACGCAGATCCCAACCAATGTGGTTAATCCTACGTTCTCCCTTTATTGTTTACAGACAGTAGTTTTTATACACTTCCAGATAGTTTACAATCGTGAGCACACTGTCATTGGCAAGCAAACGTTGTTTGTTAGAAGTGCTGTATTAACATTTTGATAGAATGGTAAATGAAGTTTTGTAGTTAAAATGAAGATTTAGTAGTTAAAGTAGAAACTGTGTATGTGGTTTTTTTTTTAAATAATGAGATACTGGCTTCGAGATAAGAGTCACAGAACACCCAAATCTTCCAGAGAAGAAGAGGAATTTATGGGTTTCTTATCAGAAGAAGGTAATTTCTTCAGGCCTTGCTCAGACTGGAAGACGCCGTGGGGATTAAAAGAAGGAGTTGACATATTCCAGAGAGAGTTTCTTATTTTAAATAGAATGTATGCATAACCATGAGGTATGTATGAATATGCAACAGTGAATGGATCTTAAGAGTTATTCCTTTGTTCACAAAACATGCCTGTCCTTGCTTAAGTGCCCGAGAGCATCCAGACGTCCGTAATTCTTTGTTTTTTATTGTCCTGTAATTACATGAACTCTAAATTTTTATTACTCTAATCGTATTACTATTTTTATAACCATTTCATTATCACTAAACTTTTAAAAGTTGTAAAAACAAGTGACTGGCGTTTTTCCCGCTGCAGCACTTGGAGGGGGGCTGTGCCCCAGGGGATGGACTCCGGTTGGAGAAGTTCCTGGAGAAGTCTCCGGTGGGAGAGACCGCAGGCTGCAGCAGGGGAACGACTCCTGTCCCTGGGCAGAGGGAGAAGCCACGGGGGATGAACTGAGCACGGCCCCATTCCCTGTCTCCTGCACTGCCGGGGGAGGAGGTGCAGCTGGAAGGAGGGAGGCGTGGGGAAAGCTGCATTCAAGGCTCTTCACTGACTTCTCATTGTCCTGCTCGGAGCTTTTGGAGTTTTGTGCCAGAAATCTCTCCCCTCCCCCACTCCCCCACAGGGCTTTGGGGCGGTTTTCCCTTTTTGGGGGAAATCAAAGCGATGCGCTGATGCTCCGAATTAGGGGGCAGGAGAAGTGGGGCTGCTGGGCTTGCCGCAGAGCCGGAGCCGGCGAAGGCGAAGGCGCAGGGCCGGGAAAGCCGTGTCGGGAGGTGCGGAGCAGTTTGTTGGTGCTGCAGATGGATGCCGGCCCGGGCCCGGGCCCGTTCCAGGGCTGTTCCTCATCTCCGGCTTTGCCCTCCCACAGCCCGGGGGGCCCTGAGAGCGCGGGGCGAGGCTGTGCCGTGTGCAGAGCCCGCCCCTCGCTGCCATTGGCCGCTGCTGCCGTCAGTCGCGGTTCTGGCGCGCTGATTGGTGAGAGCGGGGCGAAGCACGGCCCCGCTGGCGGCCTGAGGGCGGCCCTGGCTCGGCAGCGGCGCCATTGGCGGAGCGTCTGTGCGGGCCCGGGAGCGGCGGCAGCGGCCGGAGCGCGGGGAGGCGGCATTGGCGGAGCTCGGAGGCGGCCCCGGCGCAGGTGGGAGCCGCGCCGGGTTCTGCGGGGGCTCGGGGCTCGCTGCGGGCGGAGGGGGCGGCAGGGGGCTCCGGCGGCTTGGCGGTGCCGTGTCCGGCCCGTGCCGGCCCTGGGCTGAGGGCGCTGCGGGAGCGGCTGCCCGCGGTCTCCTTCCCGCCGCTGCCTGGGCAGGAGCCGCTGCCGGAGCAGCGCTGGCTCGTCCCGGTTGCTGTGGCTGGGACAGAGGTGGCTGCCCCGTGGCCGGGACCGTGCGGGGAAATTCCCGTCGCCGGAGGTTTCTGTGGCCAGAGGAGACCGAGCAGTCCTGTCAAAGTGACTCGATTGCTGAGCAGAGGGAGAGGCCGTGGGGCATTTGCCATGCGGTCTCTGCCCTTGTTGTAGCACGCTGCCTCCTTTGGATGCTCATTTTCCCGGCCGCATCTCCCTCTGCCTTTGCCCACTGGCTGAGGGACTTGGAAGGTTCAGACTTCCCGATCCGCCTGCTGCCCATCCTCGTTCATATGCACCCCTCCTTGTGGATGACAGCCGATATTCATGGCTCTGTTTGGTCTTTGTTCTTCGGGAAGTTGAGGAGTTTAGTGGGACTTTGAGCAGCTGTCCGGGTCCATTTGTAACATTTATTGGAACTGATGGTTTCTCCTCCGTTAGTTCCTCATCTCCAAGTCGCTGGCCCTATCTCCAGGCAGATTCACTCATTGACTCTGTTTTGTTCTTCCCGGGTCCTCTTTGGTTTTGGGATTATTCTCGGTGCCCTCATTCCCTGTCCTTTTGTAGCCGTTTCTGGATCAGGAGGCCTGGCTGCCACCTGCATCCCCTGGCTCAGCTGCTGGATGAGCTGCACTCCCAAGGTGTGGAGCATGGTAAAAAGATGAGAGTTGCTGTAGCACAGAAGAGGAGAAGCAGCATTCGTTTAACCCATGGTGTGCCAAGGAGCCACGAAACTGTGTCCCATTCCCATCCTTTCCATGTTTGGACCAATACATAAACTGCTCTCCTATTTCCTGTGTTATCTTTTTTCATCGCTTTTCCTTTGTCATCTCTTTGCCAACAGCAGTTGGAGTCATTTAGTTTTCCACAAACTCCTCCTTTTTCTGGGAAAAGATAACCTGATCCCATCCCCTGGTGAAATGTTGTGTTCCTCATTTCAGTGGCTGGGTCGGCAGGAAGGTCAGGAGCTGGAGGTGTCTGGTTGGTTCTTATTTCGAGGACAGCTTGTAATCTAATGATGCCATTGAAATGATAAATGGGTGCTGTGTCTCCTGATATGAATTGGTTCGGGTTCCCAGGGGCTGGTCCGTGGTGTTGTAGGATTTGTTCTGGTGGCCGTTCATCTTTTCCCCATTTTTGGGCGCTCCCTCCAGCCGGGGCTGCATCAATTGACTGCTTTTTGTCTAATTAGATCATCAAATACTTGAATTCCAACTGATTTCCCTGAACGTGTTATAGCAAACCCCCCAGTGCTCTGATACTCCCTGTATAGCATAGACAGTGCCAGCACATGTTGGAGTGGGCACAGGGATGATCCCCCCTTATTTTAGTGAGGTTTTCACAGCATTCTCCATTTGCTGTTTCCCTTTGCAGCTTCACCCATTTCTGTTGCAGAGTCAGAGATCCTCACCATGGGCTCTGCCTTCAGCTGTGCAGATTCCATCTGTGCAGGCAGGCAGAGCTTGGGGTGAGGGGCAGAGGGAATCAGCCCAATTCCTGCCCCAGGCAAGAAGAGCCAGGTCCATTGTCCCCACTTTGCCCCAGCAGTGTTAATTTGCATTTCTAAAGCTCCTCTGCTGGCTGCCTGGAATGCAGCTTCTCTTCCAGAGCAGCCTTCAGCAGCCTCACCTGTGGACCGCCACAACCTGCTGCTTTTTTATTTTTTCTTTCAAATCATCTATTTAGTGTTTATGAGTGAAAGGGTCACCTGTAAATCTCTTCTCGTTTTGCAAAATGCAGCCTAAAGGTGAACGTCGAAAAACCCAGACCAAAATTTTGGTATCTCTCACACAAACATACACAAAACAATCCCAAGGCAATTAAGTTTTTTCTACTTCTCCTCGGAGTAAAAACTCGTTCTCACATCCCTGACCCAAACCTAACCGGCAATATAGAAGAAGGATTATTACAAAAAATACTCTTCTGCTGTAAATTTTGCAGTGAAAGTGCAAGAAAAAAAAAAAAAAAAACAAAACTCCACCAATATGTTTAGTGTTAGAGTCAAGGCATTCCTTGATTCTGGCCAGGATCTGCAACAGAAATCATTCCATCCCCACATAGCCCGGGATGTGCAGAGAAAATCGTTCCATGACACGTGGGTTTAACTGGATTTTTCCCAAACTTGGTACAGTCTGAACCAATCTAAATCCATTGGTTTAATGTTCTCTAGTTTCAAGTTGTGCAGTTTTTAGTATTTGGGTTCCTATTGGACCCGGATTTCTTGGCTTCTGCTGTTCATCAGGTCGGAACTGCTGGATTTCCTTCTCAGCCTTTTCCAGAGCAGGTGTCTCCAGCTCTGCCGGGGGCAGTGTCTGGGGTAGGTGTTGGTTGCTGTTTGCTGCTGGGCGTTATCTTTGTGGGAATCTTTTGGGCCATTCCCAGAGTGTTGAGATGTTAAACTCATCTCCATTGAGGGGTGGAACATCCCTTAAAAAAACCTTTACCATTTCTTTCCCCGAGGCCAAGGCAAACCAAGGCTGAGTAGAGAAATAAAATGTTAGAAATGTTCAAGTCTATGACCTGGTGTATTTTCCATCAGTGCAATCCCAGGCAGCCCAGTGTGTGAGTGTGGCTGAGACCCAGAGTGGAATTGTGCCGTTGTCTTCGGCAGCAGCTGTGGCAGTGCAGGCCCAGAAAGCACTGAAGCTGCAGCAGTGGCAGCAAGGATTGGCCCCGGTGGCTGGAGATGCCAAAGGAGGGTGCCCAGGCAGAGGATTTGAGCAGAGGATGTGTGGGCAGGCCCAGGGGCTTGCCCCGCTGTGGAGCCCTGGCTGCTGCTGCGCTGCCTTCAGTGCAGGCTCCGTGGGGGCCTCCCATGCTCCTGCTGCAGGCGGGAAGTGCAAATCTCCGGGGCTTCAGAGCCCTGGAGCCCAGGCTGAGGGGTCCCCCCGTGCTCAGCTGTGCTGGGGGCTGTTTCTGGCCTCAGGGACACTTGGCATGGGCCACGCCACTTGGCCACCAGTGGTGCTGCTTTGGCCTCCTTAGGCAGGGCCCGATGTCCTGCTTGGATGTTGGGAACAGCAAAGTGCCAAGGCAGGCTCTGTGCCAGCCCAGCTTCCTGTGGGAGAGATTTCACAAGAGACAGGACTCTGGCCACAGACTGCTTTAAATGTACATCCCTTATCCCCACCCTGCACTGGGTGGAGAATTACCAGGGTAAGGAATTCCCAAGATCAATTGAGAGGGAGAGAATTGAATATCTGCCCTGGGTCTGGCCCTTACTCTTGCCAAAGCCAATGGCAAAAGCCGTACTCATGGCATCTTGGTTTCTATCCCCAGCTTCCAAAGGTGTCTCTTTCTTTCCCCATTCATTCTTTGTACCCAGCCTGAGCTCTGGGGGTGTAGGGGTTATGGAGGTCCCATTGTATTCCTAAAGCTTCCATAACCCCCTGGAGGATCTTTCCTGTAAAATGAGTTCTGCTGTCTGAGTCTGTTGCTTCCACAATCCCTTTAACTGGAATTATTTCTTTTAGAAATACCTGAATAAGTGATCTAGTGGTTGCTGAGCAATCAGAATTGCTTTTGCCCCCCTGTTAGGTGGCATGGTGTCAGCAGAAGATATTGAAGCCTTCCTGCTCAGGGCATTTCAGTGCCAGGCTCTTACAAGCACACACAGCTGTGCCGGTTGAGCTGACCATGGGGTGGTAACCTGGGCTTTGTCTGATTCCCTTCCTTAATAACAGCGTGTCTTGTAGCTCTTTTCCCTTCTGCTGCCCTTGAAGAGCCATCCAGGAGCACATTTTCTCCCTCCGGCCAGGGAATGTCTCATCAAGCTCTCCCAGGCTGTGTCTGGAGCTCTGTCACTTGAATGCAGTCCTGGGTTTCTTCCCAGCCCCTCTGTGGGCTGTTCAAACAGGAGGCTGGGTTAAACCCTTCCCCTGCCCTCAGTTCTAAATCCTCCTGTGCCACTGAACAAGTTTCATACTGTAATAACTGAGCACTGCTCATCCATTTAGAGGCTCTTTTGGTTATCAAAGCTTTAACTTGAGGGCAGACTGGAACAGTTGGAGATCCTGTTGTCATCAGGTTTTGGGCCTGGGTTCCCCTTAAAGCTGTGTCTGCACAATTCTGCAGACAATGAGGCCACTCCGGCCACTGGGTTCAACATTTTGGCCCAAGAATTCCTTTCGCATGGCCCTGTTTAACATTCACCTACAATTCCAGTTTCTTTACTGAGACTGGAAGAGCCACAGCTGAGGCATCAATATTACTAGGAAGAAAAAGAAATTAATTTATTTCAAACCTATCCCCCACAGCTCCTAATAGTGATTGGACAAATCATACCAGCTCAGCTTTCCCATTTATTCCCTAATAATTAAAACATTCCTTTACAATATTCCCAAATTAGGTCTAATATTCAGAATGGATGGAGAGGCCCCTGTGTCCATCAGGAGAGGCCTCCTCTCGATGCAGACCCAGCCTGAATGTTCTCCAGGGCTCCAGTGTGGTGGGTCCCCGGTGGGATGGGAGCTGTGACAGCCCTGACAATCCATGTCCATCCAGGGGTGGGCTTGCTCCTCCTGAGGGTGCTGCTGTCTCTGCTTCCAGTGTCCCTGTGCCCTGCAGCTGGAGCCCTGACTCCTTCCCAGGGGCTGTTTGGGTGGGCTCTCCCCTGGCCAGGAGGGCAATGCCTCTGCCAGGTGCTTGTGGCCGACCCCGTCCCCTGGGTGCTGGGGCCCCCTTGGGCCCTGGGGTTGATCCCTGAGGGGCTGTAGGAGCTGTGCCATGGCCTTTGCCTTCAGCTTGGCCTTTTGCTCATCCCTTCTTGCATTCAGCTGCTGTGCCTTTGTGCCCAAGTGCTCCAGGGCCTTCTTCTGCCACTCCTGCAGCCGTGCTCACTGCCTGTGGGTGCTCATCCTCTGAGAGCTGCTGAGCTTTGTGCAAAGTCTTTCCTTTCTCCAGCGACCCAAAGCAAATGCTTAATAGAAAACCCTGATCCTTCCATGTACAATCTGCATTTCCCAGATGTGTCTTTGTTTTCCTCCTTGTGCTCAGGGTCCTCTCCCCAGCCCGTATCCCAGAGCCGGTCCCTGTCCTGCCGCAGTGTCCAAAGGAGGCCCCCCCGGCGGGCAGGGCCGGCAGCTCCACGGGGCCGGGCAGCGGCCGGGGCGTCCCGCAGGCTCCTGGGGGCCGGGGGCCACTGCCGGCCCTGCCCGGGGCTGGTGGGGTCAGGCAGCGCCCGGCGCTGAGCCCCGGCTGCCCCACAGCCCCGGCCCGGCCCCGCAGCTCCACACAGGCCCCCAGCCCGTGCTCCCGGTCCCGCACCTCTGCGCCCGGTGCTGCCGCTGCCCACCACAGAGAAACCCCCTGACATCCTGACCTCCTTCTTTTCCTGTCCTGGAAACCCGGGATGGAAAGGATCTGGATCAGCTGGCAAATTCTGAGCATAGAACAGTGCTGAAATACATCCCAGTCCTCTGTATTTTTTTCTTCTTCCTCTTTTCCATCATCCTTTTTCTCACCACATAGATTCCTCCTGCTGCTTCTTGCCTTCACCATATTGCTGCACACTGCCCTTCACCCGATCCCTTCCCAGCACACCAACACCATCCATCCCCTGTTGTCCAAATCCCTTCTCCACTTCCCTTATTGCCCCCTGGCTGTCCATGTCCTTAATTACCTCTGGGGGAATGTGCAAACGACCTCAACATTCTCCCGAGGGACCCTTCAGAGACATTTTGGGATCATCATCCCTTTGGCCAGTTCCCCTCCCTGGCTTTCCCTTTTCTCTCCTCCCTGGGTGCCCTGCCATGTTCACTCCCCGAAGATCCCAGTGCAGTCACTGCTGAGATTTTCAGTGCTCTCTCCCTGCTGACTCTTCACAGACCCCCCTGATGTGTCCCTCGTCTGTCTCCTGGTCACTCCCGGGTCCCCAATCGATCCCCGGTGCCGCCGCCAGCCAAGGGAGCCGATCACCCAAAGTGGGTGAGGCACCTTCAGCTGCACTCCCTGCCCGCCGCTCCGGACGGTGGAAGGAATTCTGGATGATCCCCAGGGTGTGTGGGAAAATTTACATCAGCAGAGGTTTCTGTCCACAAAGCAGACAGTGGAGTCCTGTAAAAGTAATTTCATTCCTAGAAATGGGAGAGGCCATGGGACATTCCCCATGGGATCTCTGCAGTTGTTGGAGGACACAGCCTCCTTTTCATCCCAATTCTCCTGGCCACATCTCCCTCTCCCTTTCCCCACTGGCTGAAGTACTTGAGAGGTGCAGACTTCCCAATCCACCTAGTACATACCCCCTTCATGTGCACCCCACTATTATATAGCAGACGATATTCATGGCTCTGTTAAGTCTTTGTTGTTCTTCGGGAAGTTCATGAATTGAGCAGGACCTTGGCTGAGCAGCAGTCTGTGTCATTAATTGATAACATTTCCTGAAACCGATGGCTTCTCCTGTCACTTCCTTATGCACAGGTGCCTGGCCCTATCTCGGAGCAGATTCACAGCATCTGTTTGTAAAGACACTTTCCTCTTGTTCCTTTCATGGGGGTCCCCCGTTTTCGGGACATCCCCCCTGGAGCAGGGTGTCCCCTCTTTGCTGGAGCCCCAGCCCTCAGGCAGAGCTCAGCCAATCAGAGCGCACGGCGCTGATGACTCACCAGTTGCCAGGCAGACTCGCAGCTCCCAGCGTTCCCCACCTGGACCCCACCTGCGCCCCCCCCTCGGCCCCATCGCCCCCGCGAGGGGAATTTGGGGAGGTGGGAGTGGGGCAGCGCCAAGGCCGGGCCCCCCCGCGCTGTCCTGGCGGGAGCGGCTGCAGTGGGGACCGAGTGCGGGCGGAAGCGGCCGAGAGCCCAGCGCTGCCCCAGCCCGACCTGCCCCAGCTCCATCCCTGCCCCTGCGCTGGGATGCTGTGGGTTTGGGGGGAAGAGGGAGCCGGCAGTGGGTGCTGGGCCTGGGGGCAGGAGGAGAAGGGAAGGAGAAGCAGCGTTGAGGAACAAAATGGTCAAAGGATGGACGTGGCAGGAGAAGGTGGGATTGTGCAGGAGAAGGAGGAATAGCAGGAGGAAGAGGAGGGTGAGGAAGAGCAGAGTCACAGGAGGAGGAGCTGAAACAGGAAGCAGCACAAGGTTCCACCCCTCCCTGTGTCTGCAGCCTCCCCCCAGCCCCAGGAGCGCTGCTCCCCCCACATGCAGCAGGTGACTGCGGAGGGGGATCCAGGATTTTCACGGGGTGAATCTTGGTGTTTCTGAGCTTGCTTGGGCTAAATGTTGGTGCTTTGGTTTTATATGTCAGCTGGATCTTTATTTTTTGGAGGAGGTTTTTTGCTGAATTGTGAGGTTTGGGGTGTTTTTTATCTGTCTCTTGAAGTTTGCAGGATTTCTGGGGTGAATCTTGGTGCTTTGGAGGTTCTCACAGACACAAGATTCCCAATGACTTCCTGAGATGAAGTGTGGCTAGGAGGAACCTCCAGTCCAAGTTGCTCTCCTCTTGTTTTTTCCCCAAACCAGGATTTTTCATTCCCAGGGCGTTTCTGGATGAAGGAGGAGGAAAAGCCCCGGAGATCCTGCAGGAGGAGGGGCTGCAAACCCAGCCCAGGGAGCTGTGGGGAGTAAAGAGCCCCCCTGAGCCAGGAAGGCGGCCGGAGATCCAGCTGGAGCTCAGAGGTGGTGGAGAAGGCTCATGGCAGGGAGAAGCCCCACAAGTGCTTGGAATGTGGGCAGGGATTCAGCCAGAGCTCTAACCTGATCCAGCACCAGAGGATCCACACTGGGGAACGGCCCTACGAGTGCTTGGAATGTGGGCAGGGATTCAGCCAGAGCTCTAACCTGATCCGGCACCAGAGGATCCACACTGGGGAACGGCCTTACGAGTGTGGGGAGTGTGGGAAGGGATTCAGCCAGAGCTCCACCCTGATACAGCACCAGAGGGTTCACACTGGGGAACGGCCCTATGAGTGTGGGGAGTGTGGGAAGGGTTTCAGAGACAGCTCTGGCCTGATCCGTCACAAGGGGACTCACACCGGAGAGAGGCCCTACGAGTGTCCCCAGTGTGGGAAGAGGTTTCACACCAGCTCCACTCTCCTCCTCCATGAGCGGATTCACACAGAGGAGAGGCCCTTCCGCTGCCCCGACTGTGGGAAGGGCTTCAAGCAAAACTCCCACCTCACTGTGCACCGGCGCATCCACAGTGGGGAGAGGCCCTATGAGTGTGGGGAGTGTGCGAAGAGCTTCTCCAGGAGCTCCCACCTGATCCGCCACCAGGGGAGTCACACTGGGGAACGGCCCTACAAGTGTGGGGAGTGTGGGCAGGGTTTCAGCCGGAGCTCCACCCTGATCCAGCACCAGGTCATCCACACGGGGGAACGGCCCTACGATTGCTTGGAATGTGGGCAGGGTTTCAGCCACTGCTCCAACTTGATCGGACACAAGAGAATCCACACTGGGGAACGGCCCTACGAGTGTGGGGAGTGTGGGAAGAGCTTCAGAGAGAGCTCTGACCTGATCCGGCACCAGGTGATCCACACTGGGGAACGGCCCTACACCTGCTTGGAATGTGGAAAGGGCTTTGGGTGGAGCTCTGAACTGAGAAGACACCAGCGCATCCACAGCGGGGAGAGGCCCTACGAGTGTGGGGAGTGTGGGAAGAGCTTCTCCAGGAGCTCTCACTTGACCAGACACCAAGGGAGGCACCAGTAAGGGAAGCCCTGTTAGTGCCCTGAGTGAGGGAAGAGCTTGGAGTGAGGGAAGCGCTTCATGCGCTGCTCCAGCTCCATCCCCCATGGGCAGTTTCCGGCTGGATGATCCCCAGTGACCCCTGTTGTTCAGAGCCCTGGTGATCTGTGGTCCTGGTGATCCCCGTTGGCTGAGGGGATGGTGTTGGCTTCTTCTCCTTGTGCTGCTGTGATTTGGGAGGGTTCCCATGGATGGGGGAGGGGCGGTGAGTGGGGGGTCCTGTTGCACTGGGGGGGGCTCATGGATCAGGAGGGGTCCCAGCATTTTAAGGGGGGTCATCTAACGGGGTGAGGCAGTGCACGGGGGGTCCCGGTGCTCGGTGACTGGAAGTGTCGGAATCCAGGACATCCCTCTGGCTGCCCTGGATGGCTCGAGACCCTGGCAGGGGGCTCGGAGACCTTGGCATGGTGTCAAGAACGCCTGTGGCTTTGGTTTTAGCCCCTGGAGAAAACTGCCAACGTTGTATGAGGAATTACAAGCCACGAGGGTTTGAGTAGGGTGGTAGGTGAATTAACACAGGGTGAAAAAGTAGAATTTTAGGGTTTTAAAATAAGGGGTTCAAGGGGACAAGCTGGAGGGATTTGGGCGTGTCCTGACCTTCTCCTTCTTCTTGCCCTCCATGTCTTGCTGTGGTGGTGACACTTTTCTCTTGGTTGAAGGTAGAGTCACAGTGTGCAACATGAATGATAGGTGTTGGCACGTTATTGTAAACACAGTACAGGTACTTTTTAGTGTAAAAGGCAAACACCGCCCTGAGGGCAGGGAGGCTGCCACAGACCGACCTGACCTGCCAGACAGAGCTCAGCAGAGCGGACAAAGCATGTTATGGATAAGAGAAAATAAACGACCTTGAGAAGCAAAGCTACGCATCCCGACTCCTCCTTTGGCTGCATGGGCTGGGAGAAAAGGACTTTTCACAATCTCAGGGTCATCTCTACCAGCAGAAAACCGAGAGGGGGGGGTCTCCACTCGTCCCAGTGCCCGGTGAGGGGGGGCGGAGGCACTGAAGGGGGTGCAGGTGCGGTTTTTGGGGGGTCCCAGTGCCCCCCGGGGCAGGGTCAGTGCTCAACAGTGGGGGCTGCCTGGGGACCCCTTCGGCCCCCAAATCACAGCTGGGTCTCCTGCAAGGCACTGAGGGGAGGCTCGTTCACCCCCCCGCCCCCACCAGCGTCGCCACACACCTTCCCAAAGTGTCCCCAAGTGCTCCCAAAGTGTCCTCAGAATGTCCCTGAGTCTCTGCATAGACTCATCATGTGCCCCGTCAGGTGATGTTTCATCTTGAAGCGTTTGCGGCACTGCGCGCAGGTGAAGTGCCGCAGGTCCAGGTGCATGTTCACGTGCCGCTCGCGCATGCTGCGGTGCAAGAACGCCTTCCCGCAGTGGTACACGAACACCTTGGCCGAGCTGCATGAGCTCACCTGGGTGGCAGGTGAGGGCTACGAGGGGCCGGGACACGCCCCGGCTGCGCGGGGCGCTCTGCGGGCAGCTCCGGGATTCATGATTCGGGTGGGTCTGGGCGAAATTCCCGAATTTTCGTGTGAAATTCTGCCGGTCCTTTTCAAAATCCCCTCAGTTCAGTCCAGAATCCTGCTGGTTCTGGTTGAAATCCGCGGCTGTGCGTTACTTTTCTCAGCCCCGGTCATCTCTCGAACACCCGGCTTGGGCGTCTCAGCTTTTCTTCGGGGCCGGGGCTCACCGCAGTTCCCGGGCGCTTTTGCCTCCGCGCTCCGGGGTGGGCTGTTGGCCGCGCTTCGCCGTCGGCGCGAGGGAAGAAACAAAGAGGCAGGGAATTCGTCCAAATCCGTCCGCGTGGCGGCTGGATGCTTTATCGGCTGAGAGAGCTGCGATGGAAAGGCTGCAGCCGCTCCCAGCTTCGCACGGAAGCAAATGGCCTCGAGCATGCCGAGGAGTGGGATGAAATAGGGAAGGGACAGGGCGGACGGGGAGCCCTCCCGCCCAGTGGGTACAGACATCGCGGTGATGACGTGTACTACTGCGACCAATGGGAACACGGCAGGGGCGGACACGGGACTTTGGGGTGAGTGGGACCGCGAGAACAGGGAGACGGGCATGGAAACCACACTAGGGAAAAACCCGGGGGATGCACGAGGGTACAGAGAACTGGAAAACTAACAAAGAAAAAACCCATAATTTGAACCCAAACCCAGGATGCAACAATTCCCCGCTTTAAATAATATAAAAAAGACAGTTGTTTCTGTTTGGATTCTTGCGCAGTGGCCTCTTCTCCTAGCTTCTTCTGCTGCTGTGACTGCTTTGTAGATGGAGAGGGCCTCGGGATGGTACTGGAGCTGCTTTTTTCCTGGGTGTTTGGGGATAGGGGAACTGGGACAACAACTTTATTATAAACACGGCCTGGAGACATATACGGTCTGAGGTAGATGTGGGAAAAGTGCTTTTTAGGGAGAGGTTGAGTCTCTCCCTTTTCTGCGGTGTCTGCGATTGGATGCAACCCCTTGGTTGGTGGGATCATCGGTTGCATCCACTGGCACTGTAGCGCTCCGACTCACTGACTGTCCTGGTGTGTAAGGTTTGACATGCCTCCTGGGGATCCACTTGACTCCTGAGGGCGTGGATACGCAGGCATATCCCCATCCCCAAGTCAAAAGTGGTAATGGAGCCTGGATTTCTTTAGAGTCTGGATCCCTCACTAATACTGGAGGCCTCTCCTCTGGCTGGAGCTCCTGATGTTGTTTGAAATGTCTCAGGGCTGGCGGATCTTGCCTGTCAAAAGAGCAATTTAGGAAATTGATGGTAAACAAGGCCTTGCAGAGCCTCTCGTGCGGTGACAGCACTCGCACATCTCCCCGCTGCTTCCGGAGGACCTGCTTCAGCGTCTGATGAGTCCTCTCTATTATGGCCTGGCCGGTGGGGGAGTGAGGAATCCCGGTTTTATATTGGACCCCCCATTCCTGCAGGAAGTTACTGAGCACCCTGGAAGTATATGCTGGACCATTATCAGTTTTTATTGTGGCTGGGACCCCCAAAGTAGCAAAGGCATGTATGAGGTGTTTTCTCACGTCTGTGGCCCTTTCCCCTATGTGGGCTGAGGCAAAAACCGCTCCCGAGAAGGTGTCCAGGGTTACATGGACATACCTGAGCTTCCTCAGTTCAGGGACTTTGGTGACATCCATCTGCCATACCTCACATCTGCGGAGGCCTCTGGGATTCACACCTGCTCCCAGTGTTAGTAAAGATGCCTCCTGACAGTTGGGGCATGAGGCCACAATTTCCCTGGCTTGGTCACGCCCCAGATGGAACTGGCGTACCAGACCTGGGGCATTTTGATGGAACTGCTGATGGCTGAGCCTGGCCTGCTCGACTATGTTCGGCTGGCCTCCCAGCTGTACTGGGGCTGCCAAGGCGTCTGCTCTGCGGTTCCCTTCGGCCATAAAGCCTGGGAGATCCGTGTGTGACCTCACATGTACCACATAAAAGGGATGCTCACGGTTAGAAACCAGGTGTACTAATTCTGTGAGCAACCTGAAGATGACCTGATTTGGGACCTCTTTTACAACTGCATGTTCAGCTCTAGACACTGCTCCTGCCACATATGCCGAATCTGTTACCAGATTAAAAGGTTGATCGAATTTTTTAAAAGCCCTCACGAAAGCATCCAACTCAGCTACTTGTGGGGAACCTTCCACCACCTTAATGTCTGATTCTCACAACGGAGTCTCTGGGTCCTTCCAAGTCACTACTGACTTGTGGGACTTCCCTGACCCATCTGTGAATACTGTCAGTGCTTTGAGTGGCTTTTTACTTTGCAATTCTTTTGGCAATATTTTGAACTCTGTGTTGAACAGATGATGGCCAGGATGCCCAATTTGAATTTGGCCTGAGAAGCTGTCTAGAGCAAACTGCAAATTTTCATTTTGTCTGAGAAGGTGTTCAAAGGTCTCCTTGGTCATTTTCCCCGTGGATGTTTTGATGGGGAGGTGGATACATGTGAAGTCACAACCCGCTAGTACTTGCAGACGAGCCCTGGCCCGTATTATGAGCTGTGCCATCAGCTCTTGTGGCCTGGCGATACTCTTGGACTGTCTGTGGCTGAGGAACACCCACTCTATTATCAAGAGGGGGTCCTGTTGGCCCTTGTCCCACTGGAATATTATACCGTATAAATGGGGTAACTCACCTAATATGATGAAGCGGAAAGGCAGCCCTGGTTGACAGCGATGGGCTTGCCTACTCACGATGGTGGTTTGGACCTTCTCGAGTGCAGCTCTGGCCTCCCGGGTCAGGACTCTTGGGGAACTTAAACCCTCATGCCCCTCCCTTTCTGCTAACAAGTCAAAAAGAGGGGATAGTTCTCTCGTGGTGAGTCCCAGCCATGGCCTGATCCAATTTAGTGATCCACACAAGCGCTGGATGTCATTCAGCGTCTTGGGGTTGTTATTTATCTGAATTTGTTGAGGCCTAATTGTTTGGTTATTAATTTCTAGGTCCAGGTACTTCCAGGGTGGCAGTAACTCTACCTTCTCTTTTTGTAGTTCGAATCCGGCCACCGACAAGGCCCTAACAGTGTCCTCCAGAGCTGCTTGTAGGACCTCGCTGTCAGGGGCACAAATCAGCACATCATCCATGTAATGATAGAAAATACAGGATGTCCACTTGGCACGCATTGGGGACAGAACCCTGGCGACATACCACTGGCATATAGTGGGGGAACATTTTAGCCCCTGAGGTAGTACTGTCCAGTGGTAGCGCTTCATAGGGGCTTCCCTGTTGATGGAGGGTACAGAGAAGGCAAAATGGGGAGCATCATCCGGATGGAGTGGGATTTGAAAGAAGCAATCCTCAATGTCAATTACAGCCAAATTATAATTTTGGGGTAGCATAGATGGAGATGGCATACCCGGTTGTAGAGAGCCCAGATTTTCTATGGCTTCATTAATTTTCCTTAGATCATGGAGGAGTAACCACATGTCCTTCCCTGTTTTTTTAATTACAAACACTGGAGAATTCCAGGAGCTGTTTGTTTTTACAATGTGTCCTTTGGCCAATTCCTCCTCCAGTATTTTTGTGAGGGCCTGCAGTTTTTGTTTACTTAGCGGCCACTGCTCCACCCAGACGGCCACTGCTCCACCCAGACGGCCACTGCTCCACCCAGATGGGCTTACCTGTGAGCCATGTTAATTTCTGTGTGGGGCGCTCCTCAGTGGCCGCACCTAAAAATGTCAGGGGCCAGAAATTCCAATTTGTCTCCCCACTGGGACATGGCGTCTCTCCCCCATAGTGTAAATTTACAATCGATCACCAACGGACATACTGAGGCCAGCAGCCCGTTTGGACCATTAATCTGGATAATATTTTTGAATTCTCTTGCTGGCTGGGGCCCGCCTAGTCCTAAGACTGGCGTGGCCACGCTTTGCAGCTCCCAGTGTGACGGCCACTTGTGTGGTGGAATGACCATCACGTCTGCCCGTGTCCAGCATCCCCTGAAGGTATGCAGAACGGCCCTCACACTTGAGTTTACACCATACGAGGAGTTTCTCCTCTCCCAGCTTCCCAGCATAAAAGACTGAGAGTTCCAGGTCATTGCAGAGAGCACAAGGAATAGGAATTGCCTGTGCAATGACTTGGCCCTTAGGTAGGAAGAGTGGGGGGTGGACACAGCGTGCCGTGAGATAGAAGAGCCTCGGATTAAGGGTGGAAATTACCGGATAGAATTCTATCTCCAGTGGAGTGCTCTTTGTGACCCCAACAACGAGGTACCTGCAGTTTAAAAGGTCTTCCTTCCTTCCTCCTGGTTTCACAGCAGCAGATGTGCGATAGAAGCTCTGCATCCGCTATGAAGAACTGCCAGTCGTGGGAACGGAAATGGACAGGATTAGTGAGTCGGAGCCGATAAGGCTCCCTGTTGTCAGTGGTGGAGAGGCAGCCGCTCACAGATGGAACTAGGTGGTGCATTGCGGCTCCTCTTGCGGCACCGCACCTTGCCTCATTTCTATCAGTGCACGGGGCAAGTCTGCGCTGTCCCCCTAGTGTTTTGAAGTAGTGGGGTTCCCGTCCCCCCTCCCTCCTCCCGCAGCCCCAGGTGGTGTAGACCCTAGAAATGGGCAGTGAGCCAGAAAATGTCCCTCTTGATGACAGCGGAAGCACCGGCGTTTAGGTGGGAATTGCCTCAATGCTGAATTCCTTGAAGGAGCAGCAGCCGAGGTGACCAGCTTGTCCTTGGGTTTCTTTGGGGTTCCTGCCTTCATCAGGCGTGACTTCAGGGTGCACTCCTCGATGATCTGGTCGAGGGTCGGAGGTGATGAGACTGGCAGTGTTAAGATGATTCTTTTGCACATGTCATTGGCGTTCATGTACACCAGTTCCAGGACCAGTCCATCCCGGAGCTCAGGTCTCTCCACATGTCTCTTGACTGCTGCCTGGACTCGGTCTACAAAGTCTACAAAAGGCTCAGCAGCAGATTGTTTAATTGCTGCATAGGGAACCATCGGGTCCTTGGTGGGCACGCCCAGGAACGCACGCTCTGCTGCACCCCTGGACATGTCCAGCACGGCTGCTGGAATCCCCCGAGCCTGGAGCTGCCCCTCACGCCATTCTCCCTCACCCACAAGATGGTCTAATGTGGTGTTATATTTTAGTTAAATGGTATGCTCTGTCTCACCCCTCGAAAATGTATGGTCTATTCCAAGCCTGTGACCCTCCCTGCAGTGTCCTGTGTCTGTAATCCCATTGGCCCAATCTGTTCCGCGCCCACTTTGAATCTCCCTGTTCAGTGTGCCGGGGGGGACGGGACTCTCTCTCTTTGCCGGCTCTCCTGGCTGGTGCCCACTCAGCCCCTCTCTCCCCCTCCCCTTTCTCCCCTCACTCCCCTTTCCCTCCCTCTCCCTCAGAAACCATGCGGCCTCCCGGAGGTAGGACCCCCAATAAACCCTCATCTAATTAGCACCCTCAGAAGCCGTGTGGAGTCTCCTTGCCTGCCTGCTGCTACCAGCGAACTCACAACTTGGGGGGCCCCCCAGGGACACCCCCGGTGGGTCCCTCCCCAAAACACACCGCTACAGTCTAAGGTGATTGGTTCTTCCGCAAAATCCAGGCTGTAAGGCCCCTCTCGGATTTCGGGAAGCAGGTCTGCTGCCAGTTTCTTCCACCTCCTCTCCCACAGGTTGTATTCCGATGGGAGAAGCAAGCAGCTAAACAGACGCTTAAGGTCTGCCGGCACCATGGTTTTAGATGTTAAAGTTGCCTTTAAAATGCCCTTAAAGAAGGGGCTTTTTTGTCTAAAATCGCACAATGCTTTGCAGACCTCTTTTATGGATTCATAGGGAAGGGGTGTCCATGTAGGGTTTTCCCCTCCCCTGGTGTAGGAGGCTGGAGTGCGGAGCGACTGCTCGAGTTCATAAACCGCGCCCCGTCCCCCCCTCCCGCCTCCCTCCCCTCCCCCCCGGGGCTCCGAAGGGAAGAGCGGGAGGACGCGGGGGCGGGGTGCGAGGGACAGGGCGGGGATAATCCTCTTCCAGGTACTGCGGGGCGGAGGTGACAGAGCCCTCCCTGCCGGGAGAGGGTGGGGCTGATGACGCGGCAGGCGGAGCATGCGAGGAGGGAACGCCCACCCGAGGGGGAACAGGGGGAGGGGTGGCAACCCGATGCCTGGAGTGGGCGGTGCCCACGCCACAGGGAAGCAGGAGGGGGTGGGGTCAAAGAGGGGATACAGGGAGCAAAGGGGAGAAAAGGGTTGTGGGAAGGAGAAGCCCTCCCTCGTGGCCATCCTCCATCTTGGGAAGACAAAGGTCCCGGCCACGTAGCCGTGGCCTCCTCAGGGGAACAAAGGAAGGGATTTAGGGACACGGTGCTGCGCAGGGGAGCACCAAAGCTGGGATTTTTAACTGGGAAAAAGGGGTTGGAAAAAGGGTTTGGGGTCGATTCCTCAGCGAAGTAGCTAATTTCGCTAAGGCGGGGGCAGCTCTGGGGAGCCAGGAGCACGGTCCATGTCTGTGGTGCTTCCCTGTGCCTTAGAGCAGCGGAGCACTCCCCCCTGCCCACCCGGGTTAGGGGAAGAAGGGGTAGGAGAAGAAGGTAGGGAAACAGGTTCAGGAGGAATAACTGTTTTGCTCAATGGCCTTTTCCCTTCCGGTTCGCATCCCGCACGGACTCTGCTTTTACGACCTCCAATATTAACAGATGGAGCTTGGGGAAGTAATTTTTCATGGAGGGATCCCTGCATTCAATTCCCTCCGGTAACCTTGCTCCCATGCGCTCCCAGAACTCCTTTTTGTGAGCTTCTTCCGCGCTTACGTGGGGAAAGGAAAAGCACAGCCATCTAACAAAATTCCTAACTGAACTTTTGGGGTAGGGGCCCTTCACTGATAGGATTTGTTTAACTTGGAGGTAAAACGCCTTCTGTTAGGTGGTTAGCACGGTCCCCATGCTATTCCACCCAAGCAATCCCACCCCTGGTCACAGGAAAAGCAGAAAAAAACCAAAAAGGGCGAAAGACCCCGGTGGCCGCTGCTCACGTGGTGCACCACGCGTCCCCTCATCCTGGGAGCGCAGCCAAAGCCCACCCACGTGAAGGGGAGTATTAGCTGGGCCCATCCCTATGACTAATACTCACCAAACTAGAATCTCTGCTAACAAAAGCTTCAACCAGGGTCTTCGCTTCCTGGAAGCTTCTTCTCCTTGGCTTTCTGTGGCCATGAAAAGTTTCGCTTCCTTTCCCACGCGCGGAAAGCACCACGTGCTTTCCGCGGGGGCGACAGAGATTTCAGTGACCTACTCTGGGGAGTCTCCGCTCCCGTTTTCAGTCCGGCACGAAGCACTGTTCTGGCGCGGACCGCGGCTCGCTCGGCCGGGCAGCAGCGCTTGCTGGTCGGCGGTGCGGCTCTGCGGCAGCGGCTCTCTGCGTGGCTTCCGGGTGCTTCGCAGTAAATCTCGGCCTGCGTTGGCGGCTGCACTGGCTGTGGCCCCACCGTTGGGCGTCACTTGCAGCGTTGCGTTGTTTTTCCCCCAGTCCCGGGCAGCTCCAGAGCCCAGCGAAAGGCACAATTTCTTGGCGGAGCCGGGGAGCCGCGTGATCCGGGCGCTATGGCGATAGCGCGCCGGCGTGGGGTGGGTGCACTGCGTTGCCGTCACTAGGCTGAGGTAAAGGGATGAAGGAATTGTCCAAACTCTCTCACGGTAGCCTGCAGAGCTTTTATTGTCTCACAGAGCTGCGGTGGTGTAGAGCAACCGCTCTGCAGCTCGTGTGGGGAGAATGGCCCTGAGTTCTGGAAGGGGTGGGATTTTATCGGGGGCAGGGCGAGGAGAGCAGAAGCCCTCCCGCCCAATGGGGACAGGCGCCATGGCGATGACGAGGACCACGGCGACCAACGGGGACGCAACAGGGGTGGACACGGGGCCCAACAGGGGTGGACACGGGGCCCAACAGGGGTGGACACGGGGCCCCGGGGTTGCGGGCATGGGGTAACAGACACAGAAGTTTCAGGAGTGGGCAGGGGGCGGCTTACAGGACTGACAGGGTGACGCTCCAATGGTGAGCGACCCGGAGCGAACCACCGCGGGGGGGAACAGGGGTGTACAAGGGGGTACACGGAACCAGCTAACTAACATACATGAGGATCCCTAATCTGAACACAGTCCAGGATGCAACACCACAGGCCCTTCCCTCAACCGCTTCGGGAAAATTTCCTCGGAGAGAAGTGGAAAAAACCTGTTTATTTAACGAGTGAAGCACTCCCCAGCACTAAAATTTAACAACACCAAATGACAAAACTCTGAAGAGACAACAAATTCAGAAAGTCTCTCCCGTGGCTGGTCGCTCTGTTATCGGTCCCTCTGGCGCTGGGGATGGCTGCTGCACGTCACAAAGTGCAAAACTCTCGGTGTTTCCTGGTGTTCCCTAGGTCCCGGTCCAGAGCAGGTTCAGATGGTTCCAAGACAAGGGAAATAAAACCAGTCCAGGGAAAGCTTGGGCTGCCTCAGCTGGCTAAAGTAACTAAAAAGCAAAGGAGCGCTCTGTTCTGCCCTGCTGGGGAAGCTGAAACAAGAAGGCCTTATAGGTACGATTGCCTAGCAGGGATTGGGAAAGTGCAGAGAATGCCAGCCAGATTGAGGTGAGACCGAGCTTTGAGGTGACAGACCTTGGCTGCTAAGTAGCTGGTGGGCAGTGGTGTGGCTGGTGGAAGATAACTCCCGTTTTTGACCCACAGACAGAGCAAAGGGTCAGACAAAGTGTTCTGTCTCATTCCTCAGAAATGCAGAGTTTATCTCGCACTTGTAACCCTCCCCTGAAGTATGATGTTTCTGCAATCCCACTGGCCCAAAGTCCTTTACTGCACCCACCTTCAAGCCCCCTTGAGAAGGTGTACCCAAGAAGCCGGGGCCATCTTTTCTTCTTTTGTTCTTCTTCTCCATCTTTTGCCTCCCTCTCTCTCTGCTCTCTCGGAACTCTCTCGCTATCTCGCCCTGCCCCCACTCCTTGGGGCCAGCCTCGAGCTGCGCCTGGCAGCTCCGAGCAAGGCCCCCACAATAAACCAAATCTCCTGAGACCGGGCTCTAGAGGTCTCTCGTCTCCATCCGTCCTGACCGTGCTGGACCAGCGCTCGCCGCGCTGCCCCGTCCGTGCCCGGACACCACGGTCCAGCAGGATGGGGAGGAGCGTTGCTTTTAGAGGAGTGAGAGCAGTCCTGGTAACAAACTCCGAGCTTCGTCTTCTCCCCGCCTTCGCTCTCAGAACCAGCCCTGAAGGCACAGAAGAGAACATCCACCACAAACAGAACACAGGACTGGGGGTACGAGCATCATGACCTCAGCGAGGACAGTGTGGCAACAGAGGAATTTATTTTCCACGCCTCCCCGTGTAAAGGGCATTTTGAAAGAGCCCGTCTGGGCATTCTCTTTGGTCCGAACTCCTCGCCCCCTCGGGGTCTGGCCAGGGAAACGCTTGCAGCTTCATCCGAGATCTGATCGGGAGAAGCCCCTGTCAGCCAATCCCGGGGCTTGGTAGCTCCGGTGACATAAAACAAAATCTGTCTGTATATTAATGCAAAAATATATATATAGATGCAAAACATTTATATATTGGAAAAAACTTATATATTACAAAATTTATATATAAAGCAAAATATTTATATATTGGTGCAAAATATTTTAATAAAATATATATTTATATTTATTTACTCTATATAGTATTACTATATATCTCTCTATATTATGAATATGCATAAATCCTCATGAATATGCATGAACCCCAGTGATGTAACAGGATGTAAAGAACACGGTTTAATTAACGATGAGCTTTTGGTAATTGGGATTTTATCCCTTAAGAGACTTTTTGTAAAAATTTCAATTCTGACCCGTGTTTCTCACAGGGGGTCCCGGCTGATAAAGGGGGAGGGCAGGACCGAACCCCAAGGAACCCCCCCCGTGCTGGGGACCCCCCTGCGCCCCCCTCCGGTGCTGGGCCCCCCCGATCCCGGCTCTGTTCCTGGGGGTCCCGCGGCTCCAGGGGCGTCAAAGGGGAGGGGGCAGAACCCCCGTGATGGGTGGGGGCACAAAGGGGGGTCCGGGCTCAGTGCTCGGGGGGGTCGGTGTTCGAGGGGGGTCCAGTCCCTGTCCCGGTGCATGGGGCTGGTGCTGCCCGGGAGTCCCAGTGCCTGGGGGGTCCTGGGGCTCAAGGGGGGGTCCGGTCCCTGTCCCGGTGCTCGGTGGTGGGGGGGGGTTGTCAATGCACAGGGGGGTCCCGGTTCTCGGGGGTCCCAGTGGGTGCCCAAGGGTGGCGTGTGACACAGAGAGAGACCCCGGTGACACCAGGGACCCGCACACAGGGGCTGGGCTGGTCCTGGTGACACTCAAAGGGCTCTTGGTGGCAGAAGGACCCGCCCAGTTCCTCCTGCACAAGGTCCTGGTGACACAAGGAGCTGGTGGCACTCAGGGGACTCTTGGTGTCACGAGCAGCTGGTGGCACTCAAGGAGGTGGTGGCACTTGGGAAGTTCTTGGTGTCACAAGGAGCTGGTGGCACTTGGGAAGCTCTTGGTGACACGAGCAGCTGGTGGCACTTGGGGGGCTCTTGGGGGCACCCAAGGGGCTCTTGGTGACATGAGGAGCTGGAGGCACTCGAGTATCCACAAGTCTCCCCATTGATGTCACTGCCCCGATGACATCACAGCAGTGACATCACTGTCCCCGCAGCAGCCTCGGCATGTCCTCAATGGCTTTCCGCCACCGCTTGGCCACCGGGGCCACCATAGGGACTGAAGAGGAAGTCGTTGATGTCCTCAAGCGCTCCCTGCAGCTGACGCGTGAACAGCCTGGTGCTGGCCTCCCACATCCGCTTGGCCTCCACCGCTTTGGCCGCCAAGGCCCTGGGGACATCGGGGGACGCCTTCTTTATCTCCTCCAGGGTGGCCTCGACAGCCCTGAGCCGGCGCTGCATGGTCCAGGTGAACATGGTGCCTTTGTCACACATCTCCACCAAGCGTTCCAGCAGCCCCAGGACCACCTCTACCTGCTCTTCTCTGCTGGTAGCCGCCCTTGCCTGGCTGGTGGCCACCACGACCTCTCCCACGGCACTGTTGGTGGCCGCCTCCTCCTCGCTGGTGGACGCCAAGACCACCTCCTCCCTGTCCAGGGCCAGCAGCAGCTGCTGGTGGCCCGTGGCCATCCCGGTGCTGCAGGCTACCACGATGCGGGCGCCCTCCTCCCGCCCGTCCGAGGCCGGGGCGGCGGCCGCGTCCTCACAGGCGTCGCGGACCTTGGCGGCCTCCTCTGCCAGCCGTTCCCAGCTCTTCCTGAGCGTGGCCGCCGACTCCCGCCAGGCCTTGGCCACGGCTCTCACGCTGGCCCAGGTGGCCCCCGGGTTGGCCTCAAGGGTGGCCAGGGCCTGGCCCAGGGAGGTGACGTTGCCGTGCTCCAGGGTCCTACGGAGGTGCCAGATGACACTCCTCATGTCGGAGCACAGGAACTTTGGGTACGCGCGCTGCTGCGCACCCTGCTGTGGCCCGGTCAGAATGGCCACCACCTTGTCCAGGGTGGCCAGAATGTCAAACATCACCTCCTGCATCTGGGGAGGGGACAAGGGAGGTGTCAGGGACCTCGTGGCACTTGTGGCCTCCTGCGGTGACCCCGTGCCCTCGAGGGGTCCCTTTGCCCCTCCATCCTTTGTCGGCCTCTTGTTCCCTCTGCCACCCCCTGCCCATCCCCCCGTAGCCCCTGTCACCCCCGTCCCCACTGCTGTCCCCTCTGCCACCCCCTGCCCCCACTGCTGTCCCCTCTGCCACCCCCTGCCCATCCTCTCATAGCCCCTGTCACCCCCGTCCCCACTGCTGTCCCCTCTGCCACCCCCCTGCCACCACACTCGTAGCCCCTGCCCCCACTGCTGTCCCCTCTGCCACCACATGTCCCCTCTATCCCCCCGTGCTCCGTCCCCCATCGTTGTCCCCTCTGTCCCCCTCTCCCCCACCCTCGTCAAACCTTTTGGGGCTCCACGCTCCCTGGGGACGCTCTGGGGAAGCTCTGGGGACGCTCTGGGGGCCCAAGGAGCCTTGGGATGTCCTCGATGGCTGTTTGGCACCGCTCGGCCACCCCGCGGCCACCGGCGCTGATGGGGTCACCATCGAAGAAGAAGTTGATGATGTAGTCAAGTGCCCCCACCAGGTGGTCCTTGGCCAGGCGGGTGTTGGCTTCCCACAGCCGCTCAGCCACGGCCACCTTGGCAACCAAGTCCTCGGGGACATTGGGGGTTGCCTCCTTTGTCCCCTGCAGGGCGGCCTTGATGTCCCCAACCCTGCGCCGCAGCTCCCGGGGAAAGGCGGTGGCTTCGTCACACGTGGCCACCAAGCGCTCCAGCAGCCCCAGGGCTGCCTCCACCTGCTGTCTCACCATGGTGGCCCTCGTTGCCTGGCTGGTGGCCACCCTGGAATGTCCTCTCAGCTGGGCTTCGTGCCCAGCCACCACCTCGGCCACCTCCTCCCTGTCCAGGGCCAGACCCAGCTGCTGGGCCGCGGCCACCAGGATGTTCCGAGCTGTCCCACAGCCGGCAACCTCGTCCTGTAGCTCCCTGGCCCAGGCGCTGGTGGTGGCCACCATATCAGCTGCTGCAGTGGCCACCTCCCTGCAGGCATCACGGAGCTTGGTGGCCCTCCTGGCCAGCCAGGCCCAGGTGTCCTCGAGCACGGCCACCGAGGCGTGCCACTCGATGGCCACCATTGTCACATCGTCCCACGTTGTCCAGGGGGTGCCCGCGTAGGCGGCCAGGGCCCGGCTCAGGGAGGTGGGGGGGTCATTGTGGCAACCATCATCATCCTCGTCATCCTCGCAGGTGCCACCGCGGCGCCACCAGGTGCCACCGATGCACTCCAGGCTGGCCCAGAATTCCTTGGTGAACTCATCCAGGTCCCAGGTCAGGCGCCACAGGGACACAGGCAGCCACAAGTCCTCGTCCAGACTGGGCAGGGTGGCCAGCAGCTCATCCAGGATGGCCACCGCGGTGACCTGCGGCTGCAGCAGCGCCGGGGACAGCTGGAAAGGGGACAGGGACCTGGTGGCACTTGTGGCCCCCTGCCCCCGAGGGTCCCCTTTGCCCCTCCCTGGAGGGCTCTGCTGTCCCCTCTGCCACCCCCTCCCCCGCCCGTGTCCCCTCCCCCTTTGTCACCTGCCCCCTCCCCACCACTCCCCGTGTCCCCCATCCCCCACTGCCCCTCCCCCGTGTCCCCTCCCCCCGCAGTGTCCCCTCTGTCCCCCTCTGTCCCCCGCCGCACCTCCTGGGGCTCCATGCTCACTGGGGCCGCTCTGGGGACGCTCCGGGGCTCCAACGAGCCGGCCCCGGCCCGGCCCCGGCCCCGGCCCCAGCCCCGGCCCCGGCCCAGCCCCGGCCCCGGGCGCGGAGCCGCGCGGCACCGGCGGAGCCGCCTCACGACGAGCGCCCGAAATGGCGGGGCGGGGGTGACGTCACGGGAAACGGAAGCGCGGCGGCGCGGTGCATTGTGGTCCCGGTGGGGCCCAGCCCGGCCGAGCGGGGCCGGGGCCGGGGCCGCGGGGCGGGAATTTGGGGGCGCCGAGGGACCCCCGGGACCCCCCCGGCAGCGCGGGATGGGCGACAGCGACCGCGGTCAGGCCCGGGAGCGGGGAGCGGGGGGGATTGGGGGGTCCTGAGGGGGAACTGGGGGAGCTGAGAGGAGCTGGGGAGGTCCTGAGGGGGTTTGGGGTGGATTTTGGGGGTCCTGAGGGGGAATTGAGGGTCCTGAAGGGGGCTGGGGGCCCCTGAGGGGATTTGGGGGGATCTGAAGGCATTTAGGGGGATTTTGGGGGGTCGTGAGGGGGAATTGGGGGTCCTGGGGGGATCAGGGGGGCGCTTGAGGGGGATTTTGGGGGGTCTTGAAGGAGAATTGAGGTGGGGAGGGGATTTGGGGGCGTTCTGAGGGGGTTTTGGGGGGGATTTTGGGGCTCCTGAGGGGGTTCGTGAGGATTTTGGGGGTTCCCGACTGGGTTTGGGGCATCCCGAGGGAATTTTGTGGCTCCCCGAGTGGATTTTGTGGGTCCCCGATTGGATTTGGAGGTATCTGGGGGGATTTGGGGATTCCTGACTGGATTTTGGGGGATTTTCAGGCCATTTTGGGGCCCCTGACAGGATTCTGGGGGGATTTGGGGTAATTTCGGGGTCCCTGACCGGAGTTTGAATTATTTTGGAGTTATGTTTTGGCGTATGTTGGGGTAGTTTCGGGGTCCCTGACCGGAGTTTGAATTATTTTGGAGTTATGTTTTGGAGTATGTTGGGGTAGTTTCGGGGTCCCTGACCGGAGTTTGAATTATTTTGGAGTTATTTTTTGGAGTATGTTGGGGTAGTTTCGGGGTCCCTGACCGGAGTTTTGGGGGTTTTGGGGTCCCTGCTGCTGCGGTGTGTTGCAGCTGGGTTCATCGTGTCCAGGGAGGGCGCAGCTGCCGGCGCCAGGCAGGGAACAAACGAGCCGGGTCCTGGTTTCAGAGAGCTCCAGAACCCATTTCTTACCCCCGGGAAGGAGGGCGGGATGGAGAGGAAAGCCCGGGCAAAGGCAGGGCCGGGGGTTTTTATAGGGGAGCGCAGGGCCAGGGTCAGGGTTCGGGGCAAGGGAGGAGTTATCCGCCACACAAGGAGGGTGAGATCAAATTCCTGTCTCTTAGGAACAGGGGCACTCCACAACTCCCCCGTTTTTAAACTGATCAGTGCATGCTGAATAACTTATAATAAGGGGACTCTCGGGAATGTGACTTACCAGTTTACAAAACCAAAATGAATATTACTCAGCTAAATTAACAAGGAATAGAAAAGCATGTGAGACTTAATCTCAAAGGATAAAGTAACAGAAATGATGGTACTTGATTAAATGAATGTTATTACTTAATGAGTTCACAGCTCCATCTCCTCTGGCTTTCGATCTCCTCACCAGGAGGGGTGCAGTTCTTTGAGCTCCTCTTCACGAGGGGCGCAGTCCGTAGTGTTGGGTCTGGGCTTTGGTGCCGGCGCTGTGGCTGTTGTTATCTGGAGTGACGGTGACTGCGAAGCGAGGGGAGCGGCGAGGGCCCCGGCGTAGGGCTCGGAGCGGGGCCAGCGCCGGGGGCCGGTGGCAAGGCCGGCTGACTCCTGCACGGGCGAGCAGCCCCGCCAGGCGGGCCCGGGGCAGGGCCAGCTGCAGCCGCGGCAGGAAGGGGCGAGGGAGGTAGGGGGCAAGGGGAGGTTCAGGAGCAGAAGAGAAGGAATTGGTGGGAAAAAGGGGAATCCTAAACAGCGTGGTAAGCGCCATTTTTAGAAGGAGGGCCCGGGACGGCGCGGCCGTCACCATTCCGGGTAGGGAACGGGGGATATGGAAAGAGACAGGGGAGAAGGAGGACACAGGACGGCGAGAGGACGGCAGCGCTCCCGCGTCACTTCTGGACGGATTCCGTCCCTTGTTCTGCCTTTGGGGAAAGGGGGATAGGGTGGCAGAGAAGGACACGGAGAGACGGCAGCAACTCCGTGCCGTCCTGGCAGTTTTCACTCCTTAGGAACAAAGGGTAAGGAAAGATATGGGCAGCTTCACAGAAGCTGGAAACGTGGGGGTTCACAGGAGGGGGCAGCACAGACCCGGGGCATCGACGCGCTGCATGCAGTCGCCCATAACTGTCCATAAGTACCCTCCAGGGCGTTACCGTCCATAAGCTGCAGCAGACATGTCGGGAAAGTTGACAAGAGTCCCTGGAATGCTCCTTTTTGCAGGCAGGCTGGCCGCTTGTAGCTCTTAAAAACCGCCTCCCATGAGAAAAAGAAACTTAAACCGTTCATAAGCGTTTCGCTGAGGGATGTGTCGCCGCAGGCCCCCAGCCGGGGAATAATTAGCATTGACCCCATGATTGCAGAAGGCTGATCCATTGCTTTATGCTGTATTATACTATGTCATATCATACTATACTATACCTCTTAAGAAGCTCGTAACCCTTACAGCCACTCTGATACAGCTTTGACCTAACTGGTCAATCAATCCAAACACCATCCAGTGTCAAGTTAAGATATCACCCTTTGGTAAACAAATCTCCATAACACATTCCACATGTGCACAACAGCAGGTGCAGCAAGTGGAGATAAGAGTTGTTTCCCATTCTTTTCTCTGAGCTTCTCACAGCCTTCCCCAGGAAAATGCCTGGGAAAGTTGTGCCTGTTGTTCTCTGTGGCCAGAGAGCTGCTGCCACAGTTTCCCCTTTTGTGTTGAAAGAAAAAAGGCGGTGTTTGTAATCCTCTGCAGGGCCCTTTGCAGGAAGGAGAACAAACACAGCTCAAGGGTTCCCTTAGCAATTTGCTGGGTGTCAATCAGAACCTCAATCAGATGCTGATGTAGAATGGTCAGGGAGATTCTTTACCTGTAGAATATCTACTTCTATCATATCATTGATACAAGGTTTACAATATTAGAAAACCAAACAAGAATGCAAGGAGTGATCATTGTTTCAAAGTCCAAGCAGCTGATTCCCAGGAGAAGGCCCATTAGCTGGAGATGTTGATCTTTGACATCCCTGAATGTCCTTCTTGGTCCTGAAACAGAGAACTGCTGAATCCTGAAACAGAACAGCTGAATCCTGACAGAGAGAACAGCTGAAGAAGGTTACTAACAACAATTAGAAATCAATCAGATGATGCACATAATCAATAACACCTGTGACATTATATAATTATCAGGCACTATAGCACTGACCGTCCTCCCAGAGTCTGCAACAGCTGATAGACCTCAGCTCAGCAGAGTTGGAAATCACTCCTGGATCATGATTTCCAAACTCCCTTTGAGAGCAGGCTCAGCTGTCATATGTATGTGTGGCCAAATTGCCAAGCCAAAATGACTTGAATCCTTTGGATGCAGAAAACATCTGGGCTGATTGTCAGTCATCCCTATCCGGGTAGGGTAAGGACATGGCCACAGCCCAAGCTCTAACTGGAGGGTTTTCAGGATTACCTTTTCCCTGTAAAACTGTGATCAAATTCAGAGGCACTGAGAAAATCTCTGGAATGCCATGGCCACAGCCTTTAATTCAACCACTTGGGCCGAGGCTGGCTCGTGGCCTTCCAGCACGTTGAGCTGTCAGTGAAGACGGTAGCTCTTTCCCCCTCTGTTCTTTCTTTTCCTTCAGAAGGCCAGCAGCGCCGGCGGGCCGTAGGACCCAGCCCCGGTGGGTGGGGTGGGGGACCCGGCCCCGGCGGGCAGGCCAAGATTCATCCCGCCGCTGCTAAGCCCAGATTCATCCGGCTCCTTCCCTTCCCCCAGCTTTGCACTGGTGTCATTTGGGGCCCCTGGATCTGGGGTTCCCGGGCCAGCCCATGCCTGTCCCCAGACGGGCGATTCACTCCAGCCTTCTCCTTCACTGCCCGCCCCCACCAAGCGGCCAACGTCTCAGCAATTCCCCCGGCGATTCTCCCTTGCTCCGCTCCTCCCGGGCATGGCCCTTGCCACGGCCTCTCGGGACCCCGCTCCTCCCGCCCCGCGAATGACGGCGGAACACACGCGGTGCCCCAAGGCCCGGCAGGGAAGGTGCTGCTTCCAGGGGAACGTTGATCTTCAGATCTCGCAGCACGGCCAGGCCGGCGCCCAGCTGCGAGGGCGCGCCCTGCTGAGGGACAGGCTGCCGGTGCTCGCTGCTGTCGCTGTCTGTGTGTCCTGGCGACCCGAGGGAAACAGCGAGGATCGGACCAGCTGGGAGCAGCGAGGAGGGCTGGGGATCTTCTCCAGCGCCACAGCTCGTGTTCCGGATGGGAGCCGGGCCGGCTGGAGGCGGCGGAGCCGGCGAGGGGGCGTCCCCGGCCGGCGCTGCGGGCACCGCTGCCGATGAACCGGCTGCCAGCTGTGGTGCAGGGGCTGGGTGTGCTCTCCGTGGCGGGGCTGCCGGCTGCGGTGCAGGGGCTGGATGTGCTCTCCGTGGCGGGGCTGCCGGCTGCGGTGCAGGGGCTGGATGTGCTCTCCGTGGCGGGGCTGCCGGCTGCGGTGCAGGGGCTGGGTGTGCTCTCCGTGGCGGGGCTGCCGGCTGCGGTGCATGGGCTGGGTGTGCTCTCCGTGGCGGGGCTGCCGGCTGCGGTGCATGGGCTGGGTGTGCTCTCCGTGGCGGGGCTGCCGGCTGCGGTGCAGGGGCTGGATGTGCTCTCCGTGGCGGGGCTGCCGGCTGCGGTGCAGGGGCTGGATGTGCTCTCCGTGGCGGGGCTGCCGGCTGCGGTGCAGGGGCTGGGTGTGCTCTCCGTGGCGGGGCTGCCGGCCCCTGTCATGGAACCGGCCGCCTCCCTTGTCGGTGGCGGAGGCGGCTCCGCTCCCTCCTGCGGCGCAGGGGGCAGAACCCAGCGGCGGGGCCGATCCACACGCCGCTCGGGGGGGAGGAGGAGGACGAGGAGGGGCGATGCTCCTTCGTGCGCTGGCGAAGGCGAAGGGGCAGGAGCGACCGCGGCTCCGGTCGGAGCAATTGCTGACCGTGGAAGCGCAGCCGCTGAAGGCTTCGGTCCCTCCTGCGCACGCCCCGGGAAGCCCGGAGAGAGCTGCTCTGGGTGCGCTGTGGGCAATGCCCGCTCCCCCCACAGTGCGGGGGAAGGAACCAGCGGCGGCTGTCCGGGAAAGGATCGGTCCCCGGCTGGCCGCGGCGGAGAGGCCGATGGCCGCCCTCCCAGGGGGAGGCGCTCCTCCAAGTTCAATTGGGACGTGCCCACCGAGGAGGATTCACTGTCCCATGGGGTCCAGCCCCTTAGTGCTCTGGAAAGCAGTGACCAGACCGCAGTAATCGAGGTACACTCGCATCTCCCCTCGCGAGTCCCTCCCAGAGACAGAGACCCGGTGAGTCCCAGGCCCACGGATCCAGTGAGATTTCCACATCCACGGGGAAACCATGAATTTCTGTTTTGGTTGCCCAGATTTTCTTCGTTTTTTTTTGTTGCTTATTTTCCCTTGTTGTGCCTCAGCTGTCCTGCAGGCAGTAGAGTGAACCTTGCCAACAAAGCTGTTGTGTTTTGTTGCTTAATATTGTTATAGATAAGTAATGTAATAGTTGGCTCTCACAGTTAAGAGATAGATATTCTATAGCTGTATAATAATGTCATTGTAATATGTCATTCCATAGTCCCCGTTCCCTCCCCCCTTGTAATAGCCTTTGTAGCCAGGACATTTAGAGGAGGCTGGCTTGGTACCAGGAGGTGCGGCATAACAACACCTGGCCTCCAGTCGAGATGTAAGAAGTCATCTCCCCCAATGGACGGCAGAGAAAGAGTTGACTGACAAAACTTCAGGAGGGGCTAAGGATATAAAATGCAGAGCATCCATTTTGCACATGAGCCACGTGGCTGGTGGTCACAGGGTGGGGCTCCGAGCACTGTAATTTTTCTTATTTAGTCCTTTGTTGTAGTTTCTGTTAAAGTTTGATAATTTTTTTAAGAAGCGAGCAGTCGTTTCTCACAATATTAAATCTGACTTTGGCTCATGCCCCTTGCCACTGATTTTTAAGCAATCTCAAACCCTCTCATTCATGACAACACCACAATGTCCCGCGACACGTGCCCATGTCACAAAGGGCCACACCCGGCACCCAACAACAGAGGGACAGACTGGAACGGGCACCGGGCAGCCCCGGACTTGTGGCCTTGTAGCCCCTGCGGTGGCCAGAGGCCTGGGAGGCTTTGGCCACGGTGCCAGGGGACAGCCCCAGCCCCGCCCTGCAGAGCCCTGGGGCTGCAGCCCGGGCTGTTCGGGGCAGGAGGAATTGGCCGGCCGGACGTGCCGGGGCCTTGTGGGCAGTGGCTCCGTGTCCCGCGGGAGGCCGGGGCCGAGGGGCGTCCCTCAGGGCTCTGCCCGGGCCCCGGGGCTCGTCACTGCCTCAGTCAGTGACACCCAGGGGCACCGAGCGCAGCCTCGGCGCCTTTGCAGGGCACGGGGAGCTGAGCGGGGCAGGGGCACCACGGAAACACCGAGCGCCTGCCCGGGGCACAGCCGGGGGAAAGCCAGCCTGGAAAGCCCGGAGAGGCTGCTCAGAGCTGGCCCAGGGACTTGGGCACCTGGGAGACAGAGCCCGGCTCTGAGCTGGCACTGAGCCTGAGAATACCTGAGAAATGACAGCGTGTTCTTCTAGACACCTTCATTATTCTGTATTTATTCTGTAACGTGACTTTTATGAGGGAACATTGTCAATGTTCATTTTACTTTATCTGTTAATCCTTTAGAAAGAATTCCATTGCTTTTTGCTATGTGCGAGGAGGGATGGGCTGGGAAACAGTGGGTAATGGAGTTTTTTATTCAATATATTTTCAAATCTGAGATGTGCCAAGTCCAGACTTTGACTCCAATGGCAGTGTCTGGTTCTGACTGCTCTGCTTTTCACTGTGACATCTCAGTTCTTTCCAATCCAGCAGTCAAAAACAGTCTTGAAACACTGAAAAGCTGAGAGTCAGGTTAAAGCACTGGAGGGTTTGCTCTGTCCGTACATTCCACATCTCCCCTGGTGTCCGTTCAGGCTCTGCACTCCTGGCCTGGTGCACATTGCTGTATCCAGAGTTCAGCACATGCTTTTATAGATCGATAGATACCTGTGATTATTGTGTGTACAATTGTCTCGGAGTGAGTTACCGTGACGGTACATTCCATGATCCTCTGCTTTGTGCCCAAAGAATGGTGATTGTGTCTTTAAACCCCGGGAGCCGGGACGGCACGGGAGAGGCTCCTTGTTCGCTGCGCGGGCGCTTTGAAGCCTCGCTGCTCGGGTTTTCCACGGCTCTCTCTGTGCGCTGTGGTTTTCTGTCTGTCTGAAAAGCTTTGTTGGGCCGGGCGAACGAAGGATTCTTTCCCTTCCCTTGGCTCGGAGGGGCTGCAGCGGCGAGCCTCGGAGTGCCTGGAGGCGAACCGAGCAGCTGCTTTGTCGGAGCCCGGGGGCCCCGCACGGGCAGGAGCGGAGCGGCGCCGCTGCAGCCCAAAGCCGCTGCGAGCCGGGCCGAGCCGGGAGAGAAAACAGCCCGAGGCTTCAGCCGCGCTGCTTCACCTGCCGGGACCGTGCCCGCGGAGCCCAGCTGGGGAGGAGTTCAACGCCGGGAGAGCCCCGGGCTTTCATCTCCTTCGGGACAGCCCCTGGCTGGTTTTTCCCCTCGGGGAGAAGCCGGTGCCACCTGTACCCCGTGTCGTGAGTGGGGATTTCTCTGGCATTTTGGGTCTTTTGTCCCAGGGTGTGTGTGGGGGGTAAGGTCTGACAATTTACTATCTAGCAGTTATTTACTTTTAAAAGTTATTATTCTTGCCTTGTGGGCATTCTGTTTGTTAAGACACTGTTGGAGTTTTTACACTTTCATCTATTAACATTCATTTCCTGCTGGTGGAAAGGGATTATTGGAACCCTGCAGAGGGGACAACACTCACTTCAGAGTGTCTTCTTTTAAATCATCTCTCAAGCTGAGACACCCAACAAGTGCTTGGAATGTGGAATGAGCTCCAGCCAGAGCTCAAACCTGATGCGGCTCCAGGAGATCCAAAGCAAGGAACATCTCTGCTGGTGCTTGGAATGTGGGAAGAGCTTCAGCAAGAACTCCCACTGCATCAAGGACCACAGGATCCACACCGGGGAGAGGCCCTACGAGTGTGGGGAGTGTGGGAAGAGCTTCTCACAGAGCTCAACCTTGACCCGACACTCACAGAGGCACCACTGAGGGAAGCCCTGGGAGTGCCCCGAGTGAAGGAAGAGCTTGGAGTGAGGGAAGGGAGTGAGGGAAGAGCTTCGTGCGCTGCTCCAGCTCCATCCCCCATGGGCGGATCCGGGCTGGATGATCCCCAGTGACCCGCGTTGGGCAGAGCCCTGGTGATCCGTGGTCCTGGTGATTCCCGTTGGGTGCGGGGAAGGTGTTGGCTTCTCCTCCTTGTGCTGCTGTGTTTGGTTGGTGATAAATTCCCTGCCTGTGCCCAGGCTGGGTCTGTTGTGCCCGCGCCAGGGCTCGGGGCGGGATCGCTCCCGTTCTTCTCTCCACTCCCGGGCCTCTCCTCAGCCAATCAGAGAAGGCACTGTAATAATTGAGCCAATCAGAGCGCGCGATGCTGATGACGCCCCAGTTGCCAGGCAGTCCCGCAGCGCCCAGCGCTCCTCACCTGGACTCCACCCGCGCCCCGGCCTCGCCCCCAGCGCCCCCCGCCAGGGCAATTTGGGGAGGGAGAGGTGTCAGACCCTGCCCGGCGCTGGCCATGGGGCGTGTGGCGGCACCTGGGCCCTGCTGGTGGCACTGGAGCCCCCCTGGCTGGGGGCGCGGAGCTCCCGGGTGAGTGGGAGGGGAAGTGGTGGGACGGTGGGGAGAGAAAGGGAAATGGGGAGGTGGGACCCCCAAACAGATGTTGAGGGGGGCTGGTGACTGGAGAGCTGTGGGAAAGGGGGAGGAGAATACGGAGAAGGGTGGAAGAGAGGAACTGGGAGCGTGGGAAGAAGGGTCCCATGGCGGCCGTGGACATGGGCTGCAGAGTCGGGGTTGCCTTGGAACTCTTGGCTACTCTGGGCTGCTGGGGGCTGCTGGGGGGGCACCCCCGGAGCTGTGTCCTGCACACGCAGGGCTGTTCCAGGAGATGGTTAAATCCGGGTGTCACTTCATTAACGGCACCGAGCGGGTGAGGTTGGTGCAGAGGAACACCTACAAGCGGGAGCAGCTCCTGCACTTGGGCAGCGATGTGGGGCTGTACGTGGGGGACGCCTCCTCTGGGGAGAAGGTTGCCAGGTACTGGGACAGCGACCCGGAATGGACGGAGCACAGACGGGCTGCGGTGGACAGGAACTGCCAGCACAACTACGAGGTGTCCACCCCACTCCTCGTGGAGCACCAAGGTGAGCGTGGGGCAGAGCGTGTCCCCTCGGGCCCTGCCCTGGCAATGACCCTGGAGCCCCTCAAAACCTCCCTGGGAATCGCCCCAGAGCCCCCAGCCTCCTTGTGCCTCCTGCCCCCTCACCCCAAGGGACTGCGGTGCCTCTCCCAGTCCATCCCAGTGTCTCCCAGTGACCTCACAGTCCCTCCCAGGGTCCCCAGAGTCCCTCCCAGTTCCTCTCAGCCCACAGCCATTCCATTCCGAGTCTATCCCAGTCCCTCTAACTCCACTCCCAGACCTCCACCCTCTCTCCCACTGCCCTTCCAGTCCCTCCCAGTCCATTCCAAGTCCTTTTCAGTCCAATCCCAGACTTCCCCTCTGTCCCAGCCTTCCCCCACCCTATCCAATTTCATTCCCAGTCCCTCTCAATGCCACACCAGCCCTCTCCCACCTCTCCCAGTTCCCCCCAGCTGACCACAGTGTGTCCCCAAACTCTCCCAGGGCCCATCCCACTGTGTCCATCTCGCTGGTACCCTCGAGCTCCCAGCCCAACCCTGCCCACGTGCTCTGCTCTGTGATGGATTTCTAGCCTGCCCACATCCAGCTGAGGTGGTTCCAGGGCCAGCAGGAGCTCTTGAGGCATGTGGTGGTCACCGACGTGGTCCCCAATGGGGACTGGAGCCACCAGCTCCTGGTGCTGCTGGAAACCCCCCACTCCCAGTGCGGGCTCACCTGCAGCTGCCAGGTGGAGCACGTCAGCCTGGAGCACCCCCTGAGCCGGCACTGGGGCATGTCCCGGCTCCCACAGCGCCAGGGACAGTGGGAGAGGCACTGGGGGGGCTGGGAAGGTGATTGGGGTGTGCTGGGAGCAACTGGGAAGGAGTTTAAGGTAGCCTGGTTTCAATAGGAGAGGAGCTCGGGGGTGTGGAAGGGCTGAGAAGGGGTTTGAAGGATGCTGGGGAGGGTGGGATGGGGTTCCAGGGGTCCTGGTGGACACTGGGAGGGAGTTTGGGGGTGCTGGGTGTGACTGGGAGGGATTGGAGTGAGCCTGGAGGAGCAGGAAGGAGATGGGGGATGGAAAAGCAGAGGTTGGGATGAGGTTGGTTGTGCTGGGAAGGGACAGGGAGGGGTCTGGGTGAGTCCTGGTGGGGCTGGGAAGGGACTGGGAGAGGGTTTGGGGGTCCTGGGGCTGTAGGGACAACTGGAAGGGGGTGGTGGATTCCTGAGGGGAATGGGAGAGGCTTTGGTGGGTCCTGGGGAGGTTGGGAAGGGATCTTGGGAAGGTTTCAGGAGGTCCTGGGTGGCCTGGGAGTGACTGGGAGGGTGCTTGGAGGGGCTTGGGGTGTCTGTGAGAGGTTTTGGGGGGTCCTGACCCCTGCAGACCCCCCAGAGATGTCGCCAGACGCCGCCCACAGCAAGATGCCAATGGGGATGAGGGACTCCGAGTTGGGCTTCATCTTCCTGGCGCTGGGGCTCGGCTTCTACCTGGGCAAGAAGCTCAGGGGGGTCCCGGGAGAGGTGTCCCCCCTCCCCCAGAGCATGTGTGCTCCTTCCCCGGGACCCCCAGCCCGGTGTCACCCCCTTTTCTCTGCACACAGAGCTCCTGAGCCGCCGGCGGCCGCAGCCCCTCCCCGTGTTCTCCGTACCCGTGCTGATTTTGGGGGGGTCGTGTGTCCCCCCAGCCCTGCTGTCACTCTGCCCCTGGCATGGGGACAACAGACCCAGCCTGGGCACACGGAGGGAATTTCTTACCAACCAAACACAGCAGCACAAGCAGAAGGGAAAGAAATCCCTCCTACACCTTCCCCCCACCCAACGGGGATCACCCACAACAGGGCTTATCCACGATGGAGAGACGGGGACAGCCGAGTTTAGACCAGAAGCCAATTTCATTGAGGGTACCAGGTGTTTATACAGGGTTTTACTTGTGTGGTGCTCAGACAGGGCTCGATGTTTGCTAACAATTTCCCATTGGTTACACATTCTTCATGACATCACGGCACCTGGGAACATTATCTTATCACAAAGTCTCACAACAGGTTGCTTGGTCACTTCTTGCCCAGGGAGACTTAAACTGTGTCTGTGTCTCCCACAGTTTCTGCTCAGTCAGGCCTCAGATATCGGCCCCTTTATCAGCTCCATTGTTTTCCTCTCTGTTTTATTCCCCATTCGGGGGCACCAGGGCTCTGCCCAACGGGGGTCACTGGGGATCACCCAGCCCGGATCCTCCCATGGGGGATGGAGCTGGAGCAGCACACAAAGCTCTTCCCTCACTCTCTTCCCTCACTCCAAGCTCTTCCCCCACTCGTAGGGCACTCCCAGGGCTTCCCTTACTGGTGCCTCCGTTGGTGTTGGGTCAAGGTTGAGCTCTGTGAGAAGCTCTTCCCACACTCCCCACACTCGTAGGGCCTCTCCCCGGTGTGGATGCGCCGGTGCCTGGTGAGGTGGGAGTTGCAGTTGAAGCCCTTCCCGCAGTCGGGGCAGCGGAAGGGCCTCTCATCTGTGTGAATCCGCTCATGTGTGAGGAGAGTGGAGCTGGTGTGAAACCTCTTCCCACACTGGGGACACTCGTAGGGCCTCTCCCAGTGTGGATGTGCTGGTGCCGGATCAGGTCAGAGCTCTGGCTGAATCCCTGCCCACATTCCAAGCACTTGTGAGGTTTCTCCCTGCCATGAGGCATCTCCACCAGCTCCGAGCTCCAGCTGGATCTCTGGCCGCCTTCCTGGCTCAGGGGGGCTCTTTCCTCCCCGCAGCTCCCTGGGCTGGGTTTGCAGCCCCTCCTCCTGCAGGATCTCTGGGGCTTTTCCTCCTCCTCCATCGAGCCACACCCTGAGAATGACAAATCCTGGTTTGGGGAAAAAACAAGAGGAGAGCAACTTGGACTGGAGGTTCCTGCTTGCCCAAGTTCATCTCAAGAAGTCATTGCGAATCTTGTGTCTGTAAGAACCTCAAAAACACCAAGATTCAGCCCCAAAATCCTGTAAACTTCAATACACAGATGAAAACCTCCGCAAACATCACAAGTCAGCAAAAACCTCCTGCAAAAGATAAAGATTCAGCTGCCACATAAAACCAAAGCACCAACATTTAGCCCAAGCACGCTCAGAAACACCAAGATTCACCCCGTGAAAATCCTGGATCCCCCTCCACAGTCACCTGCTGCATGTGGGGGGAGCAGAGCTCCTGGGGCTGGGGGGAGGCTGCAGACACAGGGAGGGGTGGAACCTTGTGCTGCTTCCTGTTTCAGCTCCTCCTCCTGTGACTCTGCTCTTCCTCACACTCCTCTTCCTCCTGCTATTCCTCCTTCTCCTGCACAATCCCACCTTCTCCTGCCACGTCCATCCTTTGACCATTTTGTTCCTCAACCCTGCTTCTCCTTCCCTTCTCCTCCTGCCCCCAGGCCCAGCACCCACTGCCGGCTCCCTCTTCCCCCCAGACCCACAGCATCCCAGCGCAGGGGCAGGGATGGAGCTGGGGCAGGTCGGGCTGGGGCAGCGCTGGGCTCTCGGCCGCTTCCGCCCGCACTCGGTCCCCACTGCAGCCGCTCCCGCCAGGACAGCGCGGGGGGCCCCGGCCTTGGCGCTGCCCCACTCCCACCTCCCCAAATTCCCCTCGCGGGGGCGATGGGGCCGAGGGGGGGGCGCAGGTGGGCTCCAGGTGGGGAACGCTGGGAGCTGCGAGTCTGCCTGGCAACTGGTGAGTCATCAGCACCATGCGCTCTGATTGGCTGAGCTCTGCCTGAGGGCTGGGGCTGCAGCAAAGAGGGGACACCCTGCTCCAGGGGGGATGTCCCGAAAACGGGGGACCCCCATGAAAGGAACAAGAGGAAAGTGTCTTTACAAACAGATGCTGTGAATCTGCTCCGAGATACGGCCAGGGACCTGTACATAAGGAAGTGACAGGAGAAGCCATCGGTTTCAGGAAATGTTATCAATTGATGACACAGACTGCTGCGCAGCCAAGGTCCTGCTCAATTCATGAACTTCCCGAAGAACAACAAAGACTTAACAGAGCCAGGAATATCGTCTGCTATACAATAGTGGGGTGCACATGAAGGGGGTATGTAGCAGGTGGATTGGGAAGTCTGCACCTCTCAAGTACTTCAGCCAGTGGGGAAAGGGAGAGGGAGATGTGGCCAGGAGAATTGGGATGAAAAGGAGGCTGTGTCCTCCAACAACTGCAGAGATCCCATGGGGAATGTGCCATGGCCTCTCCCATTTCTAGGAATGAAATTACTTTTACAGGACTCCGCTGTCTGCTTTGTGGACAGAAACCTCTGCTGATGTCAATTTTCCCACACACCCTGGGGCTCATCCGGAATTCCTTCCACCGTCCGGGGCGGCGGGCAGGGAGTGCAGCTGAAGGTGCCTCACCCACTTTGGGTGATCGGCTCCCTTGGCTGGCGGCGGCACCGGGGATCGATTGGGGACCCGGGAGTGACCAGGAGACAGACGAGGGACACATCAGGGGGGTCTGTGAAGAGTCAGCAGGGAGAGAGCACTGAAAATCTCAGCAGTGACTGCACTGGGATCTTCGGGGAGTGAACATGGCAGCGCACCCAGGGAGGGGAGAAAAGGGAAAGCCAGGGAGAGGTCCTGGCCAAAGGGATGATGATCCCAAAATGTCTCTGAAGGGTCCCTTGGGAGAATGTTGAGGCAGTTTGCACATTCCCCCAGAGGTAATTAAGGACATGGACAGCCAGGGGGCAATAAGGGAAGTGGAGAAGGGATTTGGACAACAGGGGATGGATGGTGTTGGTGTGCTGGGAAGGGATCAGGTGAAGGGCAGTGTGCAGCAATGTGGTGAAGGCAAGAAGCAGCAGGAGGAATCTATGTGGTGAGAACAAGGATGATGGAGAAGGGAAGGAACAGAAAAATACAAAGGACTGGGATGTCTTTGAGCACTGTCCTATGCTCAGAATTTGCCAGCTGATCCAGATCCTTTCCATCCCGGGTTTCCCGGAGAGGAAAAGAAGGAGGTCAGGATGCCAGGGGGTTTCTCTGTGGTGGGCAGCGGCAGCACCGGGCGCAGAGGTGCGGGACCGGGAGCACGGGCTGGGGGCCTGTGGGGAGCTGCGGGGCTGGGCCGGGGCTGTGGGGCAGCCGGGGCTCAGCGCCGGGCGCTGCCTGACCCCACCAGCCCCGGGCAGGGCCGGCAGTGGCCCCCGGCCCCCAGGAGCCTGCGGGACGCCCCGGCCACTGCCCGCCCCGTGGAGCTGCCGGCCCTGCCCGCCGGGGGGGCCGCCTTTGGACACTGCGGCAGGACAGGGACCGGCTCTGGGATACGGGCTGGGGAGGGGACCCTGAGCACAAGGAGGAAAACAAAGACACATCTGGGAAATGCAGATTGTACATGGAAGGATCAGGATTTTCTATTAAGCATTTGCTTTGGGTCGCTGGAGAAAGGAAATACTTTGCACAAAGCTCAGCAGCTCTCAGAGGATGAGCACCCACAGGCAGTGAGCGCGGCTGCAGGAGTGGCAGAAGAAGGCCCTGGAGCACTTGGGCACAAAGGCACAGCAGCTGAATGCAAGAAGGGATGAGCAGAAGGCCAAGCTGAAGGCAAAGGCCATGGCACAGCTCCTACAGCCCCTCAGGGATCAACCCCAGGGCCCAAGGGGGCCCCGGCACCCAGGGGACGGGGTCGGCCACAAGCACCTGGCAGAGGCATTGCCCTCCTGGGCAGGGGAGAGCCCACCCAAACAGCCCCTGGGAAGGAGTCAGGGCTGTAAACCAAGATGCCATGGGTACGGCTTTTGCCGTTGGCTTTGGCAAGAAGAAGAGCCAGACCCAGGGCAGATATTCAATTCTCTTCCTTGCAATTGATCTTGGGAATTCCTTACCCTGGTAATTCTCCACCCCGTGCAGGGTGGGGATAAGGGATGGACATTTAAAGCAGTCTGTGGCCAGAGTCCTGTCTCTTGTGAAATCTCTCCCACAGGAAGCTGGGCTGGCACAGAGCCTGCCTTGGCACTTTGCTGTTCCCAACATCCAAGCAGGACATCGGGCCCTGCCTAAGGAGGCCAAAGCAGCACCACTGGTGGCCAAGTGGCGTGGCCCATGCCAAGTGTCCCTGAGGCCAGAAACAGCCCCCAGCACAGCTGAGCACGGGGGGACCCCTCAGCCTGGGCTCCAGGGCTCTGAAGCCCCGGAGATTTGCACTTCCCGCCTGCAGCAGGAGCATGGGAGGCCCCCACGGAGCCTGCACTGAAGGCAGCGCAGCAGCAGCCAGGGCTCCACAGCGGGGCAAGCCCCTGGGCCTGCCCACACATCCTCTGCTCAAATCCTCTGCCTGGGCACCCTCCTTGGGCATCTCCAGCCACCGGGGCCAATCCTTGCTGCCACTGCTGCAGCTTCAGTGCTTTCTGGGCCTGCACTGCCACAGCTGCTGCCGAAGACAACGGCACAATTCCACTCTGGGTCTCAGCCACACTCACACACTGCGCTGCCTGGGATTGCACTGATGGAAAATACACCAGGTCATAGACTTGAACATTTTTAACATTTTATTTCTCTACTCAGCCTTGGTTTGCCTTGGCCTCGGGGAAGGAAATGGTAAAGGTTTTTTTAAGGGATGTTCCACCACTCAATGGAGATGAGTTTAACATCTCAACACTCTGGGAATGGCCCAAAAGATTCCCACAAAGATAACGCCCAGCAGCAAACAGCAACCAACACCTACCCCAGACACTGCCCCCGGCAGAGCTGGAGACACCTGCTCTGGAAAAGGCTGAGAAGGAAATCCAGCAGTTCCGACCTGATGAACAGCAGAAGCCAAGAAATCCGGGTCCAACAGGAACCCAAATACTAAAAACTGCACAACTTGAAACTGTAGAACATTAAACCGATGGATTTAGATTGGTTCAGACTGTATCAAGTTTGGGAAAAATCCAGTCAACCCCACGTGTCATGGAACGATTTTCTCTGCACACCCGGGCTATGTGGGGATGGAATGATTTCTGCTGCACATCCTGGCCAGAATCAAGGAATGCCTTGACTCTAACACTAAACATATTGCTGGAGTTTTTCTTTTTCCTGCACTTTCAGTGCAAAGTTTACAGCAGAAGAGTATTTTTTGTAATTATCCTACTTCTATATTGCCGGTTAGGTTTGGGTCAGGGATGAGAGAATGAGTTTTTACTCCGAGGAGAAGCAGAAAAAACTTAATTGCCTTGGGATTTTCTTGTGTATGTTTGTGCGAGAGATACCAAAATTTTGGTCTGGGTTTTGCGACGTTCACCTTTAGGCTGCATTTTGCAAAACTAGAAAAGATTCACAGGTGACCCTTTCACTCATAAACAGTAAATAGATGATTTGAAGGAAAAAATATATAAAGCAGCAGGTTGTGGGGGGGCACATGTGAGGCTGCTGGAGGCTGCTCTGGAAGAGAAGCTGCATTCCAGGCAGCCAGCAGAGGAGCTTTAGAAATGCAAATTAACACTGCTGGGGCAAAGTGGGGACAATGGACCTGGCTCTTCTTGCCTGGGGCAGGAATTGGGCTGATTCCCTCTGCCCCTCACCCCAAGCTCTGCCCGCCTGCACAGATGGAATCTGCACAGCTGAAGGCAGAGCCCATGGTGAGGATCTCTGACTCTGCAACAGAAATGGGTGAAGCTGCAAAGGGAAACAGCAAATGGAGAATGCTGTGAAAACTTCACTAAAATAAGGGGGGATCATCCCTGTGCCCACTCCAACATGTGCTGGCACTGTCTATTCGAGAGAGAGTTTCTTATTTTAAATAGAATGTATGCATAACCATGAAGTATGTATGAATATGCAACAGTGAATGGATCTTAAGAGTTATTCCTTTGTTCACAAAACATGCCTGTCCTAGCTTAAGTGCCCGAGAGCATCCAGACGTCCGTAATTCTTTGTTTTTTATTCTCTTGTAATTGTCCTAACTCTAAATTTTTATTACTCTAATCGTATTACTATTTTTATAACCATTTCATTATCATTAAACTTTTAAAAGTTGTAAAATCAAGTGACTGGCGTTTTTCCCGCTGCAGCACTTGGAGGGGGGCTGTGCCCCAGGGGATGGACTCCGGTTGGAGAATGTTATAAACGCCAATCACTTGGTTTTTAAAATTTTAAAAGTTTAATAATAATAAAATGGTTATAAAAATAGTAATACAATTAGAGTAATGAAAATTTAGAGTTAGGACAATTACAAGACAATAAAAAGCAAAGAATTACGGACGTCCGGATGCTCTCGGGCACTTAAGCCCAATAAGCATGCCTTGTGAACAAAGGAATAACCTTTAAAAGCAGTAGCCTGTTGCATATTCATACATCTCATACATGATGCATAAATTCCTTGCAAATTAAGAACTTTTCTGGTTTTTGTCGACTTCTTCCCCTTAATCCTGGTGGTTCCATAAAGACGGAGAGAAGGTGGAAGAATGTTTGTCTTTTCTGATAAGGAGGCAGTAATTCTTTATGGGACCCCATCCTTGTCATCTCTGTGTGAAGAGTTTCTTTATTATCTCATTTCTTATTTGAGTTAGTAAAAAAACCCCCACATACATAGGTTCTATTTTAACTACAAAACTACATTTACCATACTATTAAAATGTTAATACAGCACTTCTAATCAATATAACATAATACATATAGTATTCAATTTAATATTTGCAAAAAGCCAATCATAAAATATGCATTTTTCACAATCCCTCCTCTTATTCTTTATAAATCATTTGGCTTGAGCAATATTTCTTATCTAATTGCATTCTTTAAACTATGTTAGTAATCAAATTAAAGATGGGATTAAACAAGGAAGAAACATCAGAACAGTTGTAATCCTAATTTCTTCCACTATCCATTCTTCAATACATTATCCCATCAGTTAGTTTTTAACATTGTTTTCCCACTTTTGGACCGGTATCTGGGTTATTCCTTTAATTCTAATGCCTGAGCGGCTTTGTTTGTTATCTTCCCTATGACTGCTTGGAGTCTTATAATACGATTCAGTATATAATTTGGGTTTAATACAGAGGTAAATTGCTGTGCTGATTTCACTTTTTTTTTACTAATGGCCTTTTTGCCAAATCTTGGACTGTATTCCTGAAATCAAATGTAAAACAAATCCATCTCTCTCATTTTGGACATTCAATGCCCCATCTATTAACACTTTTTCCTAAGTTCCTTGTAATTCAATATTTTTCCCTATTTTTTTCTTGCAGGTACTCAGTTTGGATGGGTTATGACAGTGGCTGTTGACATGGGGGTGTGTAACAAAAAAGGAACTTTGGTTTCTTTCCATGTAATATTTCTTTTGTAGCATTTGTGACACAATCTTGCCAGTATCTCAGAAGGTAAAAGACAACAAATGAGAGACAGAAACAGGAATAACAGAGGTCTGGTATGGCTTATACCCCCACCTCCCCTGCCTATGGAGTTGCTTCCCATAGCAGGTATGTGTGATCTTCTTGGTGGCGAGTACAGTGGTCAATCCAGGCTTGCCCTCTGTTTCCTTTGTTACTCTTTTTACTAAATATTTTTAGGCAAGTCCTTTTCAACACTCCTTAACTGAGGTTTCTTACCATTCCTCAGGTATCTCTCAGTCAACAGGCACTGATAATTCCCATCCACAAAACAAAGTTATTACCTCAGTTGCTTTGAGTTCTATCTCTATAGGGGTTAGATTCAGTACTCAATACCTATTGCAATGAGAACATAGATTTTGTGAGCTCCAATACCAATTATTCTCATAATTTGAACATTTACTTATAACCCAGTTAGCGTGTCCAGCACTGGGATGAATCAAATAAAGTATACAGTATAATACTGATGGTAATTTCCCTTCTTCCTTGTACAAGTCACAGGCTAAGGCCAGAATGTGAGAACTCTGATTAAAATAATCTTGATCTTCTTGTTTGAAGTGGCAATGTTCCTCTCCTAAGGAGGTGTCGGAGGCGTCTGAGGGCTTATTTAGGCAGTGCTTAAAACCAGTGATGTAAGCTTTGCCTTATTTCTCAGTTAGGTGTTATTTTTTGTACTTTCTTTGGTTCATTTGGGTTTTCCCAGACTATTACCACCCAGTCCCAGTCGAAAGTCAATTTGATATCACCTGGTTTAGATGCGATAGTCCATTCTTCAAGGTTCTTCACAAGTTCTTTGATTTTGCTGTCGTGAATTCACCCTCTTTCCGTGGTTCAGATTGCTGCTTTAGTGGTACCTGGAAAGGACTTCTTAATAACACAGTGTTAAAAGAAAAACAATACTGCATTAACTTTTACCATTAGTTTTCTTCAAAACTTTCTGGGTTTAACTAAAAGTTTTTTCTACAGCTGCTTCTTCTTCTTGTATCCAGCTGTGCTAATAGCTGCAGAGGCCAATTCTTCTTCTTGTGAGCTATAAGTAGTTAAATAGAAAGACCAGGCCAATTTTAACACGACATGAATCACATCTCTTGTTTTTTTACTTTTTGGGCAACATTTAACTCATTCTTCAGAACAAAAAGCCTCCTCTTCTTAACAACAAAAAACCAGAAAGAGAAAAGAGTTCTTGCTTAAACAAATAAATCACTTTATGAAAGTCAGCTATCTCTGCCTTGATCTTATCTCTAGTGGTGGTCCCTTTCTTTTATTGATTTATTTATTTATTTATTAACAGTCTTGCGTTTAACTCTGTCTTTCACCTCCCTCTCTCTTTTTCTCTCCTTCTCTTTCTCTCTCTTCACATTTTAACATCCACATTCCAGCATCAGTCCACCTTCTAACATCAGTCCACATTCCAATGTCTCAGAGGGATAAGTCTGCCAATCACCCCTCCCCCTTTTTCAACTTCTTTACGAATTAAATTACTTTTGTTATGTGCGTTCTGCAAGCATGCAATTCATGACACTCTCCACCAAGGCTACTAGCCACTCACAGCTGACACAGTACTAAAACTAAAGACTTGTTTTTCTATCACAATTTTCTCCATTCACAAGCTCAAAAAGGTTGTAAGAACAAGGTAAACAACAACTTACTTCCAAAGTGACTCTACCTGTACTAAAAAAATTTAAGACAATGTTAGTTAGTGTACTGCAATTTGCAACGAAGCCAAGGTTTGATTTGGGAAGGGCATCTGAGGACACAGAGCATGAGTTTTACAAATCCATATTTTGAAGAGAGAATGGACAAAACATGAATACAGCGGGGAGAGACAAAGTAAGGAATTTGTCTCTGCAATACCTTCTCTTTGACTGCTAGGAAACGCTGATCAAAGAGGCTCCTGTGGTACAAACAATAATTGGATGGAAAGAGGCACTCTTGAATTTAAGCTTTAATGTCACAATAGGAAACAGCACCTGAGCACTGCAGTGGTGAAGCACCCTGCCTGCAAACTCACTAGAGGCAAGCTACATTTACCATACTATTAAAATGTTAATACAGCACTTCTAATCAATATAACATAATACATATAGTATTCAATTTAATATTTGCGAAAAGCCAATCATAAAATATGCATTTTTCACAGAGAAGTTCCTGGAGAAGTCTCCGGTGGGAGAGAGCGCAGGCTGCAGCAGGGGAACGACTCCTGTCCCTGGGCAGAGGGAGAAGCCACGGGGGATGAACTGAGCACGGCCCCATTCCCTGTCTCCTGCACTGCCGGGGGAGGAGGTGCAGCTGGAAGGAGGGAGGCGTGGGGAAAGCTGCATTCAAGGCTCTTCACTGACTTCTCATTGTCCTGCTCGGAGCTTTTGGAGTTTTGTGCCAGAAATCTCTCCCCTCCCCCACTCCCCCACAGGGCTTTGGGGCGGTTTTCCCTTTTTGGGGGAAATCAAAGCGATGCGCTGATGCTCCGAATTAGGGGGCAGGAGAAGTGGGGCTGCTGGGCTTCCCGCAGAGCCGGAGCCAGCGAAGGCGAAGGCGCAGGGCCGGGAAAGCCGTGTCGGGAGGTGCGGAGCAGTTTGTCGGTGCTGCAGATCGATGCCGGCCCGGGCCCGGGCCCGTTCCAGGGCTGTTCCTCATCTCCGGCTTTGCCCTCCCACAGCCCGGGGGGCCCTGAGAGCGCGGGGCGAGGCTGTGCCGTGTGCAGAGCCCGCCCCTCGCTGCCATTGGCCGCTGCTGCCGTCAGTCGCGGTTCTGGCGCGCTGATTGGTGAGAGCGGGGCGAAGCACGGCCCCGCTGGCGGCCTGAGGGCGGCCCTGGCTCGGCAGCGGCGCCATTGGCGGAGCGTCTGTGCGGGCCCGGGAGCGGCGGCAGCGGCCGGAGCGCGGGGAGGCGGCATTGGCGGAGCTCGGAGGCGGCCCCGGCGCAGGTGGGAGCCGCGCCGGGTTCTGCGGGGGCTCGGGGCTCGCTGCGGGCGGAGGGGGCGGCAGGGGGCTCCGGCGGCTTGGCGGTGCCGTGTCCGGCCCGTGCCGGCCCTGGGCTGAGGGCGCTGCGGGAGCGGCTGCCCGCGGTCTCCTTCCCGCCGCTGCCTGGGCAGGAGCCGCTGCCGGAGCAGCGCTGGCTCGTCCCGGTTGCTGTGGCTGGGACAGAGGTGGCTGCCCCGTGGCCGGGACCGTGCGGGGAAATTCCCGTCGCCGGAGGTTTCTGTGGCCAGAGGAGACCGAGGAGTCCTGTCAAAGTGACTCGATTGCTGAGCAGAGGGAGAGGCCGTGGGGCATTTGCCATGCGGTCTCTGCCCTTGTTGTAGCACGCTGCCTCCTTTGGATGCTCATTTTCCCGGCCGCATCTCCCTCTGCCTTTGCCCACTGGCTGAGGGACTTGGAAGGTTCAGACTTCCCGATCCGCCTGCGCACAGGGATGATCCCCCCTTATTTTAGTGAAGTTTTCACAACATTCTCCATTTGCTGTTTCCCTTTGCAGCTTCACCCATTTCTGTTGCAGAGTCAGAGATCCTCACCATGGGCTCTGCCTTCAGCTGTGCAGATTCCATCTGTGCAGGCAGGCAGAGCTTGGGGTGAGGGGCAGAGGGAATCAGCCCAATTCCTGCCCCAGGCAAGAAGAGCCAGGTCCATTGTCCCCACTTTGCCCCAGCAGTGTTAATTTGCATTTCTAAAGCTCCTCTGCTGGCTGCCTGGAATGCAGCTTCTCTTCCAGAGCAGCCTTCAGCAGCCTCACATGTGCCCCCCCCACAAACTGCTGCTTTATTTATTTTTTCCTTCAAATCATCTATTTAGTGTTTATGAGTGAAAGGGTCACCTGTAAATCTCTTCTCGTTTTCCAAAATGCAGCCTAAAGGTGAACGTTGCAAAACCCAGACCAAAATTTTGGTATCTCTCACACAGACATACACAAAAAAATCCCAAGGCAATTCATTTTTTTCTACTTCTCCTCGGAGTAAAAACTCATTCTCACATCCCTGACCCAAACCTAACCGGCAATATAGAAGTAGGATTATTACAAAAAATACTCTTCTGCTATAAACTTTGCACTGAAAGTGCAGAAGAAAGGAAAACTCCACCAATATGTTTAGTGTTCGAGTCAAAGCATTCCTTGATTCTGGCCAGGATGTGCTACAGAAATCATTCCATCCCCACATAGCCCGGGTGTGCAGAGAAAATCGTTCCATGACACGTGGGTTTAACTGGATTGTTCCCAAACTTGATACAGTCTGAACCAATCTAAATCCATTGGTTTAAAGTTCTGTAGTTTCAAGTTGTGCAGTTTTTAGTATTTGGGTTCCTGTTGGACCCGGATTTCTTGGCTTCTGCTGTTCATCAGGTCGGAACTGCTGGATTTCCTTCTCAGCCTTTTCCAGAGCAGGTGTCTCCAGCTCTGCCGGGGGCAGTGTCTGGGGTAGGTGTTGGTTGCTGTTTGCTGCTGGGCGTTATCTTTGTGGGAATCTTTTGGGCCATTCCCAGTGTGTTGAGATGTTAAACTCATCTCCACTGAGTGGTGGAACATCCCTTAAAAAAACCTTTACCATTTCTTTCCCCGAGGCCAAGGCAAACCAAGGCTGAGTAGAGAAATAAAATGTTAGAAATGTTCAAGTCTATGACCTGGTGTATTTTCCATCAGTGCAATCCCAGGCAGCGCAGTGTGTGAGTGTGGCTGAGACCCAGAGTGGAATTGTGCCGTTGTCTTCGCCAGCAGCTGTGGCAGTGCAGGCCCAGAAAGCACTGAAGCTGCAGCAGTGGCAGCAAGGATTGGCCCCGGTGGCTGGAGATGCCAAAGGAGGGTGCCCAGGCAGAGGATTTGAGCAGAGGATGTGTGGGCAGGCCCAGGGGCTTGCCCCGCTGTGGAGCCCTGGCTGCTGCTGCGCTGCCTTCAGTGCAGGCTCCGTGGGGGCCTCCCATGCTCCTGCTGCAGGCGGGAAGTGCAAATCTCCGGGGCTTCAGAGCCCTGGAGCCCAGGCTGAGGGGTCCCCCCGTGCTCAGCTGTGCTGGGGGCTGTTTCTGGCCTCAGGGACACTTGGCATGGGCCACGCCACTTGGCCACCAGTGGTGCTGCTTTGGCCTCCTTAGGCAGGGCCCGATGTCCTGCTTGGATGTTGGGAACAGCAAAGTGCCAAGGCAGGCTCTGTGCCAGCCCAGCTTCCTGTGGGAGAGATTTCACAAGAGACAGGACTCTGGCCACAGACTGCTTTAAATGTCCATCCCTTATCCCCACCCTGCACTGGGTGGAGAATTACCAGGGTAAGGAATTCCCAAGATCAATTGCAAGGGAGAGAATTGAATATCTGCCCTGGGTCTGGCTCTTCTTCTTGCCAAAGCCAACGGCAAAAGCCGTACCCATGGCATCTTGGTTTACAGCCCTGACTCCTTCCCAGGGGCTGTTTGGGTGGGCTCTCCCCTGGCCAGGAGGGCAATGCCTCTGCCAGGTGCTTGTGGCCGACCCCGTCCCCTGGGTGCCGGGGCCCCCTTGGGCCCTGGGGTTGATCCCTGAGGGGCTGTAGGAGCTGTGCCATGGCCTTTGCCTTCAGCTTGGCCTTTTGCTCATCCCTTCTTGCATTCAGCTGCTGTGCCTTTGTGCCCAAGTGCTCCAGGGCCTTCTTCTGCCACTCCTGCAGCCGCGCTCACTGCCTGTGGGTGCTCATCCTCTGAGAGCTGCTGAGCTTTGTGCAAAGCCTTTCCTTTCTCCAGCGACCCAAAGCAAATGCTTAATAGAAAATCCTGATCCTTCCATGTACAATCTGCATTTCCCAGATGTGTCTTTGTTTTCCTCCTTGTGCTCAGGGTCCCCTCCCCAGCCCGTATCCCAGAGCCGGTCCCTGTCCTGCCGCAGTGTCCAAAGGCGGCCCCCCCGGCGGGCAGGGCCGGCAGCTCCACGGGGCCGGGCAGCGGCCGGGGCGTCCCGCAGGCTCCTGGGGGCCGGGGGCCACTGCCGGCCCTGCCCGGGGCTGGTGGGGTCAGGCAGCGCCCGGCGCTGAGCCCCGGCTGCCCCACAGCCCCGGCCCGGCCCCGCAGCTCCCCACAGGCCCCCAGCCCGTGCTCCCGGTCCCGCACCTCTGCGCCCGGTGCTGCCGCTGCCCACCACAGAGAAACCCCCTGACATCCTGACCTCCTTCTTTTCCTCTCCTGGAAACCCGGGATGGAAAGGATCTGGATCAGCTGGCAAATTCTGAGGATAAAACAGTGCTGAAAGACATCCCAGTCCTCTGTATTTTTCTGTTCCTTCCCTTCTCCATCATCCTTGTTCTCACCACATAGATTCCTCCTGCTGCTTCTTGCCTTCACCATATTGCTGCACACTGCCCTTCACCCGATCCCTTCCCAGCACACCAACACCATCCATCCCCTGTTGTCCAAATCCCTTCTCCACTTCCCTTATTGCCCCCCCCGGGTGTCCATGTCCTTAGTTACCTCTGGGGGAATGTGCAAACTACCTCAACATTCTCCCAAGGGACCCTTCAGAGACATTTTGTGATCATCATCCCTTTGGCCAGGACCCCTCCCTGGCTTTCCCTTTTCTCTCCTCCCTGGGTGCCCTGCCATGTTCACTCCCCGAAGATCCCAGTGCAGTCACTGCTGAGATTTTCAGTGCTCTCTCCCTGCTGACTCTTCACAGACCCCCCTGATGTGTCCCTCATCTGTCTCCTGGTCACTCCCGGGTCCCCAATCGATCCCCGGTGCCGCCGCCAGTCAAGGGAGCCGATCACCCAAAGTGGGTGAGGCACCTTCAGCTGCACTCCCTGCCCGCCGCCCCGGACGGTGGAAGGAATTCCGGATGAGCCCCAGGGTGTGCGGGAAAATTGACATCAGCAGAGGTTTCTGTCCACAAAGCAGACAGCGGAGTCCTATAAAAGTAATTTCATTCCTAGAAATGGGAGAGGCCATGGGACATTCCCCATGGGATCTCTGCAGTTGTTGGAGCACACAGCCTCCTTTTCATCAGATTCACAGCATCTGTTTGTAAAGACACTTTCCTCTTGTTCCTTTCATGGGGGTCCCCCGTTTTCGGGACATCCCCCCTGGAGCAGGGTGTCCCCTCTTTGCTGGAGCCCCAGCCCTCAGGCAGAGCTCAGCCAATCAGAGCGCAGGGCGCTGATGACTCACCAGTTGCCAGGCAGACTCGCAGCTCCCAGCGTTCCCCACCTGGACCCCACCTGCGCCCCCCCCTCGGCCCCATCGCCCCCGCGAGGGGAATTTGGGGAGGTGGGAGTGGGGCAGCGCCAAGGCCGGGCCCCCCCGCGCTGTCCTGGCGGGAGCGGCTGCAGTGGGGACCGAGTGCGGGCGGAAGCGGCCGAGAGCCCAGCGCTGCCCCAGCCCGACCTGCCCCAGCTCCATCCCTGCCCCTGCGCTGGGATGCTGTGGGTTTGGGGGGAAGAGGGAGCCGGCAGTGGGTGCTGGGCCTGGGGGCAGGAGGAGAAGGGAAGGAGAAGCAGGGTTGAGGAACAAAATGGTCAAAGGATGGACGTGGCAGGAGAAGGTGGGATTGTGCAGGAGAAGGAGGAATAGCAGGAGGAAGAGGAGTGTGAGGAAGAGCAGAGACACAGGAGGAGGAGCAGAAACAGGAAGCACCACAAGGTTCCACCCCTCCCTGTATCTGCAGCCTCCCCCCAGCCCCAGGAGCGCTGCTCCCCCCACATGCAGCAGGTGACTGTGGAGGGGGATCCAGGATTTTCACGGGGTGAATCTTGGTGTTTCTGAGCTTGCTTGGGCTTAATGTTGTTGCTTTGGTTTTATGTGGCAGCTGGATCTTTATCTTTTGGAGGAGGTTTTTGCTGACTTGTGAGGTTTGGGGTGTTTTTGATCAGTGTCTGGAAGTCTACAGGATTTTTGGACTGACTCTTGGTGTTTTGGAGGTTCTCACAGACACAAGATTCCCAGTGACTTCTTGAGATGAACTTGGGCTATGAGGAACCTCCACTCCATGTTGCTCTCCTCTTCTTTTTTCCCCAAACCAGGATTTGTCATTCCCAGGGCGTGGCTGGATGGAGGAGGAGGAAAAGCCCCGGAGATCCTGCAGGAGGAGGGGCTGCAAACCCAGCCCAGGGATCTGTGGGGAGGAAAGAGCCCCCCTGAGCCAGGAAGGCGGCCAGAGATCCAGCCAGAGTACGGAGCTTCTGGAGAAGGCTCATGGCAGGGAGAAGCCTCACAAGTGCTTGGAATGTGGGCAGGGAGTCCGTTGCAACTCCCACCTGATCGAGCACCAGAGGATCCACACTGGGGAACAGCCCTACACGTGCTTGGAATGTGGGAAGGGCTTTGGGCAGAGCTCTGCCCTGGGAACACACCAGCGCATCCACACTGGAGAGAGGCCCTACGAGTGTGGGAAGTGTGGGAAGAGGTTTCAGACCAGCTCCAATCTCCTCCTTCATGAGCGGATTCACACAGAGGAGAGGCCCTTCCGCTGCCCCGACTGCGGGAAGGGCTTCAACCGCAACTCCAGCCTCACAAGGCACCGGCGCATCCACACTGGGGAGAGGCCCTACGAGTGTGGGGAGTGTGGGAAGAGCTTCTCCACGAGCTCAACCTTGACCAAACACCAACGGAGGCACCACTAAGGGACGTCCTGGGAGTGCCCCCAGTGAGGGAAGGGAGTGAGGGAAGCGCTTCATGCGCTGCTCCAGCTCCATCCCCCATGGGCAGTTTCCCCCTGGATGATCCCCAGTGACCCCTGTTGTTCAGAGCCCTGGTGATCCGTGGTCCTGGTGATCCCCGTTGGCTGAGGGGATGGTGTTGGCTTCTTCTCCTTGTGCTGCTGTGATTTGGGAGGGTTCCCATGGATGGGGGAGGGGCGGTGAGTGGGGGGTCCTGTTGCACTGGGGGGGGCTCATGGATCAGGAGGGGTCCCAGCATTTTAAGGGGGGTCATCTAACGGGGTGAGGCAGTGCACGGGGGGTCCCGGTGCTCGGTGACTGGAAGTGTTGGAATCCAGGACATCCCTCTGGCTGCCCTGGATGGCTTGAGCTCCTGACAGGGGGCTCGGAGACCTTGGCACGGTGTCAAGAACACCTGTGGCTTTGGTTTTAGCCCCTGGAGAAAACTGCCAACGTTGTATGAGGAATTACAAGCCACGAGGGTTTGGGTAGGGTGGTAGGTGAATTAACACAGGGTGAAAAAGTAGAATTTTAGGGTTTTAAAATAAAGGGTTCAAGGGGACAAGCTGGAGGGATTTGGGCGTGTCCTGACCTTCTTCTCCTTCTTCTTGCCCTCCATGTCTTGCTGTGGTGGTGACACTTTTCTCTTGGTTGAAGGTAGAGTCACAGTGTGCAACATGAATGATAAGTGTTGGCACGTTATTGTAAACACAGTACAGGTACTTTTTAGTGTAAAAGGCAAACACCGCCCTGAGGGCAGGGAGGCTGCCACAGACCGACCTGCCAGACAGAGCTCAGCAGAGCGGACAAAGCATGTTATGGATAAGAGAAAATAAACGACCTTGAGAAGCAAAGCTACGCATCCCGACTCCTCCTTTGGCTGCATGGGCTGGGAGAAAAGGACTTTTCACAATCTCAGGGTCATCTCGACCACCAGAAAACCGAGAGGGGGGGGGTCTCCACTCGTCCCAGTGCCCGGTGAGGGGGGGCGGAGGCACTGAAGGTGCGGTTTTTGGGGGGTCCCAGTGCCCCCCGGGGCAGGGTCAGTGCTCAACAGTGGGGGCTGCCTGGGGACCCCTTCGGCCCCCAAATCACAGCTGGGTCTCCTGCAAGGCACTGAGGGGAGGCTCGTTCAGCCCCCCGCCCCCACCAGCATCGCCACACGCCTTCCCAAAGTGTCCCCAGGTGCTCCCAAAGTGTCCTCAGAATGTCCCCGAGTCTCTGCAGAGGTGACCCCGGCCCCATGGCGGCCCAGTGGTGATGTTGCTCTGTCCACAGCAGCCTCGGGATGTCTTGGTGGCTCTTTGGCACTGCTCGGCCACCGTGTGGCCACTGTGGCCAGAAGAGGGACGGAAGAAGAGGCTGTTGATGTCCCCAAGTGTCCCCAGCAGGTGACGTGTGGTCAGTCGGGCACTGGCCTCCCACAGCTGCTCGGCCTTGGCCACCGTGGCCACCAAGGCCGCAGGGAAATCAGGGGACACCTTTGTTGTCCCCTCCAGGGCTAACTCGATGTCCCCAATCCGGCGCTGCAGCTCCTGGGGGAATGCGGTGGCTTCGTCACACGCGGCCACCAAGTCCCCCAGCAGCCACAGGTACAGCTCCAGCAGCTGCTCCCTCCTGATGGCCGCATCCCTGCAGGTGTCGTGGAGCTTGGTGGCCTCCTTGGCCACCTGGGCCCCGCTGTCCATGAGCCTGTCCAGCCCACGCTGCCAGGCGGTGGTCAGGGCTCTCACACAGGCCCAGGTGGTCCCTGGGGTGTCCCCGAGTTTGGCCAGGGTCCAGCCCAGGGAGGGGACAGGGCAGTGGCCCAGGGAGGGGACACGGTAGTGGCGCAGGGCGTCCTGGAGGTGAAAGATCAAGGTTCCCACAGCCACCCGCAGGAACTCTGGGGACACGGCCAGCAGCACGTCCTGTTCGGCCTGGCCACGGTGGCCATCAGTTCTCTCAGGGTGGCCAGCAGCTTGCCCAGCGTGGCCAACACGACCACCTTCGCCTCCAGCAGCTTGGGTGGTGGGGACAGCTGGTGAGGGGACAGGGGACGAGTCAGGGACCTGGTGGCACTTATGTCCTCTTATGGTGGCACCCAGGTGTGACATCACCTGCCCAGGTGTGACATCACCTGCCCAGGTGTGACATCGCCTGTTCCCAGCTGTCACAGCGCACCTGTCCCCTGCCCATGCCCCTCCCCCATGTCCCTGCTGACCTGGCACAGGTGGCCCCGTGTCACACGGAGCTGTCCCTGCACCTGCCCAGGTGTGACATCACCTGTGCCCACGTGTGCCAGGTGTCACTCAGGTGTGCCAGGTGTCACTCAGGTGTCACTCAGGTGTCACTCAGGTGTGCCAGGTGTCACTCAGGTGTCACTCAGGTGTTACTCAGGTATGCCAGGTGTCACTGAGGTGTGACAGTACCTGCGCCCAGGTGTGCCAGCTGTCCCCGCACAGGTGCCCCGGTGCCTGACGAAGCTGTCCCTCCACATGAAGGCGCGCTCACAGGTGCTGCAGGTGTAGGGCCGCAGCCCGGTGTGGGTTTTCATGTGCTCCGTCAGGTGATGTTTCATCCTGAAGCGCTGGCGCCCCTGCGCGCAGGTGAAGGGCCGCAGGTCCAGGTGCTTGTTCACGCGCCGCTCGCGCGTGCTGCGGTGTGAGAATGCCTTCCCGCAGTGGCACGCGAACACCTTGGCCGAGCCGCACAAGCTCACCTGGGCGGCAGGTGAGGGCTGCGAGGGGCTGGGATCCGCCTCTGCGGGCGGCTCTGGGATTCGTGATTCGGGCGGGTCTGGGCGAAATTCCCGAATTTTCGTGCGAAATTCTGCCGGTCCTGGTCAAAATCCCCTCAGTTCAGTCCGGAATCCTGCTGGTTCTGGTCGAAATCCCCGAATCTTTGTGTGAAGTTCTGCCGGTTCTGTGTAAATTCCTGAGGTTTTGTGCTCAATTCCTCTGATTCCAGTTAAAATTCCCTCGTTTTTGCGTGAAATTCTGCCGGTTCTGTGCACAATTCCTTCAGTTCCACGTGGGATCCACCCACTTCCCTGCAGGATTCCCTCATTTACAGGCGAAATTCCCCCAATTCCTTCGCTTCTGTGTGAAATTCCGACCGGTCCTGTGCAGAATTCCCTCATGTCCATGTGAAATTCCCTCACTTCCGTGCAGAATTCCCTGATTTCCATGCAGAATTCCTTCATTTCCCTGCGGAATTCCATGAATCCCCTCGCTGCTCCAGGCGCCCCGGCCCCTCGCAGATCCCATTCCCAAATTTTCCCAGCTATTCCCGGGTCCCATTCCCAAATTTTCCCAGCTATTCCCGGGTCCCATTCCCGAATTTTCCCGGCCGGGCTCCCCCCCCTCTCCCACGCTCCCTTTCCCACCCTCCCCGAGCTCATTCCCACCGGGAATTCCCGGATTTTCCCGGCGCTCCACCCCTACTGGCTCCTCATCCTCCTCATCCTCCTCCTCCTCCTCGGGAGCTCGGGCAGCGGCGCCGGGAACAGCGCGTTGGTGCTGCTGGGGGATTGGCTGTCGCTGGCGCGGCTGGAGAGCAGCCGCGAGGAGGAGGAGGAGGATGATGAAGATGACGAGGATGATGAGGACGAGGAGGAAGCGGGCGGCTCGGCAGCGCGGCCCTCCCGCAGCAGCTCGGTGCACTTGTCCACGATGTGCCACATCTGCAGCACGCTGCCCACCGTCAGGAAGCTGAGCAGGTCCCCGCGGGCCATGGACAGGCGCCCGGTGTAGGCGCAGCCCAGCACCAGCGCGAAGGCCGCGGGGTCCATGACGCCGGGCAGCTCGATGGAGTCCAGGTTCTTCAGGAACAGCTGGTCGTGGAAGAAGGGCGAGGACGCGGCCAGCACGGCGCGGTGCGCGCGGAACTCGCGGCCCTGCGGGACAGAGCGGGAATTGAGCGGGACAGAAATCCTGCCGGGGAAGGTGAAACGGGGAATCTCATCAATGCGATTGCCTGGCAAAAGCTTCTGAGAATGTGGAAACGACAACTGAGATGGAAATGAAAAAAGCTCTGAGATGGCAAACCTTGGTTACTGGACAACTGGAAAACAATGGCATGGCCGGCTGAAGGGAAGGTGAAACAGGAAAGCCTCATCAATGCGATTGCCTGGCAAAGGATTCTGAGAATATGGAAACGATACGTGAGATGGAAATGAAATCAAGCTTTGAGATGGCAAACCTTGGTTACTCGACAACTGGAAAACAGTGGCGTGGCCAGCTAAAAGTAATCCCCTTTTGATGAAACAACACCCTCTGCTTGCAGACAGCTCCAAGGGTCAGAGCAGACCCTACTGGCTTGGCAGAAGGGGTCCAAAGAGAAGTTTTTAGGGTTTAAAATGTAACACAGTATGGTAATGTCATGATTCTTATAGGCTGTATGCAAATGCTATAGGATTTGTATCCTGTACTGGATTGGTTAGTGAAAATTAGAATATTCAGCACAGAAGATTTATGGTATTGTAACGGGAACTCCTCTCTCTTTCGGGTCTCTCTTACAGGCCTGCTCGGAGCTGTGGCTGGCAGCCCCAAACAGGGCCCCTGCCAATACAAACAGGGCAATATAAAAGTTTATTGCCCCTTTGCAATAAACCCGGGTTCCAAGCCCTGGCTTCAGAGATCTCTTGTCTCTGTCCTTCCCAACCATCCTACCCACCGTCCTCCTACAAAATCCGTTCCAGATTCAGGGGAGAAGTTCTGAGTCTGTAATGAGCTCATCTGTGCTCGTTAAGGCTCATCAAGGCTCCCCCTTCTCACAAGAGAGAAAAATCAAAAACTTGTGCTGGCAGAATGACCTCGGCCAGAGAAGGAATTCGAAAATTCGAACTCACAAGATAAGCAGGGAGAAGGAATTAAAAAATTTGAACTGAGAAGGAATTCGAAAATTCAAACGCCGAAGATAAATGGAGAGAAGGAATTAGAAAATTCAAACTCCCAGGATAAGTGGAGAGAAGGAATTCAAAAACTCAAACTGAGAAGGAATTCAAAAATTCAAACTGCCAAGATAAGCGGGGGTCCCTTTGTTGGGGCAAAGGCTGAGGGTGACTGAGAGCTGTCTGCACAAAGGGCAAGGACCGATAAAAACTGATTGCAACTTGAAACTGAAACCAGTAAAATGAATATGCATGAGGCTCTCTGCATATGCATAAGCAAGGGGGATATCGGTGCTACCATGCCCGAAGTCTGGGAAGAATGGTGCACAGAACTCCGTGATATCAGAAGGCTAATTAATTACTTTATTATACTATAACTATATTACACTATATTCACTAACAAGAACTATCACTCACTAACTGGAAAAACCCGTGACTCTGCCCAGAGTCCCGGCACAGCTGTGGATCCAATTGGTCATGAATCCAAACAACCATCGCCAGAATCCAATCCAGCAATCACCTTGGGGAAACAATCTCCAGACCACATTCCACATGGGCACAACAACAGCAGCAGCAAGTGAGATTAGAATTGTTTTTATCCTCTTTTCTCTGCTTCGCTCAGGAGAAATCCTGAGAAAGCCAAGTCTCTCTGTGTCCAGAGGGCATGTGAATGCCACACTCCCCCCTTCAAAGGACATGCATAAGTCTGAGTGTTGCCCTGATTTTTAAAAAGTGTTTTCTTTATAGTTCTTTTGAAAGTTTTAAAGTTCTCATAAAACTTCTTTAGCCTTCTGATAATGTTTACATATTTGAGAGTCAGAGGTCCCACACAACTTCATGTGAAAATGGAACAGTTTCCATCTTTCTCTGTGGGTGGAGGGAAATGCTTGACTGATCTTTGGACCAGTGTGGTTGGAGAGGTGGTAATTCCATCCTCCAACCCACGGTCACCTTTGGAATTCTAGAAATGCCAGATGTTGGAATAAAACTTTCTCTCCTCCTTTGACCTTACGGAGCCTCTGTGTGCTCATTTCGTGTCCAACAGCGACATCTGGTGGCGCCGCGTGTGACCCACACCTGTGGGTGACGTCTTGATTAACCCTCTCTCTCCCGGCCCTGACTGCAGCCCTTGCGGGCTCGGCCGCTTCTGTGGGTGTTGTGGTTGTCGCCCTGGTGCTGGACAGCTGGAAAGATGTCCTGGAATGGAGCGGGGTGTCTTTCTCGTGGCTGGGATTTGAGTCCCTGTTCCTCTGGGGAAGGGAACGCGGGTTTTTTTCTGACCCGGAGGAGGCGTTATCTAAGGAGGTGTGGTCTGGCTTGGGGGAGCACCCTGGGGACTTTCTCGCTGCTGAGGGTTACAGTGCAGGTTCTGTGCCGTTGCTGCTGCTCTGGAAACGCGTCTGGCTGTTGCAGGGGTCGGAGTCCCCCAGTGTGAGAGACAGTCTGAAGTTTCCTGCATTTACCTCATGACTGTCGCAAGGGCCCTGCAGACCCTGACAGGAGCTCTGGCCTGGCTGAGGTGGATGCAGACGCTTGCCCAGTGACTGTCAGCAGCTGCGCTCGCTGTGCTCCTACAGAACACTGCATTCCTGCAGGCTGTGACCAGCGGTGGCTCGTCCCTGCGTGCCAGCACCTGCTCCACAGACCAAGGGGCTCTTCACAATGGCCCATCAATCTGGCCTACCTTCTGGCCAGGTGCCACTCGCTTTGGCTAAGGACTGTATAAACTGTAACTTTTTGGGAAGACTTTGGTTAACCACCATGCACGACGGCGAATCCATGTGGCTGGACCATTGAGGATCTCATCTCGACAGTGGTAGCTATAATCCCCTTTCCCCTCTTTTCTCTCTATCCTTTATTTCCTTTTCTGTCCCCTCTATCGTATTTGCTGTCAGTATTTGTGCATTTGTTGTGATTAAACTGATGGTCCCCTGCCGTTTGCCTTTTTGCACTTTTGGGATCAGTTAATGAACCAGACACCCCGCACGAGCGGATCGTGACACCCCTAAAGCCCCGGTTCGGTGCTGAGGGATGCTGAGGGCTTTCGGAGGGGGAGGTGGGAATTTCCCCCCACTTTTCCCCTGGAAGGCTGCGCTGCGTGACGGATCTAGCTCTCCCGCGGTGGGCCGGTCCCTTGGCCGGCTGGATTCGAGCGGCCAGGAACTGGGTCCCCGCGGGACCCTCGGAAGCGGCCAGGCCAACCCTGCCTGTCCTAGCGCTGCAGGAGCGGCGGAGCGGGTGGGATTCGCCGTCCCTCTGTGCCTTTCCGGCCCTGGAGCACGGCGGGGAGCCCCGGGCTCAGCCTCCGCCTCTGTTTGAACAGGATTCGGTGAGAACGCTTTGTCCGAACTGTGGCGTGTCCACTACATTTCCTCTGGGCGCGGGGGGGCCGGGCTCAGCCGATCCCTCGCCGCCCTCTAGCCCGAGGCCAGCATCACTGGCCACTTCTGAGCCAGCGCAGCCTGGCGTGCAGGCCGGGCGGGGGAAGCTGCCGGGCGCGGGTCATGGCCCGACTTTCGGTCGTGGCCCGACTTTCGTGTGCGGCGGTGCCGGCGGTGGGGCTTCCCGTTACGGGCGGCAGCCTTTTGGGGGCCGTGCCCGGCGGCCTTCTCCCCCCGCCGGCAGTGAGGGGGGCCAGGGAGCGGGCTGGGCCGACTCCGCCGCCCGTCCCTCCCGTGTGTCATAAATGAATGCTCCAATTTATTAATTAAATTTATGGATTGGTCCAAATAAAAATTTAGAGAATAACAACAAAAAAGCCACTATCCAAAAAAAGGCAGTGCCGAGCCCGGGTATCAGTGCTGGGTGAGACACAGGTCTGACTACTACAGCAAAGGGTCTCCTATGCTTCATGCCTACTGTCCTGTCTGAGTGATTTTTATATGATTTTTCCTGCCCGAGGCAGAGTTCCTTTTCTTCCTTTTCAGACTGCACATATTCATGTGGAGTTCTTTCTCTGTGGCGAGTTGTCCGGAGTGATGAGCAGAAATCCGGTATTGAGATGTATCTCCCCGATGGCTCCGGCTATCTCAATCTCAGATATTTATCGAGTATTCATCGTCCAGGTGTTCCTCGGATCACCTTGATGGAGGATCCATCTGCGGGCTGGCCACGTTCATTTGATTGTAAATGAAGTTCTCCCTCCCTTGTCCAGGTGGTTCCGACATTGTGTTGCAATCCCTGTCACTGGCTTGTGCGTTTTAAAACTTCTTATAAGAGTATACCTTAACAGTACATAACTATAAAATATATGACAATTTTATTTGCACAAATTATCATATATACCTATAACACGTGGATACTGGCGCTGCAGTGGCTGCGGGCGCTGCGGTGTTCGAATTTGCCGCAAATGATGCCGCGGCCGGCGGGAGACCTGTGCTTTGCCGGGACCGTGCTGGGGGGCTGGGGGTTCCTCTGCAGCTCTATGGACTCTCCCTCCGTGTCAGGTCACCGTGCATCCAAGAGAGCACGGGCGATTCTGGCGGGGGGTCAGAGATGAGGTTGATGACACGATTGCTTCTCCCCCTGAGCGTGGCCTCCCGGATTGCGGAGATGGGAGTTCTGGCCCTGCTGATGCTGCAGCGGGCGCGACATCGCGTGGTGTCGAGCCGACTCCCAGGCAGGCATCTGTCCCTGTCCCTGTGGGGCCCACGGGATGGGACGCAGCAGGTAATGGTCCCTTACTGGCTGGTTTCCAGGCGTTCCCTGTGATCAGAGGTGCGATTAACACCCATCAGCCCTTATCATGGAAGGCTCTGATGGAACTCGGTGATAGGGTTGGAAAATATGGTCTGGGGTCTGTTGAAGTTATGAAGCTGCTTAGGGTACTTGCGGCTGACACCTTGACCCCTTCTGATATTAGGAGTTTGGCCTGTATTCTGTTCCAGCCTGTGCAGTATGACCTTTTTGAGACCAAATGGGCTGAGCTGGCAGCCAGAGCAGTGGCTCACAATACTGCGCTGGGTCAACAGGATCCCAGGCGGGTTGTTAGTACCGATGTATTGATGGGCACTGGCAACTATACTGGTCCTGGTGGGCAGGTTGGTTTTGATCCCCTGGTGCTTGTCCAGTGTCACACGATAGGCGTGGCAGCGTTGGTTCAGACCATAGAAACGGCTGCTCCAAAGGGGTCGTTGGTGACTGTTGTCCAGGGAGCTGATGAGTCGTTTCTGCACTTTGCAGAGAGGATATCTGCCCCTGTGGAAAAGCAGGTGGGCGTTCCTGAGGCAAGGAAGCTTTTGCTTAAACACCTTGTGAGAAGTAACTGCAATGCCGATCGTAGGAGAATCATAGAGGCTCTTCCTGGTGTTCCTTCTGCCCCTCAGATGGCAGAGGCCTGTGCAGAGGTAGGCACCTCAGGTCATAAGATGGCTGCCTTGGCTACTGCTGTGCAACCTGCCGTGGCTACTGCTGTGCAGTCGGTCTGGATAATGCTGCAGGGCAGGCAGCGACAGCAGGGGAATGCTCAGGCCAGCAAGAAACGGAGAGAGAAGGTACAGCAGGTCACACAACCCCCTTGTTTTTGTGTGGTTGGTGTGGAAGGCTGAAACACACTGCAAATATCTGCAAGGCGACTGTTCATGCTAATGGCCAGGCTTTGCCTAGCTCAGGAAACGGGAAGCAGAGCGTGAAGGGGAGACACGCCCAGACACAAGCTTCTCTCCAAGCCCCAGTGCCAATGGAGGACTGCTTAGCTGGCTTGCAGCCAGCACCCATGGCTTAGCAGGTGCTGATGTCTGCACGGAAGCAAGAGTTGTCTTAGCTTCTGGCAAAATCCATAAGGTTCCCCTGGATGCCGTTGGTCCCTTGGGTGAGGGCATGAGTGCTCTCCTTATGGGGACATCTAGTGCCACCCTTCAGGGCATCATTGTGCACATGGGGCTCATTGATGCAGATTTCACGGGACAGATTGTGCCATGGTCTCCACACCCACCCCCCGTCACTATCCCAAAAGGGACTCGAATTGCTCAACTTGTGCCTTTTAAGTCTTCTGTTTGCAGGACAGTGGATCAGTCGGGAGGTGAAGGCGGCTTTGGATCCACTGGGCTGCCTCAAGTTCACTGGTCTGCTGTCCTGACCAAAAAACGTCCCGAGATGCTGTGTACTCTGTCTGTCCCTGGCGCGATGCTGCCAGAGATTCATCTCCGTGAGCTTCTTAACAGCGGCACGGACGTCACAGTTCTCTCCCTTGCTGCCTGTCACCTGGAGTGGCCCTTGGATCCAGTGGAGACGCCTTTTGCAGGACTGGGAGGAACAGCGCGTTGCTACGTGAGCCAGCAGCCTGTGCTGATCGCGAACCCAGAGGGACAGACAGCCGTGATTTGGCCTCACGTTACTTCAACTAGTGTTAACCTCTGGGGGAGGGATGTTCTGTCCACGTGGGGGGTGCACATCGGGACGGATTTTTGATGGGGGCCACTGCGATGAAGGGCGCAGAGTGTCCTGTGCCTCCTTTACAGTGGCTGGTGGACAAACCCATCTGGGAACCTCCCTCAAACAAATTAGTCACCCTTCGAAACTTGGTGCAGGAGCAGTTGGAGCACGGTCATCTGGAGCCTTCTACCAGTCCCTGGAGCACTCCTATCTTCTGCATCAAGAAGAAATCTGGGAAATTGAGGTTGTTTCAAGACCTCCGAAAGGTCAATGCCGTGATGGAAAGCATGGGAACATTGCAGGCAGGCATGCCATCGCCTACCATGCTTCCTGCAGATTGGCCAATCTTCATTGTGGATTTGAAGGATTGTTTCTTTACAATTCCTTTGCAACCCAATGACAAACTGAAATTTGCCTTCTCGGTGCCAGCAATCGACAATGCTGAGCCCGCACAGCGTTATCAATGGAGATTTTTGCTCCAGGGCATGCACAACTCTCCTGCTATATGCCAATGGTACGTGGTCCGTGCCTTGTCTGGAGTTCACAGTTTCCTGATGCCCATCTTTATCACTATATGGACAGCATTTTGGTGGCTGCGTCCACCCAGGATGAGCTGCTGAGGATACAGCCTCAGTTGCTCGATGCTTTGCATTCTCATGGGCTGCAGGTGGCTCCAGAGAAGGTTCAACAACAACCTCCTTGGAAGTATTTGGGGGTCAAAATTCTGGAACGGACAATCCAACACCAGGAGGTGCAATTTGTACATTCAGTGAAGACACTGAAGGATGCCCAGAAGTTGATGGGTGTCATCACTTGGTTACGTCCGTACCTGGGACTAACCGACGCACAGCTGTCTCCTCTGTATGATTTGTTAAAGGGAGACTCTGATTTAAAGTTGCCTCGCACGTTGACCCCTGAGGCACGTCAGGTGCTGGAGGAGGTTCAGCGAGCTGTTTCTGCTTGCCAGGTTTATCACATTGATCCTTCCGTTGATGTCACTCTGTTCATTGCCACTCCAGATTCCCATCCCACAGGCATCATTGGCCAATGGAATGAGAAATGGTCCGATTCTTTGCACATCCTGGAATGGGTTTTCCTGCCCCATCGGCCACAGCAGACGGCGACTGCATTGTTTGAGCTAATTGCTTGCTTGATAATCAAATGCTGGCAATGGTGTTTGCAATTGATGGGCGCAGATCCCACAGAGATCATACTCCCGGTATCCTGGGAGGATTTTGACTGGAGCTTTGCGCACAGTGTGTCCCTGCAAAGTGCTCTGGAAAACTTTTCAGGGCAGATCAATTATCATCTGCCCAGCCACAAGCTACTGCAGGTGGCGAAATCCACACAAATTTCTTTGCGGCCCAAAAATAGTCAGGAACCCGTGCAAGGGCCCACTGTCTTTACTGATGGCTCGGGGAAGACTGGAAAGGCCATTGCTACCTGGCAGGATGGATCTGAATGGCAGGTTCTGGGAGGTCATCAGGATGGATCAGCCCAATTGGTTGAATTAAGGGCTGCTGTTATGGCATTTGAGAGATTTTCCCAGGGACCTTTCAATTTGGTCACGGATTCCGCCTATGTGGCTGACATTGCACAGCGATTGGGTCATTCAGTGTTGAAGGAGGTCAGTAATCCTGCCTTGTTTCATTTACTGAAGACATTGTGGTGTGCCATTCAGGCCCGGATTCATCCATTTTATGTTTTGCATGTGAGGAGTCACACCAACTTGCCAGGATTTGTGGCAGAAGGTAACGCGAGGGCTGACAGGTTGGCTAACCCGGCATGGGTAGCACCTCAGCCTGATACACTCGCGCAGGCCAAGGCATCGCACGGGTTTTTCCATCAGAACGCACATACCTTGCAGAAGCAGTTTCAGCTGACGCCAACGGAGGCTCGGGACATTGTCGAGTCCTGTGACGACTGCCATGTGCTTGCTCCACCTTTACCAGCAGGGGTAAACCCCAGAGGCCTTAGGGCTTTGGAGCTTTGGCAGACTGATGTCACCCAGATTGCCGAGTTTGGCCGGCTTAAGTATGTGCATGTCACGGTGGACACGTTCTCTTCTGCAATGTGGGCTTCTGCTCACACTGGAGAGAAAGCCCGCGATGTCATTGCCCACTGGCGGCAGGCTTTTGCCGTCCTGGGGGTACCTTCTGCTGTGAAAACCGACAATGGTCCTGCTTACTCATCGCAAAAGGTGCAGCAGTTCCTGCAGTTGTGGGGTGTGTCACACAAGTTTGGTATCCCTCATTCTCCAACTGGTCAAGCTATTGTAGAACGCGCTCATGGTACCCTGAAGCGGGTTCTTCAAAAACAGAAAAGGGGAATGCAGGGTGAAACCCTGCACAGTCGGTTGGAAAAAGCATTGTACACCATCAATCATCTTACAGTGCAACAGAACTCAAATAACCCTGTCATTTTGAACCATCATTTCTCGTTGCAGGCTGCGGACGAGGCACATCAGCCTCGAGCAAAGGTTCGAGTGCGGAATTTAGTCACCAAACAGTGGGAAGGTCCTTATGACCTTATCGCTTCGGGGCGCGGGTATGCTTGTGTGTCCACAGATACTGGGGCACGATGGGTACCTTCAAAGTGTGTTCGCCCTGACCTGCGACCACAGAGACAGAATCCGGCCGACGGGCAACATGGAAACCGTGACCAACCTGAAAGGCATCAAGTGGGTGAATCGCTGAGTGATGACTCGGATGCAGACAATGCGAGTGATCACTCCGATGAGTCCCCCACAAGTGGACACTGAACAGTGTTCATTTTTCTTTTTAACATTGTTAAATTTTCCCCTTCAATATTGTTCACCTTCTTTTTTTCTTTTTTCACAGAAAAAGGGTGAGATGTTGCCCTGATTTTTAAAAGCGTTTTCCTTTGCAGTTCTTTTGAAAGTTTTAAAGTTCTCATAAAACTTCTTTAGCCTTCTGATAATGTTTACATATTTGAGAGTCAGAGGTCCCACACAACTTCATGTGAAAATGGAACAGTTTCCATCTTTCTCTGTGGGTGGAGAGAAATGCTTGACTGATCTTTGGACCAGTGTGGTTGGAGAGGTGGTAATTCCATCCTCCAATCCACGGTCACCTTTGGAATTCTAGAAATGCCAGATGTTGGAATAAAACTTTCTCTCTCTTCTCCTTTGACCTTACGGAGCCTCTGTGTGCTCATTTCGTGTCCAACAGCGACGGTGCATCGATGGCGGCGTTGTGTGGGGGAACACGGCAGAGGAAGGGTTCGAGGCCGGACAGGAAATACCGGGAATGCTGCCCGGTCATGGCCCGCGCAGGCCCCGCCCCTTCCCGGGCCCCGCCCCCTTTCCCACCCCTTTAATTGCCCTCCTCTTCCCGCCCCCTGACCACGCCCCTTCCTTTCCCTATTGGCCGCCACTCCCTGGGCCCCGCCCATTTTCCCACGCTCCCATTCCCAACTCTTTCCAATCCCCGCCCCTCCCCGCTCTGCCGCTTCCCATTGGCTGCCCCGAGCGCCCCGCCTCTCTATGGGCGTGGCTACAAGACCGATCGGCGTTTATTGAAAGGCTCCGCGCAGCGGCGGCCCCGGGGGGTGGAGCCAGCCCGGCCCCACCGGGGGGGCTCGGGGGGTCCGGGGGTCCGGAGGGGCCGGGGGGGCTCAGGGGGGCCCCGGGGGGTGGAGCCAGCCCGGCCCCGGCGGGGCCCAACGCGGGCCGGGGGCTCGGGGGGCCAGGGGGGAGGGGCTGGGGGGCGTTTCAGAGGGGTTCAATCAAAGGGGGGCGTGTTGAGTGGGGGGGGCTGGTGAGTGGGGGGGGTCCCATGGATTGGGGGGTCCTGGTGAGTGTGGGGGGGTCGTGGTGAGTATGGGGGGTCCCATGGATTGGGGGGTCCTGGTGAGTGGGGGGGCGGTGAGGGGCGTTCCCATGGATGGGGGAGGGGCGGTGAGTGGGGGGGCCCTGGCGCACTGGGGGGGGCTCATGGATCGGGGGGGGGTCCCAGCGCTTTGGGGGGCTCGGTGAAGGGGGGGAGGCAGTGAATGGGGGGGTCCCGGTAAACTGGGGGGGGGGTCCCTGGTGATAACGGGGGGTCCCGGCTGATAACGGGGGAGGGACAGGACCGAGCCCCAAGAGACCCCCCAGGTGCTGGGGACCCCCTGTGCCCCCCCCAGCGCTTGGGGCCCCCCCGGTCCCCCCCGGTCCTGGCGCTGTTCCCGGGGGTCCCGCGGCTCCAGGGGGGGTCAAAGGGGAGGGGGCTGAACCCCCGTGATGGGTGGGGGGCACAAAGGGGGGTCCGGGCCCGGTGCTCGGGGGGGTCGATGCTCGAGGGGGGCCCGGTCCCTGTCCCGGTGCACGGGGGTGGCGCTGCCCGGGGGGTCCCGGTGCCCGGGGGGTCCCGGGGTTCGAGGGGGGGTCCAGTCCCAGTCCCGGTGCTCGGTGAGGGGGGGTCAATGCACGGGGGGGTCCCGGTGCACGAGGAGGGTCCAGTCCCGGTGCTGGTGCACGACGCGGGCGGGGTGCACAGGGGGGTCCCGGTGCTCGGTGATTCGGGGGGGGTCTCCGTGGTCCCGGTGCCCCAGGGGGGGTCCCGGTGCTCGGTGATTCGGGGGGGTCTCCGGTGGTCGCGGTGCATGGGGGGGATCCCGGTGCTCGGTGATTGGGGGTGTGCCCGGTGCTCCCGGTGCCTGAGGCTGGCGATGTTTGAGAGGGGGTCCGGTGGTGCCGGTGCCCGAGGGGGGGGGTCAATGCTCGTGGGGGGGGTCGCGGTGCTCGGTGACGGCGCTGACTGATGGGGTGGGGCGGTCTCCGGTGGTCCCGGTTCCTCGGGGGGGCGTCCGGTGGTGCCGGTGCCCGAGGAGGGGGGAGGGGAAACTCGAGGGTCCTGATGCCTGAGGGGGGGTCCTGAGAGGGGTCCCGGTGCACGAGGACGGTGAAATTCGGGGGGTCCCGGTGCTCGGGGGTCCCAGTGGGTGCCCGAGAGCGGCGTGTGACACAGAGAGAGACCCCGGTGACACCAGGGACCCGCACACAGGGGCTGGGCCGGTCCTGGTGACACCTGGGGGGGTCTTGGTGGCACAAGGACCCCCCCAAATTCTCTTGTACGAGGCCCCGGTGACACGAGGAGCTGGTGGCACTCGGGGGGCTCTTGGTGACACTGGGAGCTGGTGGCGCTCGAGGAGATGGTGGCACCCGAGGGGCTCCTGCACGAGGCCCCCCCCGTTCCTCTTGGTGACACAAGGACGTGGTGGCACTCGGGACCCTCGCACGAGGGCTGGGCTGGTCCCGCTGCCACAAGGAGCCCCCCAAATTCCTCTGGGTGCCACAAGGAGCCCTCGGTGAGGAGCTGGTGACACTCGAGAGGCTCCGGCACGAGGACCCCAAATTCCTCTTGGGGACACGAGAAGATGGTGGCACGAGGAGCCCTTGCAGGGGACCCCAAAATCCTCACACAGGCACCCCAAATCATCGCGCGGGGACCCCAAATGGTCACACGGGGGCCCCGAAATTCTCACACGGGGACCCCAAATCCTGGCCCGACCCCTCCTTTCCCCGCACGAGGAGCCCTTTGCACGAGGATCCGCTGCACGAGGACCCCCAAAATTCCTCGCGCAAATCCCCCCGAATTCCTCGCGTGAGACCCCCCCAGGGCGAGCCCCACTCGCCTCCTCCTCCTCCTCCTCCTCCTCCTCCTCCTCACCCCGGGGGTCTCCGGGTGCTCCCCCCTCCCCGCCCTCCCCTTTCCCCCTTTTCCCCCAGGGCTGGGGGGGTCGGGGGGACTGAAGGGGGGTGCGGGTGCGGTTTTTGGGGGGGTCCCGGCGACCCCCGGGGCGGGGGTCAGTGCTCAGCAGCGGGGCCGCGCCGCTCGCAGCCGTTGGCCGTGATCGGGGGTGGCGGGGGCGGAGGCGGGGGCCGCCCGGGGACCCCCCCGGCCCCCCAAATCACACCCGGGTCTGCTGCACCCACGGCGGAAAGCTGCCTCTCCTGCAAGGCACCGAGGGGGCTCATTCACCCCCCCGCCCCCGCCAGAGCCGCCCTGAGTGTCCCTGAGTGTCCCTGAGTGTCCCTGAGTGTCCCCAGGTTGTCCCCGGGGGGCCCCGCCCGCCCCGCGCCCCCCCCCCGTGCGGGGCTCACTCACCTGCGGCACCGGCGCGGGGCCCTCGGGGTGGCCCGAAATCAGCGCAAATGCGCCCAAAACCACCCCTGACCCGCCCCGGAGTTAACCCCGAACCCCTCAAATTAACCCTGAACCCCTAAAGGTAACCCTGAACCCCTAAAGGTAACCCTAAAGTTAGCCCCGAACCCCTCAAATTAACCCTGAACCCCTAAAACTTCACCCCGAACCCCTAAATTCACCCCGACCCTAAAAGTTTCACCCTAAAATTAACCCCGAAATGCGAAGGCGGGACGCCCTCGGTTTGTCCCCACCCCCCCAAAACTGAGGAGATTCACCCCCAAAATTGTCCCCACCCCCCCTAAAATTGTCCCTGCCCTCCCCTAAACTGTCCCCACCCCCCCCCCCCATTGTCCTGGCGCTCCCTCATCTGTCCCCACCCCCCCCCGCGGTGACAGGACATGGCACACGGACACGGGTGTCACCTCCCCCCCGGTGAGATGGGGACAGACACAAGACACGAGGATGGTGACGGTGACGCGGCGCCAGCGCTGGGGGACATTTGGTGACAACCCCCCCCAAACCCCCCCCAACCATGGTCACCCCCCCAGGGGGGATGGGGACAATGGTGGCACCTCCAGGGGGTGGGGACAGGGCCGGTGGTGGCACCTGAGGGGACACGGGGACACCAGGGGTGGTGTCCCCAAAGGGTCCCCAGTGTCCACAAGGGACATGGGGACACCTGAGGTGGCGCCCCTAGGGGGTGCCCAATGTCCCCAAAGGGTCCTCAGTGTCCCTAAGGGACATGGGGACACCAGGAAGGACATGGGGACACCAGGAAGGACATGGGGACACCAGGGGTGGTGTCCCCAGGGGGTCCCCAGTGTCCACAAGAGACATGGGGACACCAGGAAGGACGTGGTGACATCAGGAGGGACAAGGGGACACCTGGATCCGTGTCCCCAAGGGGTCCCCCATGTCCCTAAAGGACATGGGGACACAGAAGGGACAAGGGGACACCTGGATCCGTGTCCCCAGGCGACACAGGGACACGGGAGGGACAGGAGAACACCAGGAGGGACATTGGGACACCTCAGTCCATGTCCCCAGGGGACATGGGGACAGCAGGAGGGATGTGGGGACACCTGAATCCATGTCCCCAAGGGACATGGGGACACAGGAGGGACATGGGGGGTGGTGTCCCCAAGGCGTCCGTTGTGTCCCTGTAGAACGCGGGGACACAGGAGGGTCTTGGGGACATCTTGGATCCATGTCCCCAAGTGTCCCCAAGTGTCCCCAGTGCTCCTGAGGGACATGGGAAGGACATGGGGACAACGAGCATCTTGGGGACATCTGGATCCGTGTCCCCAAGGGGTCCCAATGTCCTTTGGGGACATCTGGATCTGTGTCCCCAAGGGGTCCCAATGTCCTCTGGGGACATCTGGATCCATGTCCCCAAGGGGTCCCAGTCTCCTTGAGGAACATGGAGGGGACATGGGGACACAGGAGGGACATGGGGACACCTGGATCCGTGTCCCCAGTGGTCCCGAGGGAGGGGGAAGGGACATGGGGACATCCAGATCTGTGTCCCCAGTGTCCCTTGGGGACAGAAAGGGTTTTGGGGACATTTGCATCCGTCCCCAAGGGTCGCCAATGTGCCTTGGGGACATGGGAGGGACATGGGGACACAGGAGGGGCATGGGGACACTCCAGATCCATGTCCCCAAGGGTCCCCAATGACCCTTGGGGACACCTGGGTCTGTGTCCCCAAGGAGTCCCCATGCCCACGAGGGACATGGAGGGACATGTGTCCCCAGATCCATGTCCCCAAGGGTCTCAAATGTCCTTTAGGGACACAGGAGGGTCTTGGGGACATCTTGGATCCGTGTCCCCAAGGGTCCCCAATGTGCCTGAGGGACATGGGAGGGACATGGGGACACGGGAGGGACATGGGGACACCCGCAAAGTGTCCCCAGTGTCCCTTGGGGCCAGCAGAGCGCTTGGGGACATTCCAGATCCATGTCTCCAAGGGTTCCCAGCGTCCCCTGGGGACACGAGAGGCTCTTGGGGACATCTGGGATCTGTGTCCCCAAGGGTCCCCCTGTGCGGCCTGGGGGGTGGCAGGGAGGGGACAAGGACCCACCTGGGGTGTCACCGGTGGCCGAGGGTCCGGTGCCACTGGCGGGGCTGGGCCGCGCTACCTGACGGACAGCTGTGACAAGAGAGACACGGGAGGGGACATCAGGGCCACCGCGGCCACCGCGCCGCGCGGGGACACGGCCCGGCCGGGCTGGCCCCAGGGTGGCCCCGAGGTGGCCCTGAGGTGGCCCTGGGGTGGCCCCGAGGTGGCCCCGAGGTGGCCCCTGAGGTGGCCCTGCGGTGGCCACGACCCGAGGATGGGGCACAGGAACGGCCCCGTCGCTGGGGGGGAGACACGGGGGTGGCCTTGGGGACACCAGGGTGGCGCTGTCCCTGGGGTGGGAGGTGGGGCGGTGTCACCTCTGCCCTGAAATGTCCCTCTGGTGTCACCCCGGGGGTGGCCCTGTGTCCTGTGGGGGTCACTTTATCGCCACAGGGGTGGCCCTGTCCCCTCTGGGGGCCACTTTGTCCCCTCAGGGGTGGCCTTGTCCCAGCCGGGGGTGGCCCTGTCCCTCCAGGAGTGGCCCTGTCCCTTCCAGGGGTCACTTTGTCCCCTCAGGGGTGGGTCTGTATTGACTGGGGGTGGCCTAGTCCCCACTGGGGGGTGGCCCTGTCCTTCTGGGGGGTCACTTTGTCCCCCCAGGGGTGGCCCTGTCCCTTCCAGGGGTCACTTTGTCCCCGCTTTGGAGTCACTTTGTCCCCCACTGGGGGTGGCCCTGTCCCCTCTGGGGGTCCCATTGTCCCCCTGAGGGTGGCCGTGTCCCCTCTGGGGGTGGCCCTGTCCCCTCCAGGGGTCCCTGTCCCCCCACCCAGGGGTCCCATTGTCCCCCTGGGGGTGGCCCTGTCCCCCTGTGCCCCTCCCAAGTGCCACCATGTCCCCCCCAGAGGTGGCTTGTCCCCCCACAGCCCCCAGAGGTGACAGGAGCCCCCCGGGGATCCCCAAACCCCCCCCAAAACCCCAAATCCTCCTCCCAGATGCCCAAAGACCTCCCAGAGATCCCCAAAACCCTCACAGACCCCAACTGACCCCCCCCAGAACCCCCCGGGAAAACCCATAACCCCCCCAAACCCCAATAACCCCAGAAACACCCCCAGAGACCCCCAAACTCCCCCCAAAATACCCAATAACCCCCAGAGACCCCCAAAAATACCCAATAACACCCAGAGACCCCCAAAAGCGCCTAGGGGTACCCATAAACCCCTGAAACCCCAAAATTCCCCCAACAGACCCCGAATACCCCCTTCCAAACCCCCTAGGCACCCCCATAACCCCCCCAAAACCCCCACAGACCCCAAATAGCACCCCAAATCCCCTAAACACCTCCCCCAAAATCCCCAAATACCCCCCACAGACAAGAAATAGCCCCCCCAACCCCCCCATGGGACACCCAGAACCCCCCAAACCCCCCAAAGACCCCCCCGAACCCCCCACAGCCCTCCCCCAACCCCCCTAGGGACACCCAAAACCCCCACAGAGACCCCAAAACCCCCCAGGGACACCCAGAACCCCCCAAAAATAGCCAAATATCCCCTATAGACCCCCAATAACACTCCTAAAACACCCAAAACCCCCTAGGGACACCCAGAACCCCCCTAAACCCCCACAGAACCCCCTCCGGGACACCGAAAACTTTCAGAGACCCCCCCAAAACTCCCACAGACCCCCCCCCCAACCCCCCCGGGACACCCAGAACGGCCCCCAGACCCCCCAGAACTTCCCTAGGGACATCCAGACCCCCCCCAGACCCCCTCAAATCCCCCTCAGGACACCCATAAGTCCCCCAAACTCCCACAGACCCCCCCAAAACCCCCCACAGGCCCCCTGAAACCCCCCACGGGACACCCAGAACCCCCCCAAAACCCCCCACAGGCCCCCTGAAACCCCCCATGGGACACCCAGAACCCCCCCAAACCCCCACAGACCCCCTGAAACCCCCCACGGGACACCCAGAACCCCCCCAAAACCCCCCACAGGCCCCCTGAAACCCCACAGACCCCCATCTAAACGCCCTCGGGACACCCAAAACCCCCCCAGATTCCCCCCCAAAACTCCCCTAGGGACACCCAGAACACCCCAAAACCCCCACAGACCTCCCCTTAACACCCCTAGAGACACCCAGACCCCCCATGGGACACCCAGAACCCCCTGAAAACACCCGAGTAGCCCCAGGAGCGCCCCCAACCCCCCCCCGAGCCCCCCGCCCGCCCCCAGCGCGGCGTGGGATGGCCGATGTCACACGGAGCAGAGCAATGACATTGTAATTTCCACCTGAGCGTCGAGCAGCCGCCGCCGGCCCTCGGACGGGTCGTGGGCGCCCAAGTGATCCCTGCGCAGCTCCTGCTCCACCAGCATCAGCCTGCGGGGCCAGGCTTCACCGGGGTCATGCTGCCACCCCCCCGGGGACATCCCCGGCGCGCCCAGGGACACCCCCCGGGGACACGGGGACAGCCCGGAGACAGCCCGGGGACAGCCTGGGGACATGGGGACAGGCCGGGGACAGCCCGGGGACAGCCTGGGGACAGCCTGGGGACATGGGGACAGCCCGGGGACAGCCCGGGGACAGCCTGGGGACAGCCTGGGGACATGGGGACAGCCCGGGGACAGCCCGGAGACAGCCTGGGGACACGGGGACAGGCCGGGGACAGCCCGGGGACAGCCCGGGGACAGCCTGGGGACAGCCCGGAGACAGCCTGGGGACACGGGGACAGCCCGGGGACAGCCCGGGGACAGCCTGGGGACAGCCCAGGGACAGCCTGGGGACAGCCCGGGGACAGCCTGGGGACACGGGGACAGCCCGGAGACAGCCTGGGGACACGGGGACAGCCCGGGGACAGCCCGGGGACAGCCTGGGGACACGGGGACAGCCCGGGGACAGCCCGGGGACAGCCTGGGGACAGCCTGGGGACACGGGGACAGCCCGGGGACAGCCCGGGGACAGCCTGGGGACAGCCCAGGGGACAGCCTGGGGACAGCCTGGGGACAGCCTGGGGACAGCCTGGGGACACGGGGACAGGCCGGGGACAGCCTGGGGACAGCCTGGGGACAGCCTGGGAACACGGGGACAGCCCGGGGACAGCCCGGGGACAGCCTGGGGACAGCCTGGGGACACGGGGACAGCCCGGGGACAGCCCAGGGACAGCCTGGGGACATGGGGACAGCCCGGGGACAGCCCCAGGGACATGGGGACACACCTGGGGACAGCCCAGGGACGTGGGGACACAGCCGGGGACATGGGGACACCCCCAGGAACAGGTCAAGGACATGGGGACAGCCCAGGGACAGCCTGGGGACACGGGGACAGTATGGGGACAGCCCCAGGGACATGGGGACACACCTGGGGACAGCCCGGGGACAGCCCAGGGACATGGGGACACAGCCGGGGACATGGGGACACCCCCAGGAACAGGTCAAGGACATGGGGACAGCCCAGGGACAGCCTGGGGACACGGGGACAGGTCGGGAACAGCCTGGGGACACGGGGACAGGCCAGGGACAGCCCCAGACACAGGGGGACAGCCTGGGGACAGCCCAGGGACATGGGGACACAGCCAGGGACATGGGGACACCCCCAGGAACAGGTCAAGGACATGGGGACAGCCCAGGGACATGGGGACACAGCCAGGGACATGGGGACACCCCCAGGAACAGGTCAAGGACATGGGGACAGCCCGGGGACACCTTGGGACACCCAGAGCCATGGGGACAACTCTGGGGACACCTTGAGGACACCTCAAGGTCATGGGGACACCCCTGATACAGCCCAAGGACACCCAAGGACATTCTGGGGACACCCTCGGGGACACCCTGGGGACACTTGGGGACATCCCAGGGACACCCTCAGGGACATCTGGGGACATGCCAGGGACACCCCAGGGACTTGGAGACAATCGTGGGGACACACATGCGCCATGCCGTGTCCCCATGGCCCCCGTCACCTCAGTGTCACCCATGTCCTACTTGTGCTTGTGTCACCCCCACGTCCTTCTGTGTCCCTTTGTACCTGTGTCCCTCTGTCCCGTGTCCCCAATGTCCCTTGTGTCATTCTGGGTGTCCCCAATGTCCCTGTATCCCTGATGTCCCTGTGTCGCCCTCGATGTCCCTGATGTCCCCAGTGTCCCGATGTCCCTGATGTCCCCAGTGTCCCCTGGCTGTCCCCGTGTGTCCCTCACCTGCTGACAATCTGTGAGTCCCTGTGTGCCCCTGGCCCTGTGTGTCCCCATGTCCCTGTGTGTCCCCATGTCCTCACTGTCCCCTCAATGTCCCCAGTGTCCCCACTGTCCCTGTGTGTCCCTCACCTGCTGACGATCTGTGAGTCCCTGTGTGTCCCCATGTCCCTGTCTGTCCCTATGTCCCCTCGATGTCCCCACGTCCCCAGCGTCCCTGTCTGTCCCCACGTCCCCAGTGTCCCCACTGTCCCCGTGTGTCCCTCACCTGCCGATGATGCTCCTGATTGGCAAGTCCCCATGTCCCCATGTGTCCCCAGTGTCCCAGTGTCCCTTTGTGTCCCCATGTCCCTGTCTGTCCCCATGTCCCCTCGATGTCCCCACGTCCCCAGTGTCCCTGTCTGTCCCCATGTCCCCAGTATCCCCACTGTCCCCATGTGTCCCTCACCTGCCAATGACGCTCTTGATCTGCGAGTTCCCATGTCCCCACGCCCCTTTGTGTCCCCACGTCCCCATGTCCCCGTCTGTCCCCATGTCCCCAGTGTCCCCGCTGTCCCCGTGTGTCCCTCACCTGCCGATGATGCTCTTGATCTGCGAGTCCTTCTCCTGCTGCTGCTGCCGGAGCCGTTTCTCGCTGAGCTCCAGGCGCTGCTGGTACTGCAGGAGGATGCGGCTGGTCTGCTCCTCCTGCGTCACCAGGCGCCGCTCGTACTCCTCCAGCTTGCGGTTGGACATGTGCAGCCGCTCCTTCAGCGAGTGGATCTCCTCCTCGTACTCCTTCACCTGCCAAAGGGACACTGCAGCGCACCTGGGGACACCCGGCACACCTGGGAACCCCCTCCACCCAGCTACGGGCACACCTGTCACACCTGGGCACAGCTACGGGCACACCTGGGCACACCTGGGCACAGCTATGGGCACACCTGTCACACCTGGGCACAGCTATGGGCACCCCTGTCACCCCCCTGTCCCTGTGCAGCCGCTCCTTCAGCGAGTGGATCTCCTCCTCGTACTCCTTCACCTGCCAAAGGGACACTGCCGCGCACGTGGGGACACCTGGCACACCTGGACACACCTGGGCACACCTGGGCACACCTGGGCAGAGCTACAGGCCCACCTGTCACAAAAGGACACTGCAGCGCACCTGGGGACACCCGGCACACCTGGGAACCCCCTCCACCCAGCTATGGGCACACCTGTCACACCTGGGCACAGCTATGGGCACCCCTGTCACTCCCCTGTCCCTGTGCAGCTGCTCCTTCAGCGAGTGGATCTCCTCCTCGTACTCCTTCACCTGCCAAAGGGACACTGCCGCGCACCTGGGGACGCTCGACACACCTGGGCACACTTACAGTACCTGGGGACACCCAGGGACAACTACAGCACCTGGGAAAGCTGGGGACACCTGATGCACCTGGGGACCCCTGACACACCTGGATCTCTTCCTTGTACTCCTTCACCTGCCCCAGGGGACACCTGACACACCTGAGATCCACCAGCATCACCTCCTGAGGTACATGGGATCATCTCCTGGAGCCTGCACACCTGGATCCCTACACACCTGGATCCCTGCACACCTGGAGCCTGCCCACCTGGATCCCTGCACACCTGGCGCAGGGGACATTGGGGGTCCATAGAATCATCTCCTGACACCTGCACATCTGGATCCCTGCACACCTGAGATCCACCAGGACCATCCCCTGGATCCTTGAACATCTGGGTACACCTGGGTACATCTGCATACCTGGATCCTGGCACACCTGAATATCTGCTCACCTGGATCCCTGCACACCTGAACATCAACACATCTGAACCTGCATCACTCACACCTGGGCACACCTGGGCACACCTATATCAATCACACCGGGGCACACCTGTACCAGTCACACCTGTGTCACTCACACCTGGATCCCTCACACACCTGTGTCACTCACAGCCGTGTCACTCACACCTGTGTCACTCACACCTGAGCACACCTGTGTCACTCTCACACCTGTGTCACACTCACACCTGTGTCACTCACACCTGTGTCACTCACACCTGTGCCAGGCACATCTGTGTAACACTCACACCTGTGTCACACTCACACCTGTGTCACACTCACACCTGTGTCACTCACACCTGTGTCACTCTCACACCTGTGTCACACTCACACCTGTGTCACTCACACCTGTGTCACTCACACCTGTGTCAGTCACACCTGTGTCACACTCACACCTGTGTCACTCTCACACCTGTGTCACTTTCACACCTGTGTCAGTCACACCTGTGTCACTCACACCTGTGTCACACTCACACCTGTGTCACTCTCACACCTGTGTCACACTCACACCCGTGTCACTCTCACACCTGTGTCACTCACACCTGTGTCACTCACACCCGTGTCACTCTCACACCTGTGTCACACTCACACCTGTGTCACACTCACACCTGTGTCACTCACACCTGTGTCACTCTCACACCTGTGTCACTCACACCTGTGTCACTCACACCTGTGTCACACTCACACCTGTGTCACACTCACACCTGTGCCAGGCACACCTGTGTCAGTCACACCTGTGTCACTCTCACACCTGTGTCACTCTCACACCCGTGTCACTCACACCTGTGTCACTCTCACACCTGTGTCACTCTCACACCTGTGTCACACTCACACCTGTGTCAGTCACACCTGTGTCACTCTCACACCTGTGTCACTCACACCTGTGCCAGGCACACCTGTGTCACACTCACACCTGTGTCACTCACACCTGTGTCAGTCACACCTGTGTCACACTCACACCTGTGTCACTCTCACACCTGTGTCACTCACACCTGTGTCACTCACACCTGTGTCACACTCACACCTGTGTCACTCTCACACCTGTGTCACTCACACCTGTGTCACTCACACCTGTGCCAGGCACACCTGCCCTACCCGGTCCAGCCGGCTCTCGTCCATGGACTTGGAGTACTCCTTGAGCTTGTACTCCTCGCGCTCGATGTGCGAGCTCTCGATGTCGGCCGACAGGTGCGGCATGTTGGACACCCAGGCCACCGTGCGCTCGGCCGCCGGCAGCACCGGGTTCAGCGTGGACGGCGTCTGCGACGCCTGCGGGGACACCGCGCACCGAGGGACACAGGGACATGGGGACAGTGGGGACATGGGGACACCGCACACCGCGGGGACACAGGGACATGGGGACAGTGGGGACATGGGGACACCGCGCACCGCGGGGACACAGGGACACGGGGACAGTGGGGACATGGGGACACCGCGCACCGCGGGGACACAGGGACATGGGGACAGTGGGGACATGGGGACACCGCGCACCGCGGGGACACAGGGACACGGGGACAGTGGGGACACCGCGCACCGAGGGACACAGGGACACGGGGACAGTGGGGACATGGGGACACCACGCACCGAGGGACACAGGGACATGGGGACAGTGGGGACATGGGGACACCGCGCACCGCGGGGACACAGGGACACGGGGACAGTGGGGACATCGCGCACCGAGGGACACAGGGATGCGGGGGACATGGGGACATCACGCACCGCGGGGACACCGAGAGGACACGGGGGACACAGGGGGACAGGGACACCGCACACCGAGGGGACACCGAGGGGACATGGGGGACACAGGGACACCGCACACCGAGGGAACATTGGGATAGTGGGGACACAGGGACAGGGAGGGGACACAGGGACAGGGAGGGGACACGGGGACAGGGAGGTAACAGTGATGGGACATGGGGACACCGAGGGGACACGGAGGGGACATGGGGACAGCATGGGGACACAGGGACAGTGAGGGGACAGCATGGGGACAGTGTGGAGACAGTGTGGGGACACAGGGACGGTGAGGAGACATGGGGACAGTGTGGGGACATGGGGACAGTGTGGGGTCAGTGAGGGGACGGTGAGGGGACATGGGGACAGCGTGGGGACATGGGGACACAGCAGGACATCAGGGACAGCAGGGGGACATGGGGACATTGACAGTCATAGGGGACATGGGGACATCAGAGGAATATGGAAGGGATGGGGGACACGGGGATAAAGGGGGACATCGGGGACAATGGGGGGACATTGGGGACACCAGGCAGACATGGGTGACATGGGGACACAGGGGACATGGGGATGTGGGGACACAGGAGGACATGGGGGGACACAAGGGGACACAAAGATGAGTTTGGTTCCCCCTCCACCACCCTGTCCCCACCGTGTCCCCATGTCCCACATGCCAATGTCCCCATGTCCCCCAATGTCCTCAGTGTCCCCAAAGTCCTCACATCTCCCCAGTGTCCCCCAGTGTCCCCACATCCCCCAACACCCTGTACATCCCCCACATCCCCAATGTCCCCTACACCCTCCAGTGTCCCCAGTGTCCCCAAAGTCCCCACACCCCCAATGTCCCCCTTGTCCCCAGTGTGCCCTCATGTCCCCAGTGTCCCCATATCCCATGGCCCCCACCCCTCCCACTGTCCCCGCTGTCCCCCGTGTCCCGTCTGTCCCCTCTGTCCGCGCTGCTGTCCCCGCTGTCCCCTCACCTGCTTGGTGACGGGCGGTTTCATGCCGGCCACCGAGGCCTCCTTGGCCAGCGAGGGCTGGCGGGAGCGGGCCGGGCCGTAGGCGGGCTCGGGCGAGGCCAGCAGGTTCCCGCTGGCCGGGCGCGGCTTCTGGGGCACCCCCAGCGCCGAGGGACCCCCGCCCCCTTTCCCCGCCCGCGACCCCCGCGGGGTGGGCGGCGGGGGGGCCCCGATGGTGATCTGGGGGGGGGCCAGCGTGTCCTGGAGCGACAGCTGCCTGCGGCCGAAGTCGCCGCCCGGCCGCCCGAACTCGTCGCTGTAGCTGTGGCTGTGCGTGATGTGTTTCTGGGGAGGGGTCGCCAGCTCCTCGCTCTTGCTGTAGCCGTGCAGCGGCGGCGGGGGGACGCCCCCGAAGTGTCCCCCCTCTCCGCCGCCCCCCTCGCCCCTCCCGCCGCCCCCTCCGCCCCCGTCGGGGCCGCGCAGGGGCCCGTCGGCGGCCAGGTGGAACAGCGGGTTCTGGAAGGAGAGCGGCACCCGCAGCTGCGGGCCCCCGGGCTCGGGCACGCCCAGGCGCGGCGGGGCCAGGCTGGAGGCGCTGCCCTGCGAGAGGCGACCGGGCCGCAGCCCGCCCTGGCCCGCGCCCCCCGGGGCCGCGCCCCCGGCCAGCAGCTCGGCCGGCAGGCTGGGGATGCTGTCCACGCGTCCGTCCTGCAGGTCCAGCATGGACACGCTCTTGCCGACCCCCAGCGCGCCCCCGCGGCCGCCCTCGGGCTCGGTCAGGTCCGAGCTGCTGGTGCAGTAGGCGGGCGAGGAGCGGGCGAGCGGCGGGCGGCTCAGGACCAGCACCTCGGCAGGGCCCTTCTCCTGCGGCGGGGACGGCAGGCGCGGCACGTCCATGGAGCTGCGGGAGCGACGGGGCACGGGGTGCGGGCACCGGGGAGCGGGTACGGGGCGTGGGGCGGGATGGGGTCACGGGGGTGTGGGTACGGGGGTATGGGTTATGGGGGTGTGAGGTATGGGGGTGTGGGGTATGGGGTGTGGGGTATGGGGTGTGGGATGTGGGGTATGGGGGTGTGAGGTATGGGGGTGTGGGGTACGGGGGTATGGGGTATGGGGATGTGGGGTACAGGGGTGTGGGGTATGAGGGTGTGGGGTATGGGGATGTGGGGTACAGGGGTATGGGGGTATGGGGTATGGGGATGTGGGGTATGGGGGTGTGGGGTATGGGGGTGTGGGATGTGGGGTATGAGGGTGTAGAGTATGGGGGTGTGGGGTTTGGGGGTGTGGGTTATGAGGGTGTGGGGTATGGGGATGTGGGGTATGGGGGTGTGGGATGTGGGGTGTGGGATGTGGGGTATGAGGGTGTAGAGTATGGGGGTGTGGGGTATGGGGATGTGGGGTATGGGGGTATGGGGTTTGGGGGTGTGGGGTATGGGGGTGTGGGGTATGGGGATGTGGGGTATGGGGGTATGGGGTTTGGGGGTGTGGGGTATGAGGGTGTGGGGTATGGGGATGTGGGGTACAGGGGTGTGGGGGTATGGGGGTATGGGGATGTGGGGTACAGGGGTGTGGGGCAGGATGGGGTCACGGGGGTGCAGGGTGGGATGGGGGTATGGGGATATTGGGGGGATATGGGGCAGGATGGGGGGTACGGGGATGTAGGATGGGATATGGGGTATGGGGATGTGGAGCATGGGCATATGGGGGAGGATGGGGGGTACGGGGATGTGGGATGGGATATGGGGTATGGGGATGTGGGGCAGGGAATGTGGAATGGGGAGGGGGGAGATGGGGTGAGGAATATGGGGGGTGGGATGGGGGGCGAGATGGGGGTATGGGGATTGGGGGTATGGGGATGTGGGGTGGGATATGGGGTATGGGGACAGGGGGCGGGATGCGGGGTACGGGGATGTGGGGTGGGGAATGTGGGATAGGAAAATGGGGTGAGGGATATGGGGGGCAGGATGGGGGGTATGAGGATGGGGGTATGGGTATGGGGGTACGGGGATATGGGGTACAGGGATGTGGGGTGGGATATGGGGTAGGGGATGTGGGATATGGGATGGGGAGGGGAAATGGGGCAGGGGCGACACGAGATTGGGATTTGGGATAGGGGTCACGGGATGGGGGATGGGGGATGGGGAGGTGGGACGGGATGCGATTATGGGATGGGATATGGGATGGGGATAGGGGGTGGGAATGTGGGATGGGAATGTGGGATGGGGAGATGGTGAGGAATGGAGGGGACATGGGATTGGGGACAGGGGATGGAGGAGTGGGGGGATATGGGATGGGGAACACATATGGGATGAGGGCGGTTGGACACTATCCCATATCCCAGATCCATCCCTGGAATCGTCATCCCTTGGCTGTCCCTGTCCTGTCCCATCCCCGCCTGTCCCACCCCCACCCTGAACGTTCCTGTCCCCATCCCAAACGTTCCCATCCCATCCCAAATGTTCCCATCCCATCCCAAACGTTCCCATCCCCGTGCCCATCCCTGTCCCTGATCCCAGTTTCATCCCTACCCCATTGCCAATCACCATCCCCATCCTGATTCCAAATCCCCAATTCCCAATTCCCAAACCCCAAACCCCACGCCCCTCCCCTCACCTGTTGAGCCCCCGGACCATGTAGGACTGGAGATCCACGGAGCTGCGGGGACAGGGACAGGTGAGACCCAGGTGAGACCCGGGGACACCTGGGACAGGTGAGGGGACACCAGGGGGACACTGGGGTAGGACAGGTGACAGCCCCAAGTGACACCCCCGGGGACACCTGGGATAGGTGGGGTCACTGGAAAAGGGACAGGTGACACCCCCAGGTGAGACCAGGGGACACCAGGGGGACACCAGGGCAGGACAGGTGATACCCCCAGGTGAGACCCAGGGACACCTGGGACAGGTGGGAACATGGGGAGACACTGGGGCAGGACAGGTGACACCCCCAGGGACACCTGGGACAGGTGGGGACACTGGAAAAGGGACAGGTGACACCCCCAGGTGAGACCTGGGGACACCAAGGGAACATGGGAGGGACAGGTGAGACCCAGGTGTGACCTGGGGACACCAGGGCAGGACAGGTGACACTCCCAGGTGAGACCCCGGGACATCTGGGACAGGTGGGAACATGGGGAGACACCTGGGCAGGACAGCTGACACCCCCAGGTGACACCCCCAGGGACACCTGGGACAGGTGGGGACACCAGAAATGGGACAGGTGAGACCCCCAGGTGAGACCTGGGGACACCACGGGAACATGGGAGGGACAGGTGAGACCCAGGTGTGACCTGGGGACACCATGGGAACATGGGAGGGACAGGTAAGGCCCAAGTGAGACCTGGGGACACCTGGCACAGGTGGGGACACCAGGACAGGGACAGGTGACACCCTCAGGTGAGACCTGGGGACACCAAGGGAACATGGAAGGGACACCAGGGGGACACTGGAGCAGGACAGGTGACACCCCCAGCTGACACCCCAGGGACACCTGGGACAGGTGGGGGCACCGGAAAAGGGACAGGTGACACCCCCAGGTGAGACTCGGCAACAACAAGTGACATTGGGGGTCACAGGTGGGACGTGAAGGTCCCGCAGGTATTTGGGGTCACCATGGCAACACGGGGGGGGTGACAGGTGGGTGGGGCCACCCCAGGTGAGACCACATGAGATGGAGGGAACACCTTGGCCACACAACCGGACACAATGAGGGGTGACAGGTGAGACCGACAGCCACCAGGTGAGACAAGGGGACACCTTGGCCACACAAGGGGACACGAGGTGGGGGTTGCAGGTGAGACCAAGGGCCACCAGGTGAGACCAGGTGAGATGGGGGCCACCTTGGCCACACGAGGGGACGCGATGGGGGGTGGCAGGTGGGTGGGGCTACCCCAGGTGAGACAGGGGGACACCTTGGCCACATGAGGGGATGCGAGGGGGGGTGGCAGGCGGCCGTGCGGGTGCCTTACCTGTTGAGGTCGCGCACGAGGTAGGGCTGCAGGTCGGCCGAGGGCCCGCGCAGCACCAGCCCCTTGGGCGGCAGCCGCTCGCCCTGGCTCGGCTGCCGCTGCAGGTGAGGATTGCGCAGCGCCACGCTGATGTCGGTCAGCAGCCGTGGCAGCGGGCCCAGCTTCAGCAGCGCCTCCTGCGGGGACAGGTGAGCACACCTGAGCACACCTGGGCACACCTGGAACATCAACTAGAGCAGCCCTATTGATCTCCCAATGACTGCAATAGGGCCCAGCTTCAGCAATGCCTCCTGCAGGGACAGGTGAGCGCACCTGAACACACCTGGGAACACCTGGGCACCCCTGAGTGCACATGGGCACACCTGGGCACACCTGGGAGCACCTGGGACCTCATCTAGGGGTGACTGCACATGGGTGGACCCCAATTACTGTGACAGGGCCCAGCTTCAGCAGCACCTCCTGCGGGGGGCGCTCAGCACACCTGGGCACACCTGGGGAGCTCACCTGGGCAGGTGGGACCCCTGGGACCTCACCTGGGGGGACCCCAGGAAGCTCCCATGGTGTGGGGACACCTGCGGAGGCTGGGGGCTCACCCTGCCCATGACCACCCCCCAGGTGAGGCCATGGCTGCACAGGTGAGGGTGTGGCCACACAGGTGAGCGGTGCCCAGGTGCGGTACCTTGCTGAGCTGGCTCATGACCTCCCAGAGCAGCGCGTGCAGTGTGGACAGCTCGCGGCCCAGGTCGATGTAGCCCTCGAAGCTGGTGCTGTTGGTCAGCGTGTCCAGGTTGGAGATCTCGTACAGGAACTGCTGCATGCTGGCCCACTCCAGCTCCAGGAACTCGTTCATGAATGCCATGTACTCCTCCTTGCTCCCGAACCTGCCACAGGTGCGCCACGTAAGGGTGGGGCCACCAGGTGGGCAGGGACAACCCCAGCAGGTGAGGGCAGGGCCGGCAGGTGGGCCCCAGCAGGTGAGGGGTGTCTCCAGTGTGAAGGTGGAGGTGGCAGGTGAGGGGTGGGGAAGGGTGGGAAGGGGGTTATCCATCATCCATCATCATCTGTTCTCATCCATTTTTGTCCATGATCAATCATAATCCACCATCATGTGTCATCCATCATCATCCTTCATCCATTGTCATCATCCATCCTTCCATCCTCCATCATCATCCATCATCTGTCATCCATCATCCATCCATCATCCATCATCTATCCATCCATCCATCCATCCATCCATCATCCATCCATCCATCATGCATCCATCCATCCATCCATCCATCAACCATCATCCATCATCCATACATCCATCCATCATCCATCCATCCCTCCATCCATCCATCCATCCATCCATCCATCCATCATTCATCCATCATCCATCCATCCATCCATCCATCATTCATCCATCATCCATCCATCCATCCATCCATCATCCATCCATCATCCATCCATCCATCATCCATCATCCATCCATCCGTCCATCATCCATCCATCCATCCATCCATCCATCTCCATCCCTCCCCACCCCTCCCTGACCCCGCCCCAGACCCCTCCCCCCGTCCCTCCCGCCGTTGCTTCCCTCACTTGGTGAAGTTGGCCAAGTTCTGGATGACCTTGGCGATGAGGGTCAGTGTCCGCGCCGTCTGCTCGTCGGGGTACTCCTGCATGAGGCCGAAGAGGCTGGGGGACATCACGGCGGGGCACAGGAAGCGCAGGAAGAGCGAGGCGCTGATCAGGCGGTCGGCGATGTCCTCGCGCCCGCGCTCGGCGCAGCGCAGCCGCCACGAGGCGAACACCTCCTTCAGCTCCCGCGGGAACACGCTGCCGGCAGGGCACGGCGGGACACGGTGGGACACGGCAGGACACAGACCCCAGGGCCTTTCCCGGGCCGTCCTGCCACGTCCCCACACTCACCAGTGGGAGTTGACCACCTTGCAGAGTGCCAGCTCGCAGCACATGCGCAGGTTGGCCTGGTGGTCGGCCAGGGTGGAGGCCGAGCACTTCATGGGGTCCACCTCGCAGTTCTCCTCCGACTCGTAGAGCGCCCGGATGAACTCGCCTGCGTCACGGCGAGGGCACGGGGATGCGGGGACACGCACGGGGACACCGAGGGGCAGGGGGAGAAGGGACCCAGCCGTGTCATGGATGTGAGAAGGGACCACCCAAAGATCTCATGATGGTGGTGATGGAACATGACCATGAGTTGGGGACCAGCCAACTGTGTCATGGATGTGAGAAGGGGCCACCCAATGATCTCATGATGGTGGTGATGGAACCTGGCCATGACTGGGGACAATCCAATGATCTAATGGCCATGACAGGGACCACCCAACCATGTCATGGCCATGAGAGCCGACTACCCAATGATCTCATAGTCACAAGAAGGGACCACCCAATGATTTCATGGCCCTGAGTGGGGGCCACCCAACAATCTCATGATGGTGGTGATGGAACCTGGCCATGAGTGGGGACCACCCGACCATGTCATGACCACAAGAAGGGACCCAACCCTGTCATAGCCATGAAAAGTGACCACCTGATAATTTCATGATGGTGGTGACAGAACCTGGCCATGAGTGGGGACCACCCAAGATCTGATGATGATGATGGGAATGGAACCTGGAACCACCCAATGATCTCATGGCCATGAGAAGGAACGACCCAACAATCTCACAGTGGTGGTGATGGAACCTGGCTATGAGTGGGGATGACTCAACCCCTCATGTCCACAACAAGGGGACATGTCAGGACCATGAGCAGGGACCATGCAAATGTCTTATGGCCACAAGAAGAGACCACCCAACCATCTCATTGATGAAGGTGATGGAACTTGATTGTGAGTAGGGACCATTCAATCACCCCAGAACCATCTGATCGGGAACGTGGCCATGAAGAGACCACCCAATGATCTCATGGCCATGAGAAGGGACAACCCAACAATCTCATGATGATGGTGATAGAACCAGGCTGTGAGGAGGGACCTCCCAAACATCTCATGACCACAACAAGAGCCTGCCCAATCATGTCACGGCCATGGGAGAGACCAGCCAAATATCTCATGGATGTGAGAAGGGACCACCCAACCATCTCATGATGGTGGTGATGGAATCTGGTCATGAGTGGGACCCCAAACAATGTCATAACCATGAGTACGGACCACCCAACCACGTGATGGCCATGAGAAGGGACAATCCAACGATCTCATGATGGTGGTGATGGAACTTGGCTGTGAGTGGGCACCATCCAATGACATCATAGCCATGAGTGGGGACCACTCAAGGATCTCATGACCACAGGAAGGAGCCACCCAACCATGTCATGGCCGTAAGTGGGGACTACCCAATGATCACGTGGCCACGAGAAGGAACCACCCAAACGTCTCATGGCTGTGAGTGGGACCACCCACCCCACCAGACCCCTACCAATGAGACCACGCCCCCACCGGCAACCCCTGGTGCTGCTGGAGCTCACCAATGGCGTCCTTGAGGTATTTCTGGCCGATGAGCTTCAGGTACTCCTCGATGGCTTTGGTGGCCAAGGTGTTCTCCCGGAAGATCAGATGCTCCCGGTCCATGAAACGATCCACCTCCGTCATGGCCATGTCCGACAGGAAGTCCTGCGCGTGACCGTCAGTGTGGCTCAGTGCCAGACGTCCCTCTGTCCCATCTCCATCATCCATCCATCCATCCATCCATCCATCATCCATCCATCCATCCATCTATCCATCCATCATCCATCAATCCATCCATCCATCATCCATTCATCCATCCATCCATCCATCCGTCATCCATCCATCCATCCATCCATCCATCATCCATCCATCCATCCATCTATCCATCCATCATCCATCAATCCATCCATCCATCATCCATTCATCCATCCATCCATCCATCCGTCATCCATCCATCATCCATCCATCCATCATCCATCATCCATCCATCCATCCCACCACCCCAACCTCCCAAAATCCCACCGTTCCACCCGCAGGTCCCACCTTGGCCTTGCCGGTGCTCTGCAGGATGTGCACCAGCGCGCAGGCCACCTCCTCCTTGCTCTTGACGCTGAGCACCGGCTCCAGCACGGCACAGAGCATGCGGTAGTTGTTGGTGACGTACTCGGCAAACTCCTTGTAGAGCTCCATGGGCAGGATGCTCATGGTCTGGAAGCGGCTCTTGACCCGCAGCGCCGGGCACCCGGCCTTGCTCTTGCTGCCGCTGGGCTGGCTCAGGGGGTACCACTGCTCGGCGAAGTGGCGCCCGGTGACGCTGGCGATGGGGATGCTCACCATGCCCACGTAGTTGCTCTTGTCCTTCTTCCTCTTCTTGTCGGTGTCCTTGTAGAGGTGCAGGCGGATGGTGCGCACGGCCGGCAGGTTGTTGAACTCGAAGTGCTCGCCCCAGAAGACGTTGTCGGTGCGGGCCTTGCTGGTGGTGCGCGCGTACAGCATGTCGTCCAGGCACAGCTCGCAGTAGTAGCGCTTCTTGGGCGGCAGGTCGCGCGCCTCGATCACCCACAGCTTCAGCACGTTGTCCACGCGCCGGCTGTTGTCCTGCGGGGCGGGGCGGGGGTCAGCGCCCGCAGGTGCCTCGTGGTCAGGGCACCGGGGGAGCGGCAACGCCCACGGAGGAGCTTGGAATTGAGGCCGGGCTGTCCCTAGCCCGGTTGGCATCAATGCCAGGTGACCATGCCCACTGCCACCAGGTGATCATTAACAGCAGGTGACCATTAACACCAGGTCACCCTCAACACCAGGTGACCCCCAATACCAGGTGACCATCCCCACTGCTACCAGGTGATTGTTAACACCAGCTGGCCATCAACAGCCACTGACCATCAGCACCCACTGACCATCCACCCCAGCTGACCATCAACACTGGCTGACCATCCCCATACTCACCAGTTGACCATCTACACCAGCTGACCATTGACACCAGCTGACCACACTCATCCCCATTGCTCAACCATCCTCATCCCCACCAGCTGATCATCAACATCATGAACACCCTCAACACCAGCTGACCATCAACACCAGCTGACCAGGCTCATTGCCATGGCTTGGGCATCCTTAGCCCAGATGGCATCAACACCACCTGACCATTGACACCAGATGACCATCAACATCGTGACCACCTCATCACCAATTGACCATCAATATCAGCTGACCATCAACATCCCCTCCAACTGACCACCCAGATGACCATCAACACCCGGTGACCAGGCTCATCACTGTTGCTTGACCGTCCCTAGCCTGGCTGACATCAACACCAACGGACCATCCCCATTCCCACCAGATGGCCACCAACACCACTTGACCGTTCTCATCCCCACCAGTTGACCATCAAGCACAGGTGACCGTCAACACCAGTTGACTGGGCTCATCACCACTGCTCGACCGTCCTTATCCCAGCTGACATCAACACCAGGTGACCATCTTCATCCCCACCAGTTAACCATCAACACCAACTGACCATCAACACACTTGACCATAAACACCATAACCACCCCCACCACCAGTTGACCATTGATGCCAGCTGACCATCAAACACCAGCTGACCATCAATAGCAGTTAACCATCTCCATTACCAGTCAACCACCAGTTTACCATCAAACACCAGTTAACCATTGGCACCATCTGACCATCCCCACCAGCTGACCATCAAACATCAGCTCACCATCAACACCATGATCAAACCCACCAGCTGACCATTTCCATTCCCACCACTTCACCATTCTGATGACCAGTTCATCCCCGCATGACCAGCTCACCATCACCAGCTGACCATCCCCGTGATCCGTTGACCATCCCCATAACCAGGTGACCATTGAACACCAGCTGACCATCGAACACCAGTTAACGATCCCCTATCCCCACCAGCTGCCCTCTCCTGTGACCAGTTGCCCACCCTCATGGCCCACTGACTCTCCCCATGACCAGTTGCCCATCAAACAACAGTTAACAACCCCACCCCCACCAGTTGCCCATCCCCATGACCAGTTGCCCACCTCCATGACCAGTTGCCCAACCCCATTACCAGTTGACTTTCCCCATAATCAGTTGCCCATCAAACACCAATTAACAACCCCATCCCCATTACCAGTTGCCCATCCCCATTACCAGTTGCCCATCCCCATTACCAGTTGTCCATCCCTGTGACCAGTTGCCCACCCCCACGACCAGTTGCCCATCCCCGTGACCGCCTGACCATTGAACACCAGTTGCTCAACAAACACCCCTGTCCACACCCATCCCCACCAGTTGCCCACCCCCATGACCAGAAGCCCCTCCCCCACACCCAGCAGCCCCTCCCCCACTCCCCTCCCCCACCTTGTTGGGCTTCACGGCGCGCTGCAGGTTCTCGATCCATTTGTCCCTCTCGGCTGCCGACCGACAGGCGAAACATTTGGTGCCCGACGCCGTCGTCACCTGCGGGCACCGCCCCCACCCAGGTGAGCCACGGCTTGGGGAAGCCCCAAATGCCCGGAAAGCTCCGGAATCCCCGGAAAGCTCCGCAATCCGCAGAAAGCTCCGGAATCCCCGGAAAGTTCCAGAATCCCCAGAAAGCTCCGGAATCCGCGGAAAGCTCCAGAATTCCTGGAAAGTTCTGGGATCCCTGGAAAGCTCCAGAATCCCCGGAAAGTTCCAGAATCCGCTGAAAGCTCTGGAATCCCCGGAAAGTTCTGGAATGCCCACCTCAAAGCAGAACTCCTGGCCCAGGATGCTGCTGTGCACGGCCTTGATGATGGAATCCTCGTCCAGGTTCAGCTCCAGCGCCTCGGCCGCGCTCGAGGGGCTCAGCAGCGACTCGTGCGAGTGCGACTCCTTAAAGCTCTGCATCAGCCGTGCCCTGGGGGGATTCCGGGAATTTCGGGAATTCGGGGGGATTTGGGGGGATCTGGAGGGGATTTGGGGGAATTTGTGGGGATTGCGGGGGATTTGGGGCCATTTTGGGTGGATTTGGGGAGGTTTGTGTGAGTGCGACTCCTTAAAGCTCTGCATCAGCCGGGCCCTGGGGGGGTTCTGAAATTTCAGGAATTTGGGGGGGATTTGGGGGGATTTGGGGGGATTTTGGGGGGATTTGGGGTGGTTTGTGGGAGTGGGACTCCCTAAAGCTCTGCATCAGTCGCACCCTGGGGGGGTTCTGGAATTTTGGGAATTTGGGGGCATTTGAGGGGATTTCGGGGGGATTTGGGGGAATTTGGGGGGCTATTTGAGGGGATTTGGGGAATTTCGGGAATTTGGGGGGACTTGAGGAGGTTTGTCCAAGTGGGACTCCCTAAAGCTCTGCATCTGCCTGGCCCTGGGAGGGAGTTGGGAATTTGGGGGAATTTTGGGGGATTTGGGGCCATTTTGGGAGGACTGGGGGGATTTGGCGGGATTTCAGGGGGATTTGGGGGGAATTCGAGGAGATTTGGGGGGATTTGGGGAGGTTTGTGGGAGTGCGACTGCTTAAATCTCTGTATCAGCCGGGCCCTGGCGGGGGGATTTGGGGAATTTCAGGAATTCAGGGGGGATTTGAGGGAATTTGGGGGGAATTTGAAGGGATTTTGGGGGGATTTGAGGGAATTTGGTGGGGATGTGAGAGGATTTTTGGGGGGTTTTGGGAGATTTGAGAGGATTTGGGTAAGTTTGAGGAGATTTTGGGGGAGATTGGCAGGATTTTCAGGGGATTTTTTGGGATTTTGGGGGGATTTTGAGGGGATTTTTGGGGGACTTTGGGAGTTCCTGGTGGAACTCAGGGCTCCCACACGGTGGGACCCCAAAGGCCCCCGGGGTGCCCCCAGGTGTGTCCCCAGGTGTTGCCGGTACCTGTCACGCTCGGCGCTGTGGGAGCTGCTGGTCCAATGCCCCCAAATGTCCCCAAATGCCCCCGTGGTGTCCCCAGGTGTGCCCTGATGTCCCCAGGTGTGTCCAGGTCTCCTAGGTGTGTCCCAGGTGTGTTTCCAGGTGTCCCCAGGTGCCCCCAAACTCCCTCAGGTGTATCCCCAGGTGTCCCCAGGTGTGTCCAGGTGACCCCAAGTGTCCCCAGGTGTGTCCCCGGGTGTCCCCAGGTGCCACCAAACTCCCTTAGGTGTGTCCCCAGGTGTGTCCAGGTGACCCCAGGTGTATCCAGGTGTCCCCAGGTGACCCCTAGTGCCTCCAGGAGTCCCTGTGGTGTCCCCAGGTCTGTCCCAGCTCTGTTCCCAGGTGTGTCCAGGTGTGTCCCCAGGCATCCCTAGATGTTTCCAGATATGCTCCAAGTATCCCCAGGTGTGTCCCAGGTGTATCTCAGGTGTGTCCCAGGTGTATGAGGTGCATCCCAGGTGCATCCCAGGTGTATCCCCAATGTCCCAGGTGTATCCCAGGTGCTCCCAGCTGTATCTCAGGTGTATCTCAGGTGTGTCCCCACATGTGCCCAGGTGTATCCCAGCTGTACCCAGGTGTGTTTCAGGTGTTCCCAGGTGCATCCCAGGTGTATCCCAGGTGTGTCCCAGGTGTATCTCAGGTGTGTCCCAGGTGTATCTCAGGTGCATCCCAGGTGTATCTCAGGTGTGTCCCAGGTGTACAAGGTGCATCCCAGGTGTATCCCCAATGTCCCAGGTGTATCCCAGGTGTTCCCAGCTGTATCTCAGGTGTGCCCCAGGGGTGTCACCACATGTGCCCAGGTGTATCCCAGCTGTACCCAGGTGTGTTTCAGGTGTTCCCAGGTGTGTCCCAGGTGTATGTCAGGTGCATCCCAGGTGCATCCCAGGTGTATACCCAATGCCCCAGGTGTACCCAGGTGTCTCCCAGGTGTATGAGGTGTATCCCAGGTGTATCTCAGGTGTATCCCAGCTGTGTCCCAGGTGTATCCCAGGTGTGTCCCAGGCGCCCCAGGTGTATCCCAGGTGTGAACCAGGTGCATACCCAATGCCCCAGGTGTGCCCCAGGTGTACCCAGGTGTCTCCCAGGTGTATGAGGTGTATCCCAGGTGTATCTCAGGTGTATCCCAGCTGTGTCCCAGGCGCCCCAGGTGTATCCCAGGTGTGAACCAGGTGCATACCCAATGCCCCAGGTGTGCCCCAGGTGTACCCAGGTGTCTCCCAGGTGTATGAGGTGTATCCCAGGTGTGTCCCAGGTGTCTCCCAGGTGTATGAGGTGTATCCCAGGTGTCTCCCAGGTGTATGAGGTGTATCCCAGGTGTGTCCCAGGTGTATGAGGTGTATCCCAGGTGTATGAGGTGTGCCCCAGGTGTACCCAGGTGTCTCCCAGGTGTATGAGGTGTATCCCAGGTGTGTCCCAGGTGTATGAGGTGTATCCCAGGTGTGTCCCAGGTGTATGAGGTGTGAACCAGGTGTATCCCAGGTGTGTCCCAGGTGTATGAGGTGTATCCCAGGTGTGTCCCAGGTGTATGAGGTGTATCCCAGGTGTATCCCAGGTGTGTCCCAGGTGTATGAGGTGTATCCCAGGTGTATCCCAGGTGTGTCCCAGGTGTATGAGGTGTATCCCAGGTGTATCCCAGGTGTGTCCCAGGCGCCCCAGGTGTATCTCAGGTGTGTCCCAGGTGTACCCAGCTGTACCCAGGTGTATGAGGTGTACCCCAGGTGAGTTACCTGTCGTGGTCGGCGCTGCGGAAGCGCGGCAGGATCTGCCGGAAGCTGCTGGTCCGGTCCAGCTTGGGCTGGCTCTTGGTGCGCTTGATGGAGCTCTTGAGGCGGCGGCTCAGGAAGCCTTGCTGGGGACAGGGGGCACACGGGGTCACACGGGGTCACTGAGGGTCAGGGGGCCACCCAGGGGTCAGGGGTCACACGGGGGTCACTGGAGGTCAGGGGTATATCCAGGGGTCACCCAGGGGTCAGGGGTCACACGGGGGTCACTGGAGGTCAGGGGTATATCCAGGGGTCAGGGGACATTGGTGACACTGGGGTCAGAGGTCACTGAAGGGTCATGGGGGTCCTTGGGGTCTGGGAGGTCCAGGGGTCACCCAGGGGTCACCCAAGGGTCACAGGGGCATTGGGGGTCAAGGGGTCACTTGGGGTCAGCGGTAATTGGGGTCAGGTGTGATCACTGGGGTCACTGAGGGGTCATTGAGGGGTCACTGGGGTCACTGAGGGGTTACAGGGGTCAGTGGGTGGTCACTGGGGTCATTGGGGTCACTCAGGGGTCACAGGGTCAGGGGGGTCATGGGGGGATCAGGGGCCATTGAGGGGTCAGGGGGCATCAAGTGACCACAGGGTCATTGGGGTGAAGGGGTCACTGAGGGGTCAGGGGTCACCGGGAGGTCACAGGGGTCTGAGGGCGTCATTGAGGGGTCACAATGGGGGTCACTGGGTCACAGTTTCCATGGTGACAGGCAGCAGCTGCCATAGCAACGGGCCATGAGCCATAACCTTGGGCAGAGCAGCGCCACGGTTACCATGACAACGGGTCACTCGGGACCTGGGTTACCGTTACCATGGCAACGAGTCACTCAGAACCAGCAATGACCCGGTTACCATGGCAACGGGTCGTTCAGGACATGCGTTACCTGGTTACCATGGCACCAGGCCGCACAGGACCGTGGTTGCCATGGAAATACGTGAGGTAGGACCCAGATTACCCAGTTACCGTGGCAACAGGTACCACAGAGCCACGGCTGCCATGGTGACAGCCACCCCAAGCATCATGGTTCCCATGGTGACAGGTGGAGGAGTTGCCATGGCAACGGGAGTTTGGGGACCACAGGAACCATGGTAACCATGGCAACGGGTCACAGTAACCATGGCAACAGGCACAACCACGATAACCATGGCAACAGGGATGCATGCCATGGGGTAACCATGGCAACAGGCAGGACCACGGCAACACGGAAGTGATGATCATGGTAAGCATGGCAACGGCTGTCTGGGAACCACAGTAACCATGGCAACGGGTGTGTGGGGACCACCAATACCATGGCAACAGATGTGTGATGGGGTAACCATGGCAACGGGTGTGTGGGGACCACCAATACCATGGCAACAGATGAGTGATGGGGTAACCATGGCAACGGGTGTGTGGGGACCACCAATACCATGGCAACAGATGCGTGATGGGGTAACCATGGCAACGGGTGTGTGGGGACCACCAATACCATGGCAACGGGTGCGTGATGGGGTAACCATGGCAACCAGTGCATTGGGACCATGGTAACCATGGCAATGTGGAAATAGTGGCCACGGTTACCATGGTAACGGTTGATTGGGGACAACAGCAACCATTGGCAACAGCTGTATGGGGCGGTACCACAGTAACCATGGCAACGGCTGGTTGGGACCATGGCAACGGGGGTGTGGGGGGTAACCATGGCAACGGGTGTGCCATGGGTAAGCATGGCAACGTGGAAACAGGGACCAGGGTAACCATGGCAACGGGTGACAGGGAACATTGTCACCATGGCAATGGCTGAGTACCAGTGTAACCATGGCAACGGCTGCGCGATGGGTAACCATGGCAACAGTTGACAGAGCTCTCAGCACCCATGGCAACAGGTAAGGGGGGGGAAAAAACACCACAGTAACCATGGCAACAGACACCCCAAATAACCTGGACAATGGGGGGGAAATAGCATAGTTACCATGGCAACGGGTGATGGGTGACAACGGTAACCATGGCAACAGATGATGGGGACCATAGTAACCATGGCAATGGATGACAGTGGTAACCATAGCAACGGGCATGTGGGGACCACGGTACCCATTGCAACAGCTGACGGGTGACAACGGTAACCATGGCAACGGGCATGTGGGGACCACAGTCACCACAGCAATGGAAGATGGGGGACCACGGTAACCATGGCAATGGGAGGGGTGGGAATCATGGTAACCATGGCAACAGGTGTGGTGTGTGATGGGGTAACCATGGCAACAGGTGTCTTGGGATCCCAAATAACGAAGACAGCAGGGTGGGAGAGGGGAAAAAATGGCAACCATAGCAACAGGTGATGGGTGACAACGGTAACCATGGCAACCGGTGATGGGGGACCGCAGTAACCATGGAAATGGATGACAATGGTAACCATGGCAACAGATGGTGAGGACCATGGTACCCATGCCAACGGGCACCTGGGGGCCCACGGTAACCATGGCAACGGGTGATGGGTGACAACAGTAACCATGGCAACGGGCATGTTGGGACCGCTGTAACCATGGCAACAGGTGGTGAATGACAATGGTAACCATGGCAACGGGGGGCCATGGTATCCATGGCAATGGATGACGGGAGGATCATGGTAACCATGGCAACAGATGATGGCAGGATCATGGTAACCATGGCAACGGATGATGTGGGTCCACGGCAACCACGGCGCCGGGCAGGCACAGCTGCCATGGCGCCGGGCGCTCACCGAGGGCCGGAAGGGGGGCGCGGGCGGCGCGTCCATGTTGATGCTGAACTGCTTCCCCCCAGGAACGCTCTTCCTGCGGGAGCGGCCACCGTGGTAATCTGGGAATGGGGGGCACGGGGGTCAGGGCACCCCAAAACCCGGGGGGACCCCAAAATCCACCCCAAAACCCGGGGGGACCCAAAAATCCACCCCAAAACCCGGAGGGAACCCAGGTCCCACCCCAAAACCCAGGGGAAACCCAAATTCCGCACCAGAACACGGGGAGACCCCAAATCCCAGCCCAAAATCCCACCCTAAAATGCGGGGGTACCCCAGGTCCCACCCCCCAACTGGGGGCAACCCCAAAATCCCACCCCAAAACCCAAGGGGACCCTGAAATGCCACACCCAACCCCTGTGGGGGTCCCAAAATCTGCCCTGTGGGGTGATGGAAGGGGGAATTAGGGGTCTGGGGGGATTTTGGGGGGCTCAGGAGGCTTTCAGGATGGTCACAGGGGGTGAGAGACCCCAAAATATGGAGATCATGGTGGGGGTCCCCAAAATTTCCCCCCTGGCCTCTGGAGACTCCATAATTACCCCCAAAGCCCCTCCGGGGGTCCCAAAATCTGCCCCAAGGGGGTGCAAGGGGGAATTTGGGGTCTGGGGGGATTTTGGGGGCACTTTGGGGGGTTTTAGGGGTGGTCATGGAGGGTGAGGGGACCCCAAAAAATGAGGATAATGGGGAGGGTCCCCAAAATTCCACTCCTGACCTGTGAGGACCCCAAAATCCCACCCCAAAATGCTCTGGAGGCCCCAAAATCCAGGCCAAGGGGTGAAAAAAGGAAATTTGGGGAAGTTTGGGGGGGTCTCAGCCCTTCCCCCCACTCTGCTCCCCACCTCCAGCCACGCCCACCCCCAAATTTTCTAGTGCACCCCAAATTTTGGTGTCTCCCCCCATTAAATCCCCTTTAATCCCCCTCAAAATTCCCCCAAAATTCTTCCCCTGCCCCCAAATACCCCCGACTCCCCATCCAAATTTCGGGACCCACCCCCCAATTTTGGGGTCCCCATCACTCTGCACCCCCAAATCCCTTTAACCCCCCCACAGAAAACTTCCCCGCCCCAAATTTTCAGCCTCCTCCCCAAATTTTGGGGTCCCTTGAATCCCAACCTCCCAACCCCCCCCAAATCCCCCCAAAATCTTCCCCCGCCCCCAAATCCTCTTTAACTCCTCCCTCTGATCCCCTCCCCAAATTTCGAGCCCCCTCCCCAAAATTTTGAGCTCCCTTTAATTCTGTCCCCCTGAAATCCCCCAAAACTCCTCCAATCCCCCTAAACTCCTCCAACGCCCCCTAAACCTCCCAAAATCTTCCCCCGCCCCCAAATCCCCTTTAACCCCGAGCCCCCTCCCCAAATTTTGAGCTCCTCCTTCCCCCCAGTTTTGGGATCCCTGGAACTTTCCCCCCCAAAATCTTCCCCCTCTACCAAATCCTCTTTAACCTCAAGCCCCCTCCCCTAAATTTGGGGGCCCTTTCAATTCCACCCCCCCAAACTCCCCTAAACCCCCCCCAAAATCTTCCCCCTCCCCTAAATTCCCTTTAACCCTGAAGCCCCTCCCCAAATTTTGGGTTCCTTTCAATTCTGTCCCCCTAAACCTCCCCAACTCCCCTGAAACCCTGAGCCCCCTCCCCAGATTTGGGGGTCGCTTTGATTCCAATCTCCCAAACTCCCCTAAAATCCCCAAAATCCCCCTCAACCCCCCCAAAAATCTTCCCCCCGTCCCCAAATCCTCTTTAACCCCGAGCCCCCTCCCCAAATTCCAGCCCCTTCCCAAATGTCCAAATTTCCCTTCCTCCGAAATTTCGGGGTCCCTTCAATTCTGCCCCCCCAAACTGCCCCAAAATCCTCCCCCTCCCCTCAATCCCCTGTGACCCCTCCCCTCGAGCCCCCTCCCCAAATTTCGAGCTCCTCCTCCCTCCAGTTTTGGGATCCCTGGAACTTTTCCCCCCTAAAACCCCCCAAAATCTTCCCCCGCCCCCAAATCCCCTTTAACCCTGAGCCCCCTCCCCAAATTTCGGTGTCCCTTCAATTCTGATCTCCCAAACTCCCCTAAACCCCCCCCCCAAAAAATCTCTTCCCTGCCAAAATCTGCTTGAACCCTTCAAGGCCCCTCCCCAGTCCGGAGCCCCCTCCCCTTTTCGGAGCCCCCTCCCCACTCCGTTCCTACCGGCCACGGTGCTGCTGCCGCCCTCGGGGCCGAGCCGCGGGGGGCCGGGGGGGCCCCGCAGGGTCCAGGGGGACCCCGGGATTTGGGGGGGGGGCGCGGCGGGGGGGCCCCACATGGTCCTAGAGCCGCCCCGGGGCCCCCCCGAGCCCCCCCGGCGGGGCCGGAGAGACCCCCGCGGGCATCGGGGGGGGCGGCGGGGGGGGCACGGGCACACCTGGGGGGGGCACAGACACACCTGGGGGGGTCAGACACCGGGGGGGGCACGGGCACACCTGGGGGGGGCACAGACACACCTGGGGGGGTCAGACACCGGGGGGGGCACGGGCACACCTGGGGGGGGCACAGACACACCTGGGGGGGTCAGACACCGGGGGGGCACGGGCACACCTGGGGGGGGCACAGACACACCTGGGGGGGTCAGACACCGGGGGGGCACGGGCACACCTGGGGGGGTCAGACACCGGGGGGGGCACAGGCACACCTGGGGGGGGCACAGACACCTGGGGGGTCAGACACCGGGGGGGGCACGGGCACACCTGGGGGGCACGGACACCGGGGGGGGCACGGGCACACCTGGGGGGGGGCACACACACCTGGGGGGCACACACACACCTGGGGGGCACACACACACCTGGGGGGGTCAGACACACGGGGGGGGCACCTGAGTGGGCACGGGGGCACCGAGGGGGCGCACACACCTGGGGGGTCGGACACACCTGGGGGGGCACACGCTCACCTGGGGGGGCACACGCTCACCTGGGGGGCTCGCTCACTCACTCACTCCCTCACACACCTGGGGGGGCACACACGCACCTGGGCCTTGCACGCTCGCTGTGACCCCCCCCCGGCCTTGCACACTCACCTGAGCCCCCCCAGGCCCTGCACTGACCCCAGCCCCCCCGGCCTTGCACACTCAGCGGAGCCCCCCCGCACACTCTCCTGTCCCTCTCCCCTCCCCCTCCCCACCGTTGCACACTTCCTCCCCTCCCCCCCCCCTTTTTGCACACTCACTCCCCCTCCTCTCCCCTCCCCCTCTCCCCGCTCGCGGCTCCGCGCGCCGCCCCCGCTGCCCCTCCCCCACCCCCCTCCCCCTCCCCGCGCTCCGAGGGGCCCGGCCCGGCCCCTCCCCCCCTTTGCACACTCGCCCCTCCCCCCCTTTGCACACTCGCCCCCCCTCACTCACACTCGCCCCCCCCTCACTCACCCGGCGCCGCCGCCGCCGCCCCGCGCTGGGGAGGCCCCGCCCACCGCGCTCAAACCACGCCCACCGCGTCGGGGGCCACGCCCAGCGTCCCCTGGCCACGCCCACCGCGTCGGGGGCGCGCCCATAATGCGGGGAGGCCACGCCCCGAAACGGGGAGGCCACGCCCACCCCGTGCGGAGGCCACGCCCGCGGCGGGGGCGTGGGAAAGGGGCGGGGCCAGAGGGCCGTGGGAAAAAAAGGGGGGGGGGAGGGGAACTGGGGGCAACTGGGGGGAACTGGGAGGTGACGGGGGACACTGGGGACACTGGGACAGAATGGGATGGTGGCACTGGTGGCACTGGGGACACCGGGGATGGTGGCACTGGGGACACTGGGGATGGTGGCACTGGGGACACTGGGGATGGTGGCACTGGGACAGACTGGGGCCGCTGGGGATGGTGGCACCGGTGACACTGGGGACGCTGGGGATGGTGGCACTGGGACAGACTGGGGCCACTGGGGATGGTGGGGATGGGGACCCTGGGACATACTGGGGATGGTGGCACTGGGACAGACTGGGGCCACTGGGGATGGTGGCACTGGTGACACTGGGAACGCTGGGGATGGTGGCACTGGGACAGACTGGGGCCACTGGGGATGGTGGCACCGGTGATACTGGGGATGGTGGCACTGGGACAGACTGGGGCCACTGGGGATGGTGGCACTGGTGACACTGGGGACGCTGGGGATGGTGGCACTGGGGACACCGGGCACAGAGGGGATGGAGACCAGTAACACTGGTGGCACTGGGGATGGTGACAATGGGACACACTGGGATACACGAGGGATGGTGACACCGGTTCACACCGGTGGCACCGGGGATGTTGGGGATGGTGGCGCTGGGACACGCTGGGGTGACCGGTGGCAGTGGTGACACTGGGGACAGTGTTGGCAGTGGGGCCACTGGGGGTGACAGCGGTAGCACCACTGGTGGTGGCACTGGGGGCACTGGTGACACCGGTGATGGTGGCAGTGGTGACATTTATGGCAGCGGATGGTGACAGCGGTGACAATGGCACTGGGGGCACTGGTGACACCGGTGATGGTGGCAGTGGTGACATTTATGGCAGCGGATGGTGACAGCGGTGACAATGGCACTGGTGGCACTGGTGGCACTGGTGACATTGGTGATGGTGGCATTGGTGGCAGCGGATGGTGACAGCGGTGACAATGGCACTGGTGGCATTGCTGGCACTGGTGATGGTGGCACTGGTGACAGTGGATGGTGGCAGCGGTGACAGCGGTGACAGCAGCAGAGGATGGCAGCAGCGGTGGCCCTGGATGGTGACAATGGTGACAATGGCACTGGTGGCACTGGCGTCCCCTGTCCACAATGGCACTGGTGGCACTGGTGACAGCAGGGGTGGCACTGGGAAGGTGGCAGCGGGGTGACAGCGGTGGCAGTGACGGGGTGGCACTGGTGTCCCTGTCCCAGCAGTGGGGGTGGCACTGGTGGCACTGGGAGGGTGGCAGCAGGGTGGGGACAGTGGGGGTGGCACCAGGGAGGTGACAGCGGTGGCACCGGTGTCCCTTGGCACCGCTGATGACACCGGTGGCCCTGTCCCTGTCCCCAGCCATGAGGGTGGCACTGCTGTCCCCAGTAAGAGAGGTGGCACCGCTGTCCCCTGACCCCAATAGCACGGCTGGCACCGGTGTCCCCTGGCACTGGTGGCACTGTCCCCAATAACGTGGCTGTCCCTGTCCCCTGTGTCCCCTGTGTCCCCTGTGTCCCCTCCCCCATTTCCGGCAGCCCCAATTTTCCCTGTTCCCCCCAAGCCCGCGGGTGGGGGAGGGGCGGTGCCACCCCCGCTGTCCCCTCTGTCCCCCCCGGGTCCCCTCCCCCTCCCGGGGGGCGGCGCCGCCGGGGCCTCCCTGGGCTGTGGGGGGGGGGGGGGGGAAGGAATTTTGGGGGGGTGGGGGCAGGCCCGTGTCCCCGTCTCCATGGCGACGGTCGCCAGGCAGCGCAGCGCCTCTGCGAGCATTATGGGATGTCACCATGGCTCCCGGGGGGTGTCAAACCCGCCCCTTCCCCCCCACCCCGGCGCCGCCGCCCCCACCCCGAACCCGCGGGGGGGGCGGGGGGGGCGGGGGGACCCCGAACCCCCCCGAGTCCCCCGAGTCCCCCGAGCCCCCCCGAGCCCCCGAGCCCCCCCGGCGGCCCCGAGCCCCCCCGTCCCCCGTTACCGTGCTCGGGGTGCGGGCGCCCCTCCACCGGCACGCTGACGGTTCTCCGCAGCAGCTTGCTCCGGCACGGCTCGCCCCGCCGGTCCCGGATGAGCAGCGGGTGGATCTGGGGGGGTCCCCGGGATTGCGGGGGGGGGTGGGGGGGCTCAGCGTTTTCGGGGGGCCCCCCCGGGCCCCCCCCCCACCCCCGCGCCCCCCCCCGCGCCGCGCTCACCTCCTCCTCATCGAGCATCAGCAGCTGGTTGCCGGAGATGATGCAGAACCGGGGGTTCCAGGGTGGGCGCTCGTAGGGGGAGGGGGCGTAGGGCCCGCGGCCCAGGGGGGCTCCGCGCACATCTGGGGGGCGCGGGGGGGTCACATCTGGCCGCCCCCCCCCCCGCCCGGGCCGCCCCCCCCGCGGGCGCTGCCCGCCCGCATCCTCCTCCCGCATCCCGCGTTGCTCCGGCAACCGCAGCCCACGGCGCGGGCCGGGCCTTCGGGGGGGGGTCCCGAAATTCCTGGGGGGGGTCCCCGAATCTTCCGGGGGGGGGGTTGGGAACACCCGGGACCCCCCCCGGGCACGGCGGGATCCCCCGCACCCCCCAGCCCCCACCGGGAACCGCCGGTGCATCCCCGGGCCGGGGGGGGGCTCGTTAAGGGACTGGGGGGGACCCCAAAATTTTGGGGGGGGGTCCCAGAGCACCCCGGGGACCCCCAGGACCGCCCCGAACACCTGGGTGCCCCCCAAAACCCTGGGTGCCCCCCCAAGCCCAAGGTGCCCCCCCAAATCCCAGTGCCCCCCCAGCAGCCACGGGCGGGGTAGGCCTGGTATCCGAGACACCCCAAAATCCCCCCCGGGACCCCAAAAATCCACCCGGGACCCCAAAAATGGGTGGGGGAGGGGTGAGGGGGTGCTGGGGGGGGGGGGGATGGGCAAGGCCTGGGTGCCCCCCCAAATCCAGGGTGCCCCCCGCAGGCGTTGGCAGGGCTGACCTGTGTCCCACACTCCCGGGGTTTGGGGGTTTTGGGATTTGGGGGATTTTGGGGGATTTGGGGGCTTCTGGGGATTTGGGGGATTTTGGGGGGTTCTGGGGCTTTTGCTGGAATTTGGGGATCCTGGGGGTTTGGGGGATTTGGGGATTTTTGGGGGTTCTGGGGGGTTTTAGGAGGGGTCCCCAAATTCCCCCCGGGAATTCCAGGGGTCCCCCAGCCCCTCCGGGACCCCCAAAAACCTCGGGGGGACCCCAACCCCCCCCCAGACCCACGGAACGGCTGAGCCGGCGGCCCCGCACCAGCGCGGACCAGTGCGGACCAGTAAGCACCAGTTACACCATCCCCCTCTCCCAGTAACCACCAGTAACCCCCAGCAAGCACCAGTAACCCCCAGTAAGCACCAGTAACCACCAGTAACCCCCAGTAAGCACCAGTAACCACCAGTAAGCACCAGTAAGCACCAGTTACACCATCCCCCTCTCCCAGTAACCCCCAGCAAGCACCAGCAAGCACCAGTAACCCCCAGCAAGCACCAGTAACCCCCAGTAAGCACCAGTAACCCCCAGTAAGCACCAGTAAGCACCAGTAACCCCCAGTAAGCACCAGTAAGCACCAGTAAGCACCAGTAAGCACCAATAACCCCCAGTAACCA